>NC_048219.1:176804555-176953980 GCF_002007445.2 Ailuropoda melanoleuca
TTAAAAAGGAACTGAGGTGGGCAGAGTAGGGCTTTATGTTGAAGAAAAAGCTGATGTGCTGGATGAGGGATGTGTGCGGGTAGGGGCAGAAGAAATATTTTAATTCTCAGGTTTGCCTAAGGTTTTTTGTTTGAGCAACTGGCAGTGCCACTTACTTAGATGGAAAAACTTGGCAAGAGTAAAGACAGGCAGTTGAGAAGTAGTAAGTCAAAAAGTCTGCTTTTGCATATTACGTCCGACATGCCGTATCACCAGCAGGAAACAGGTAACACATGAAGTAAACTCAAGTGGAATGTTTACAGAGATGTGAATGGGGTTAAGGAAATGAACACAGCCCCCAAGGGGTAGCAATAATGGGAAGCCTAAAGGGACAGGGGAAGGAGAACATTACTGGACACGGTGGAGCTGTAGCCATGGGAAAGGGCCCACATAACATGATTAGTGGAATTAGGTAGAAAACAGGACCACTGACAAAATCACAGCTGAATGGGAAGGGAGCTAAAGTAGTCATTGATCTGCCATTTATATCTTTCTGCTCCTTCATATCCTGCTGGTGCTTCCCTCTGGCTGAATCCAACCAGATGCCGGAGGGCCTGAGTGCCCATGGTGATGTGGTTGGTAGAAAGCAGGGCACAGACTAGGGGAGTGTCACACAGGGAGCGAATCTGATGGACAAGTAGAAAAGCAGCATTGATGGCTCTCCTACTCTTTATTGGAGTCTTTAAGGAAAGACAGAGCTAAGGGCAGAGATGGTTTGGAAGTCATGAGCGTATCAGTGCTTTATGTTGCAGGTTAAGAGCTAATATTTGTTAAGCTCTCACTTTGTGCTAAGCACTCCACCAACATTTCACATGCATTTTCCAATTTAATTCTCAAAACAAACCTAAAGGTTAAATATCATCACCTCATTGGACATGAGTAATGGTATTTAATCTCTAGGTTTATTTTGAGAATTAATTGAGGCAATGGAAGCACAGTGAAGTGAAGCAATTTGTTTAAGGTCACACAGCTATCAGGTAGCAGGTCCAAGAATTAAGTCCCAGACATTTCTATCCCCAGGGCCAGGGATAGCAATCATCACTGCACAGAGCTTCTCCGAGAGAATCAAATACTGGAGCAATGACATGTTCGGTCACATGGGTTTTTTTTTTTCTTCTTCTTCTTATAAGCCTCTTCCCTCTTTACATTTTTTTCCCCCACTTCTTTGAAAGAAAACAATTCTGACAAGAATTCATCAAAGAAGATATTCCAAATTTTAACATACCAGTTTGGGTATTGCTTTTGATTAAGGCTGTTTGCAGACTAGAATATTAGTAACCCACATATTCCCTATACCACAAAAAGAATAGATTCACTTTTATCTTGGGAACAAAGCTGGATAGAAAAGCTTTTTTTTTTTNTCAAGGAGGTCCAGCCATCACTGAGAGAGAGGCATGGATAGAATGTATTCTTCCGGGGCGCCTGGGTGGCACAGCGGTTAGGTGTCTGCCTTCGGCTCAGGGCATGATCCCGGCGTTGTGGGATCGAGCCCCACATCAGGCTCCTCCGCTGTGAGCCTGCTTCTTCCTCTCCCACTCCCCCTGCTTGTGTTCCCTCTCTCGCTGGCTGTCTCTATCTCTGTTGAATAAATAAATAAAATCTTTAAAAAAAAAAAAAAAGAATGTATTCTTCCTCAGAGCCCTCAAAAGGAGCCAGCGCTGCTGACACTTTGGCTTCAGACTTCTAGCCTTCAGAACTGTGAGAGAATACATTTCTTTTGTTTTAAGGCACCCTGTGTGGTACTCTGTTATGGCAGCTCTAGGAAACTAACACAGCCTTTTTACATCAGGACCTACAGGATTTTCAGCCTACCTCTTAAATTTGCTTCAAATCCCAATATTTTTTCATTGTGTTTTCTCTCCCACTCATTTGGTTTCTTCATCCTTAGGAGGGCAGCATTAAAGAAAGAATGGGAGAAGAGGGTGGGGCAGGTGTGATCATCTCACCCTGAAATCACTAGAACTCAAGAAAGTGGTGCCACTATGGAAATACTCTTCTGACCATTTCCCTTGGCTCTGCCCCAGGTTTCTCGAGGTCAGGGCCCTCTTTTAATTATCCTGCACCCTTAGTTTCAGCATCCTGGCTCGATTACTCATTTCTGGCTCCGATTTATGGCTTTCTTCCTGGCTTCTCTTGCCCCTTGCTCTGGGCTTTGATGCCCTTTGCTGTGTCTGGCAGCTGGACCTGGTAAAACTTTCCACTTGCCCTTCCATTTCGGCTCTTGCCACTTGGATTTATCCAGTTGCTCCCCATCAATTCTTGAGTCCACTCTTAACAATGAAACAATCTCCTCACCTAAGAAGTGCACTCACCCTTGGGCTTTCCTAAGTATTCCTCTTCATTACAAGATTTTTCACATCCTTCTCCACTACTTTTCTTCCCTTCTTCATGTCTCCTGACTTCCAAGGCCCTGCTAGGTTAACTCTTCCTATTCCTTCAGCTCTTTCTATTTTCAGGCTGTGGTTCCACCGCCTCCACTCAGTCAGCTCCCTGCATTTACCCTTTCCTCTTTCTTGTCATGTCTTCTGTCTGCAGGACATCATCCCATAGTCATCACTGTCTTTAAGAGTTGTTCCACTTTGTTGTTGCTTTTGCTGTTGCCTGACACAGTGGGTCTCAACTCAGCCTTGTTTGTAATAACTATGTTTCCTATAAACGCCCCACTTAAATGTTTTCCGCATGAACTACAGGAGGCTGGTGGTTTTACCTGCAGAGGTTTGTTTTATTAATGCAGGAAAATTTAGATATTTTGTCAAGGGAAAGGTATTTCTACAGACAACTTTGGTTCATTTGATGCCGCCTGTTCCACCCAGTCTCTGTTCTTCTTAATCACTGTGATGGGCATATTGTGACAAAAGCTCATTTTCATCAAAATAAATTCCCAGAGGGTTTGCTGCTTTGATGAAATGGAATAATTAAATACAGTCTAAAGGAAGGTGGTTGGAAATATATATATAATAAAAATTTAGTCAGTTTTCATGCTACAGGGAACATTTTTTCAAACCCTCACTTCTAAATGGCACTCAGACAGAACTCCATGTGAAAGCTTTTTCTCCTTCTAGAATAAAAAGCTTGTTTCTTCAGCAATTCAATTTAGAACAAAGAAATCAAAAATACTATGAAAGAAAAAAAATCCACAGCAGAAATTATGTAGAGGCAAGGCAAACTAACATTAATAAATGAAGCTAATTAGACTTGATTTGCATATTTAACTCATCTTAATTACACATGGATTCAGCAAACATTTTAAAAGCTGCAATCAATCTTTCACAGACATGGTTAGTTATTTATATAAAATAACAAAAACCAGGATCCTTGTTAATGATTATTCTGTTTCCAATTTATATGCCAGTGAGATTATTTCAGTAATAATAATGGAGTATGTTTTTCTTTAACCATTTGTAAACCTGTAAGGTTAAATTTCTTTGGTTTCACAAAGTTATTTAAAAAAAGATTTGCAGAAAATGTGAATGTTATATAAATTATATTAAATATTTGACCCTGTTCAATTAAGAAAAGGACCTTTATAAAATTCTTGGACATTAATTTTTAAACTTGATAACTAAGGTGGTAACTATAATAGAATCAGCTACATCTAGCTGGTAATGAGTAGGAGGATATTTTTCTCACAGCTGGTATAAACTTTAATTCTGCTGGCCTTTGGACACAGTTTGCTTTGTCTTCTTTGATAGTAATATTCCTTGGTCATAAAATTTGAAATAAAAATGCATAAAATACAATTGCACACTATAATTCTCCTTAACTTCAGTAAGTTTTATTTAGGTAGTTTTTCTTAAACATTTTTAGGTATTTTACTTTAACTAATTATTTTCTAGAAATATACAGGAATAGTGCTATGAGGAGACAGTACCTCTGTGTTGTGACATGAGGGTCTAGCAGGGCTGATGAGGTGGCTGAGTAAAGAGGGTGCTGTGGGCAGGAAGAAACACACATAAAACTTTATTCTGTGCAACTGTCAAATGGGTGTGAAATTCAGTGATTAGGACTCCACTTCCTACAGTTCTTCTCCATGAGGATTCTTTCATAAAATCAAAAATCGAGAGGTTAACCCTCTCATCTGAATTGCCTTGAAAAGTTGGAGGTCATGTGGTGAAGGAAAGAAAACTTGGTGAAGGGCAAACTTAACAAACTTGCTAGTAACTTCTCTGGAAATGGCCCGTGTGTGTGTGTGTGTGTGTGTGTGTGTGTGTGTGTGTGTGTGTGAATGTGTGGGTTTACTATTTCAAAAATAATTATTGTATACCTCTTATGAGCTAACACATCTCTGCATTTAACATTATGAAGTGATGAAGATAATAGATGTCATCTCTGCTATCACAGAACTTGTAATCTGCCTATTGTTCCTATGTAATAATTATCATTTACTGAGCACTTGGCTATGTCCCAGGCAACAATCTAAGCATTTTACATGAATTAACTTCAATCACGTAGATACTCATATTATTTTGATTTTACAGATGAAAAACTGAGGCTTACAGTGTTCAAAGGACATATTGAGTGAAAAAGCCCAAATTCACATTTAAGCAGTGTCACTGCAGACTCTGTGCTCTTAACCATTATATTATACACATGCATAATATTCATCTGCTTAGATATATGCCCAAACGTGACATAAAATTCAACTTTTCATTTTGAAATTGCGTATTAGCTCAAAGTGCATTGATGTAATATATGTAAATTCTATATATAATACAATAAATACTATAAAATAATCTCACACTTTGACTCTTGCAACCAGCTAATGCCCCAATAGCTTTCGCATTCCTAAGATATTTTATGAATATTAGAATAAAGATATCTCTGGCCCTTTGGTTTGGGCTGAATTGTGTCCTTTCAAATTTATATGTTGAAATCCTAACTCTAGTACTTCCAAATGTGACTGTATTGGGAAATGGGGTCTTTAAAGAGGTCATTAAGGTTAACTGAAGCCATTGAGATGGGTCCTTTTCCAATCTGACTGATGGTCTTATAAGAACAGATTAGAGCACAGATACACACAGAGGTGAAACCATGTGAAGATACAGGGAGGAGATGGCCTTCTACAAGTCAGGGCAAGGCCTCAGAAAGAAGCTAACTGCTGATACCTTGATCTTGTATTCTAGCTTCCACAACAGTGGGAAAATACATTGTTGTTGTTTAAGCCCCCAGTCTGCAGTACTTCGTTATGGTGGCCCTAGCCAACTAGAACACCCTTAGTTAACTCTCTGGAGTCAAAGGATGAAACCACTGGTCAATATCTGAAACCAAAAAAACTGAATTTATCATATACTTCAGTGAAGAAGAGTTATACTAATTGAGCAGACCCAATTGCTGATTTTATATCCAGTTTTTGTGGAGAGTTTATTTTTGGAAAGTGAATTACAGAGGTAGGAGTGGATTAGGTCAGTCTTACAAGAGTGGTTTATGTGGTTTATTAAGACTTACTTTTTGTCTGTTATTGAGGTGGAAGAAGGTTAATATGAGCTTTAGGAACACGTGCACTGTAGTGAATCTTTGGCCAGTCGGCTGAATTTCAAATTATGAGTCTGATGCTATTTGGCTTTTCGAGAAGTGTTCACAGAAGTTAGTTGTCATTGATTAATTAGATAGTTTTAAAACCAGTTCTGTTGTTTACTTACAAGCAGAGCTATGGAACTGTTACTAATTGATTGGACGAGTTTAAAACTAGTTCTGGTGTTTGTTACCATGACAATGAGTCTTTCCCTAGAAAAGTGGTTTTTGTTTTTTGTTTTTTTTTAAATTCTCAGTAGCCAACAAAATATAAGTACAACAAGAAATAGAAAAGACTACAAATTGATCTACAATTGGTAATATCTCTTATTTGTGTAGGCATTATGCTAATCCTTTACCCAAATCTCTCCAACTATAAATGGGAATTTAATTTATTACTAGTTTCATACAGTACAGATTAAAGGAGTTACTGTTTGTAAAGTACTTGGTGTGGTGTTTATATAAATGAGAGATATGACGATCACTTTCCAATGAACTGAATTCTAAACCCTGCAGTTTTATTCTAGTATCACACATTTTTTATCACTAGAGTATGCAACCTCTCTTTAAAAAATGCTCAATAGTGTGATTTTGTTTACTTAAGAATTGAGGTAGATAACATGACACAGTAAAGGAAAGTGAATGTATGTGCACAAACTATCCCAGGGAATATGCAAAAGACACTATTCCAGGGGTTGCATCTGGGATGGCCTGAGATAGGAGACTAACTTTTCATTAGATAGTCTCCTGTACTATTTAAGTTTTCAACCATATTCCTATATCTGTTTTCTCCAATACAACAATGTTGATAAAAAAAATTGTTGGGCTGTTTTTACTAAGAAGGGCATGAGGGAACTTTCTGAAGTAATGGGAATGATCTATACCTTAATCTAAATGGCCGTTACACAGATACATACACAGATAAAAATTCTATCTATGTGTGATAACAATTCATTGAGCTAAGCCCCTAAGATTTGTGCATTTTCCTGCGTATAAGTTAAATGTTGTAGGCCACTAAAGACACTTTAACACATCAAAAAGACATTTTAAAAGATAGCTTTTTTAAAAACAAAGGCAAAAACTGTGAGTTGGGGGGGCTTACTTTATATTTTCAAGTCTGCTTCCCCCCCCGCCCAGAATAGTGAATCCATTGGTCAAATAAATAAGTCCTTACAAGGAGAAAACAAGTTAGTGAATATTAGTTTTTTAATGATTTTAGTGATGGCATTTTTGGCTGCTTATGACTATTTGTGATTTTATGTCTTATGATTATTATATGATTTTATAGAACCAATTTTTAAGAGTTTGTAAGCTTCTCTTTTGTCTTGAGTATTAGGCTTCTAACAAGGATTATTTTAGTATTTTTTTCAGCTTTTTGCATGGCACTATTAATAGTAGAAAAGCTTTTAATAAGATTAATCTTCCTACATAGGGTTTATGTCAGTCAAATAAAGGTAGGTTGTGTTACAGTAACATATGACTTCCAAAACACAGCAATATTTATATCTTGCTCTAGGTCTGCACCCTTCGTAAGTTGGAAGGGGAGGTTCTGCTCTCTGACTCACTAGGATCCAGGATGACCTTGCAGGCACCTTAAATGCTCCGGTGCTAGACAGGTGGAGTTGGAGAGAACAGGAGAGGGGTATTACTTGTCATTTCCACTCACAAATTTCCACTCACAGCTCTCAGACCAGAAGTCATTATGTGGCCCCACACAACTACAAGGGGCCAGAACGTGCACTTCTACAGAGAGGGAAAACATTGGAAAAATTTGGCAAATGGCATTGAAAAGCTGCCTCTACCTTTCTCCCTTCAAATTCTTGCACATTGAGGGTTAGATGATTTTGTAATTATAACAAAGAGGAGTTACTGTCTTGCCTTTGGCACTCTTTATCTCTGCCAAGATAGATTAGTGTTTCTGTTTTCTCATCTCTAGAATAGGTTACAATAGTACCCATGTCACTGAATTGTTGTGAGGATTAAATATAATAATAAAGCACCTAGCACAAGTCTTTAGTTACATAATGAACACTGAATAAACGTAAAGCTGCCTCCTGCTGCTGCAGTCAACTAGCTCCACGTACTTGTTTAGAGACAATGACTGAGTCAATGGATAAATATGCGACTGGGTTAGAACCATGTTGCGGGAAAGGAGTTGAGAGAAATGACTGTGCACATTACATGGCACGACTAATCAAAATGAAAATAAATATTGGGAAGAGGACCAAGCTATTTATCCAAAAATGAGATATCTGGTGAGGGTTGATTTTTTTCCAATTTTCAGTTGTGATAACTCTGTAACTGTTTACTTTTTTACTTAACAACTGTTTATCAAATCCTACCACAGCTGTCTTGGGCCTGGGGGATAGTAAGACTGGTGGGCAAGACAAATAAGTTTCAAACAAGTTTCTCTTGTGGAACTCCGTTCTAGTGGAAAGAAACTAACAATAAACAAGGAAACAAATTCCTAAGTGATTTTAGTTCATGATGAATGATCTGAAAAAAATAAAACAGGGTGGCCTATTCGCTGGGTACCAACACCTGCGGGAAGCCCAGTTAAGCCCCAGAATTCAGGGGCTTGACACAGAAGCAGCTTAGTTTTCCCTGACGGAATGTCCAGTTGAAAAGTCCTGATTGGTGGCTTTTCTCCTTGTGGTAGCTGAGAAACTTAGTCTGGTTCCATCTGTCTTTTTCCATCTTCCAGAACACTTCTGCGTACAGTCTGCAAGCAGACAAAAATAAAAACTTAGAGGATTGTGTGGGATATTTTAAGGAGCAGGTCTACATGTGACTTATTTCATGATGCTCACAGCACACTGGACAGAACCCAGTCACACCTGACCTCAAGCCTGGCTGAGTGCCCAAGAGAAAAAGGAAAAGGATTTTATGAAAGTTTCGGCTATTGTAGGAGAGGATACAGGACAGGAGGCAGGAATATTAGATATCAGACATCACTGAAAAGGTTGTGTTTGAAATGAAAGCAGAATGGGAATAAGGACAAGGACATGAAAATATCCAAGGTAGAGAAAACAGGATGTTTAAAGGCAGGAGCATCCTAGGCCTGTTAGAAGAAGAGAAAGGCTACTGTGACAGTGTTGTTTTTGTGTCTATATTTACTTATTTATCCGACAGGAAACAGGAGGTTTCTGGATCAGTGATCAGACCATTTATTTACTCACTGAGCAGCTTTTGTTGATTTGCCATTTCCGCATTCCCCATGGAGAGAAGCTGCGAGATCCAGGTGTACCCCACAGGTGAGGTCATGTATCGTGGAAAGGAACCCCCAAATTATGAAAGTCAGAGCTTTTGTGCCCCTCCAAGGAGGCAAGGTGATGGGTAGAGGGGAGAGGGAGAAACCTTTGTTGGAAATGTGAACAGATTCTCTCTTGGAAGAGAAGAGATAAGTCTCTAAGCTTGCAACCTCTGAGATATAAATGAATATCTCAGAGGGAGATGCGCCTAAATCTCTCCAGAGTTCTGTCTTTAGGGTTGGATTGCTATTCAGTCATCCTTTAATCCTGTACTGTTTGCTCAGAAAGCCCTGACCATGCAGAAACATGAAAATATTCACGAAGCACAGTGCATGAGAAGGAGGAATGGTAAAGGATGAGGTCAGATAGGCAGACAGGAGCCAAACAGTATGGAGCTTTTGGAACAAAGGAAAGAGTTCGGAATTTATTCTGAGTATGATGGTAATTGTTCAGGTGCTTGTTACCAGGAGCATGGCATGATCTGATCCAGGTTTTATTGATCGTGCTACTGGCCATGAGAGGAATAGATGGGGAGTGGGGTGAGGGTAGAAGCAAGAGACTTATTGGTTATTGCAGGATGCTCCTGCTGTCTTTGAGCTCAGCATGATGGCTGATTTCCTGCACATAGTAGTAATGTTAAAAAGGAACTGAGGTGGGCAGAGTAGGGCTTTATGTTGAAGAAAAAGCTGATGTGCTGGATGAGGGATGTGTGCGGGTAGGGGCAGAAGAAATATTTTAATTCTCAGGTTTGCCTAAGGTTTTTTGTTTGAGCAACTGGCAGTGCCACTTACTTAGATGGAAAAACTTGGCAAGAGTAAAGACAGGCAGTTGAGAAGTAGTAAGTCAAAAAGTCTGCTTTTGCATATTACGTCCGACATGCCGTATCACCAGCAGGAAACAGGTAACACATGAAGTAAACTCAAGTGGAATGTTTACAGAGATGTGAATGGGGTTAAGGAAATGAACACAGCACCCAAGGGGTAGCAATAATGGGAAGCCTGAAGGGACAGGGGAAGGAGAACATTACTGGACACGGTGGAGCTGTAGCCATGGGAAAGGGCCCACATAACATGATTAGTGGAATTAGGTAGAAAACAGGACCACTGACAAAATCACAGCTGAATGGGAAGGGAGCTAAAGTAGTCATTGATCTGCCATTTATATCTTTCTGCTCCTTCATATCCTGCTGGTGCTTCCCTCTGGCTGAATCCAACCAGATGCCGGAGGGCCTGAGTGCCCATGGTGATGTGGTTGGTAGAAAGCAGGGCACAGACTAGGGGAGTGTCACACAGGGAGCGAATCTGATGGACAAGTAGAAAAGCAGCATTGATGGCTCTCCTACTCTTTATTGGAGTCTTTAAGGAAAGACAGAGCTAAGGGCAGAGATGGTTTGGAAGTCATGAGCGTATCAGTGCTTTATGTTGCAGGTTAAGAGCTAATATTTGTTAAGCTCTCACTTTGTGCTAAGCACTCCACCAACATTTCACATGCATTTTCCAATTTAATTCTCAAAACAAACCTAAAGGTTAAAAATCATCACCTCATTGGACATGAGTAATGGTATTTAATCTCTAGGTTTATTTTGAGAATTAATTGAGGCAATGGAAGCACAGTGAAGTGAAGCAATTTGTTTAAGGTCACACAGCTATCAGGTAGCAGGTCCAAGAATTAAGTCCCAGACATTTCTATCCCCAGGGCCAGGGATAGCAATCATCACTGCACAGAGCTTCTCCGAGAGAATCAAATACTGGAGCAATGACATGTTCGGTCACATGGGTTTTTTTTTTTCTTCTTCTTCTTATAAGCCTCTTCCCTCTTTACATTTTTTTCCCCCACTTCTTTGAAAGAAAACAATTCTGACAAGAATTCATCAAAGAAGATATTCCAAATTTTAACATACCAGTTTGGGTATTGCTTTTGATTAAGGCTGTTTGCAGACTAGAATATTAGTAACCCACATATTCCCTATACCACAAAAAGAATAGATTCACTTTTATCTTGGGAACAAAGCTGGATAGAAAAGCTTTTTTTTTTTAACTTTTCTTAATTCATGAAACATTTGTCTTCAAGTCAGGTTTTGTTATAGCAGCACAAATGTGGTCTGTCAGCATTTCCATTATAACCCCATATTTCCAGGGCTTTTCAAGAGTGCCTTAGAGATTCCACTTTGAATTAAAACTTGGCATTCAGGATTTGAATCAGAAAACTCCATTTTCCTTAACAATTAATCAAAGAGTTTAGAGATTCTCACTTTAGAAGAGCACCAAATGTAAAACTTATAATGCAAAAAAAATTTTGCTAATTTAAATATTTTTTTAAAATATTAGCACTCATTATGCAGGTATAATATTGTGCAACTATTTATGATATTAATTCTCAAAGAAAATTAACTATAAAAGTTCCTAAGATAATATACAAAAGCTAATTATAGCATCTTATACTTTGCCTTTTTGGCTTTGTAAGTAATTTAGTTCTACTTTGGAAATTTAGAGGATTTGAAATTCTCAGCATAATTGATTTAAAATTGTAGCAGTATCAGGATTGTGAACCAGAATAACATGGGGGGGAATCCTGAAAGAGTACCAAAGTATTTCAACATATTTTTGTGAAATTTAAATTCATGTGGGGAAATTTTGCATTCTGTGAAAAGAGATTAACAGCATGCATAAATTCTGTACATAAATATTTGAAATTTAACTTGCTGAACACAATGGTAATAGTGAGGACTAAATAGAGCTTAGTTATAAAGCCTTTCCAACTTTGCTTAGTTCCAAACTATTCCATGAATGTCCTATAACAACGAGGAGACATGATGATAATACTCTATCTTTCCTATTTCATTTTGTAATCTTTTCTGTAATCTTTACTCCAGCTGTAATGGTTTAGAACTAAGTAAATACCAGGTAGTGAATGAGAGTAGATGAAGCCTTTTAGTAAGCCTACTCTCTTTCTGGTTTACTTCTCCCATCCAGATTGCCTTGCTTGCTATCGCAGAAACACAGAGGGTAAACACTCATTTTTGAAACATTTGCTCTACCTTTTCTTTCTTCCTGGAATGCTTTTTCTTCAGATGTCTGCTTGGCTTGTTCAATCCTTGTTCACACCTTACTTTTTGACTGTAGTCAAACCATATCATTCTACTTGATAACTTGGTTTGCCCTTAGCCCCTCAATCTCAAAACTCATGATACCCCTTACCCTGTCTGACTTTTCTTCTTTTCACAATACTTATGATCTTCTAACACACTGTTACCTTTTTAAAATATCTATTCCCACCCTCTCCCCTTATAAAGAAAGGTTGAGGAAGACACCGTTCTTTGTTTTATTCATTGACAGATCCTAAGCACTTAGAATTGTACCTGACATATTTGTTGAATGACTACATTGTTGAATTAAATCTGAATTTTGCCCATAACAAGAATCTGCAAACAATATTCCAGATACCACTCTTTCTGGTTTTTCTACAAAATTTGTGTTATTTCCCTAAGATAATTAAGAATGCCCTTTGAACATTGATGTCAAAATGAAAACTCCCCACGTTTAAATCCCCTGTGTAATGTGTTAAGGGCCCAATTTGCTTAAAATAATTTAAACTGAAGTTTGGGAATTTTTGTAGTTAATTTTAATTTTAGCTATTGTTTGTAAAAGATGACCTGAATGGGTAGATGTGAAATATAGTTTTCATAAAATAAATGCTTATTTTGTGTTAAAAATACTACTGTATGTGTTTTATAACATTTTCATATGCATAATGATATTAATGCCAAACTGTGAAAACTCAAGAATTAAAATATGATCTCGTAATCTAAAACAAACAAAAAAAGAACCTCACATCCCCAGCAGTGATGGAAATGATGTTCTGAAAACTCCAACCTCTATAAGGGTTTCACTGCTTGGCCCCATGGCTTGCGTACTATGCTAATTGCAAGATGGAGTCACTTAGTAAAATTTCCCCACCAGCTCAATAGTGTAAATAGTGTAAATAGTGCACAGACAAGCACTGATGACACACTCATCCAGCACAAGCACAGCCTTGACTGATTCTGAATGGTAGCTCATAGCAAAAGCTAGCATTTTCAATCATGAGGATGTATTAATTTTATGACTGGACTAAAAAAATACCTTTGGGGGGAGGTGTATAAGCAGTTTATTTGGTTGTTATCCCAGGAAGTAGAAGTGAAGAAGCAAGGAGTGAGCTAAAGAAGAGAGCAAAAGCCAATAAATGATGCATTCCTGATCCAGCTACACTGTGGGCAACTGAGGCTAAACCCTGCTGAGAACTCTCTGATGAGTAATTGTAGAACACAGAGCATTAGAAGAATTCCTTTAAACAGCACTGACCAACTGGACTTTCTGAAGGAAATATTCTATTGTCCGCATTGTCTGCTATAATAGCCACTTGGAATATGGCTAGTGTGACTGAGGAATTGAGTTTTTAATTTTATTTAATTTTAATTACTTTAAGTGTAAATAGTCATATATATGGCTGGCTAGTTACTACTTGATCGCACAGCTCAGCTCTAAAGGGTCAAAGTTTCAGGCATTAATCAGTAATTCCCATTCCCCACTTGTCAAGATATATGGGGGAAGGGGTATTAACTCGGCATACTTCCATCCTAGCCTGCACAAAGGCTAAGATATCTGCCAAGGTTGGGGAGAAATCCGTGAAGAAGACAAGTTGGGAGGAACACTGCTTTGGTATAAGGAAACAATGCAATACTTTAAAACAAAATTACCTTTCGATTTCTTTCACATATTGAATGGAATTTATTTGATTTTATTTCTGCTTTGTCTTCCTAGGGTAACTGTGAGCAGTCACTTTATGGTCACATGCATTCTATCAATGATGCCACCTTCACTCCTAGGGTGAGTTCAGTTCTCCCAATAAATTCTTTTAATATTTCATATATACAAGTTAATTTTATTGAAACAAAGTCCCAGGGGAAAATGGTAAGTTAACAGGATGAGGAGAACAAATTTAGGAATTAATTATGACAATGGAAAAAAATATATAGTTTGCGTTGTAGAAATTTAAAAAATACACACAATATACAGTGGTAGGAACAATGAGGAATTCTACGTTTAACTCCACTTAAACACATTTTTAAAAGCTTCTTGTCTAATGTGAGCTTCAAGATAGTAAGTGGGGGGGCACCTGAGTGGCTCTGTCATTAAGCGTCTGCCTTGGGCTCAGGGCTTGATGCTGGCGTTCTGGGATCAGCCCCACAATGGGCTCCTCCGCTGGGAGCCTGCTTCTTCCTCTTCCACTTACCCTGCTTGTGTTCCCTCTCTCGCTGGCTGTCTCTCTCTGTCGAATAAATAAATAAATCTTAAAAAAAAAAAAGATAGTAAGTGGGATATAAACTTGTAAATATTAATGTAGAATCATAAAAATAATGAAAATACTTGAAAGGAAACCCAAGAATAAAAAAGCCATCAAAGAAAAATAGGGTTTCTTCAGGTTAAAACAGAGCAACCTTGATTTGATAGCTTTTCACTTACTCATTGAAAGTTTTCAAATATATCTTTCTTGAAATAAACTGATGACATAGCAGAAGTGTTTATCCACAGCTTGAGGTATTCAGATATCAGGATGATTTCACCAACTATGAAGATTATTAAACACTGCTTTGAGTCGCTAAGCTAATTGAGGTTATCTTTAAAAGGATACAGATAGTACTCATGGAAGGATGATTTAAGTTTGTTCTTTCTCAGATGAAAGCTATTTGACTGTTAGATGACCTCTCAAGTCCTTTCAAACTCTATGATGTAATTATAACTAACATTTAAATTTGTCTCTAAATTCCCAGTAGAGTGTGAATCTTAATTCCATACCCTTCTTCTTTCCCAATTAGCTAAAAAATTAATCTGATAGATTACCTACCTTTAACTTCAAACTGACAGCATCGTCAAAATTCTGATACTATCACGATGTTATTATTCTTTTAGACAAGAAAAATGTTCACTAAAAATTATTTCTTATAAAAGAATGTTATTTGCTCCAACTAAAATTGTGCTGGTGGCATTCTGAATGATACCTGGTTAGCGATGGGCTCAACTACAATTATATTTTAACAAATTCACCCTGTTAAGGAATTTCCATTTAATTGACTCTGTTGAGCCAATATATTATGGATTAGTTCTAGGTACCAAGTAAAAAATTATTTTTAGCAGCATATAGAGCCATTTAAGCACTGCAAACCCATATGATATAGGATAGTTATGATAAAAATATATTAAATGGCTTATAGCTTCACATACCCTAAGAAAATTTAATGGAAGCTAGAATGAAATAAATTATTTTGTGAGTCAGGCATTTTATTTTGGTAAGCAATAACATAGCTAAGAAAAACATACCATTTAACATCCCAAATAATAAAATTAATAAATATAAAATTAGCCTAATTAAATTTATTCATTTAGCAATCAAGGGACACATACATTAAGTACACATAATTAAAAGGCAAGATGATGAATATGAGGTCCAGGTGTCCAGTATCAAAGTGGCTAAACTGTTTTTGTTTATACACTTTGTCCATACCAAAGGACTATTACCACACTATTCCAAATCAACATCCCCAGGCCTCATTAAATTCTTCCATTAACTTATCTCTTCTTTGCTGTAAATGTTTAATAACTATTAAAGAAATGATATTTTATGATAATGACTGATGCTCATGGGTGAAATTTTTGGTCACATATGTCAATTGTTTTGAAAATTGTTTTATTTCACATACTTGCCAAGGAATGTCAAAAGACTAGGAGGCAGCAGTGACTGAAAGAGCACAAAGACTTTTATTGAAGGACGTGGCATTGTGACACAGTTCACATTCAAACAAACTATCAAAGCTGTCATAATAAATGCATTATACAGTGCATATATAACAGGCAGAAATTTGAATTATTTAGAATTAGACTTGCTAATTGTTTGATGCCTTTAGGGACATTACTTCAAGTTGCATTACTAGTTAAAAATGCATTTAGTTATTTATATAAACACAATTTTAGATAAATTCTACAATTTTAGATTTATAAGCAGAAATCACAAATGTAGGGACGCCTGGGTGGCTCAGTCGTTAAGCGTCTGCCTTCAGCTCAAGGTGTGATCCCTGCATTCTGGGATCGAGCCCCACATCAGGGTCCTCCACTGGGAGCCTGCTTCTTCCTCTCCCACTCCCTCTGCTTGTGTTCCCTTCTCACTGGTTGTCTCTCTCTCTGTCAAATAAATAAAAACTTAAAAAAAATCACAAATGTTAAATTCAATGTTATCTAGCTAGCAACCAAGAATCACAAAAACAAATATACAACATATAATAGTTATGTATGGTCCTAAAAAGCTATGTNCATATAATAGTTATGTATGGTCCTAAAAAGCTATGTACATTGAATTGTATTTCTATTATTAGGGTTCTGATGTCTTTATTTCTGACTAATCTTCCTATTGGAAATAGATATCTATTTAAAACTTCTTTTTAAATAATCTGTTAATGAAACATTTTAAGGAATTGTGAAAGCATTTTACTAAGTCCATTTTGTAAAGCAAAAACAAAAATTAAAAAACATTTTGACAGTAATTGCTGGACACAGAAAATTCAATGTAAGTTAAAAACAAAGCAAAACAAAACCAACAACTATGTAAAAACACACAGTAAGAAAATGAGCAAGGTATCCCTATCAGAATGTCCTCCCCCTTCAGTTTTCCAGGAAGTAGCTGACCTGAGTGGAGATTCCATCAGGCCTTCCAGTAGCTCTCGTTGCACACCCCCCCGAGAGGGATTTGAGAGATGGGAAGGGTAAAGAGATCAGATTAAGGAATAAACATAACTCTCTGGAAATGAAAGTCTAAGTAATAAGGGAAAACCTGTTGGCTTAGAATGTCTATCAATAACAGAAATAAATATAACACATTCTGTATGTCAAAATGGCCATAAAATCAAAATGAAAACATAAGAAAGCCAAGTACTAATAAAACATAAAGGTATGGGAAAAGGTTAAGTCCAGCCTGTATTTTCTATCCCTAGGTATCTTACCCTGCACTTTCTACCCTTAGGTATCAGAGGTTATGGATCCAGGTTGTTTGATAAGGAGTGCCCCAGGAAGTATGGTCTAAGGCAGCTTCAGTTTAAAGGTCATTAAGGAAAAAACTGACTCTCAATTAAGTGAGGGATCATGGATCAAATGAGATGTATTAAACTCAAAATTACACCAGCATTCCACTGAAATCCTATAGCAGATTCACTGCTGAGAACAGATTTTACTGCTGAGAACCTCCCGGCCACGTTCCCTCATTCTTTGAAGCCTAGAGTTTCTAAATCACGGTCTTTCTCTACATATGTGGCCCATCCACCACTCTGACCACATCCTTGACTCCATGTTCTCCAACACCCTTTTTCTCCTCAGCTACGTATTCCTAAAGTCAGACTCTGAACACCTTGTCATTAACTGTATCTGCATCACGTCCAAAATCTCAATTCCAAGCATGTTGTTTGTCTTTCAAGGTCTTAAGTAATTCCAGTACAATAATTTTTCTCCCTCACTGAGAGCTCTAATCAGTTAAAATCTTACTCACCATCTCATCATCCCTTCTACCTTCACTTAGCATTTTACCCCAGCTTAGGTTCTTCAGTTATCATTCTATCAATTCCATTGCAAAGGATTTTAGTTCAATTTGACCTCATTTCCTCTACATAGCATACCTAGCAAATCTACATTCTTTATAGAAAAGATTTAAAAATGCTGGAGATTTTAAAATACTATACCATCAAACTGGTTGTTTTCTGTCTTTTTGTTTTATTTGAATATAGTTGCCACAGAATGTTACATTAATTTCAGGTGAACAACTTAGTGATTTGAGAAGTTTATACATTATGCTATATTCATCACAAATATAGCTACCATCTGTCCCTTTACATTGCTATTAAAATGTCATTGGCGGTATTCCTGACACTCTGGTTTTTCTTTCCATGGCTTACTCATTCCAGAACTGGAGGCTTGTGTCTCCCTCTCCCCTTCACTCATTTTGCTCAGCCCCCCATCCTGTCTGCTCTGGCAACCATCAGTTTGTTCTCTGTGTTTATGGTTCTGCTTTTTGTTTGTTTATTCATTTTTTTAGATTCCGTTTATGAGTGGAATTATATGGTATTTGGCTTTCCCAGCCTAACTTATTTCACTTAGCAAAATCCCCTCCAGGTCCATCCATGTTGTCTCAAATGACATGATCTCATCCTTTTCATGGCTGTGTAATATTCCACTGTGTACATATACCACATTTTCCTTATCCATTTGTCTATTGATGGACAGTTATGTTGCTTCAATGTCTTGGCTATTTTAAATAATGCCACAATAAAAATAGAGGTGCATGTATCTTTTAGAGTTAATGCTTTCATTTTCCTTGGTAAATACACAATGGTGGAATTATTGGATCATATAATATTTCTAAACATTGCACATTACACATTGTTCCTTTTTCTCCACATCCATGCCGACACTTATTGTCTCTTGTCTTTTTGATTTTAGGCATTCTAATAGGTATTAGGTGGTATCTCATTGTGGTTTTGATTTGCATTTCCCTGATGATTAGTGATATTGAGCATCTTTTCATGTGTCTGTTGGTCATCTGTATGTCTTCTTTGGAGAAATGTCTATTCAAGTGTTCTGCCCATTTTTTAATCAGATTGTTTTTTTGTTGTTGGGTTTTTTTTTTTTTTTGGTCTTGCATCATATGCATTCTTTATATGTTTTGGATAACCCCTTATTGGATATATCATTTGCAAGTATCTTCTCTGATACAGTAGGTTGTCTATTTTGTTTTGTTGATGGTTTCCTTTGCTGTGCAAAGCTTTTTATTTTACTATAGTCCCAATAGTTTAGCTTAACCAACTGAACCACCCAGGAGCCCCACTATTACTTAACATTAAAATTATATTTCTCTAGTGTGTTCACTTTTCTGTTCACTTAGATTACTTTTATACCTTCTTCTTAAATATCCTCATACTCCCATTACCCTCTCTTCCACAAATTCTCTTCTTATATCCTTAATTCATTATTTAGTGATGAAATAGAAGCCTTCAGAGAAGAAATCTCCTGTTCCTACATCTCTAAACGTATGGGCATCTCCACTCATTCAGTAATCTTGGGAGTTTTTCAGCTCCTAAGAAATTTTAATATTTTAGGTTGTACAATAAATTTCATTTCCCATTCTTCTTTCACTCTCTTCATAAGTTTACATTACAATTATTTCTTTTCTCCCCCTTTCTATAGGACTATTTTTATCTATATATAAACACGTTCTAAAATTGTCTGTTTTTTAAGTTTGAATTTCATCTCTCAATCACTTGCCGTCTTACTTTACCTACTTTCATATACTCTTGAATTTTTTTTTTTTAATTTGGACTTATTTAAAATTGCTTTTAGTACCAAATCTATGAAATATACATGAAATATTTGAGAGCTCTCTTTGAATTGCTGATTTATAATTTGATTACATAATTGTCAGAAAAAATATCTGTATGATGTCAGTTTTGGAGATTTGGTAGGACTTGTTTGTGGCCTTGTGCATGATCATTTTTCAAATGTCCTATGGAGGCTTGGAAAGAATGTATGCTTTTGTTTGGGACATCTGGTTGTATTTGTTAGATAAATATTGCTATAACTATAATTGTGAAAATCATATGAAAACATGATTTTTGTCTATTTAAAATTTTATGTTATGAGAAGTATTAAAATCTCCCAATATTCTTATGGGTTTTTAATTTTCAATTAAAAAGAAATCATTTATAGATTTTTATATATTCTATTTTCAGATGCCATTTTGCTTTATATTTTGTTGAGACTCGATTGTTAGATGCATGTAAATTTATGAGTCATATCTGCTTCATGAAAACTTCCTTAAAGACTTATGTAAAATTGCCCTGTTGGACACAATTAAAACATTTTGCTTTAAATTATTTATTTTGATCATATTTACACAAAGTATCTTTTATAATCTCCCAATTTCCTTCCTTTTTTATGGTTTAATTTGATTTATTTCTCTTTTAAGGAGCATATATTCTTTTACTTTGTGTTTTTAATAAAATCTGGGTCTTTAAATAGCCAACTTTAATTGGTTTACATTTTTTATAATTATTGATATATTTGGACTTACTTTTACCATCTTATTTTGTTTATTCTATTATGTAATTTCCTTGTTTTTTTTTCCTTTTTTGTCTGTGTGTTTTTGTTACTCTCCCATTTTTAATATTCACACATTTTATTTCTTTAAAATGTCTACAGTTAAATAATACTCCTATTCTCCCCAGAATAGCACAAAGGAACTAAAGCTCTCAAACTTTTCTCTAGACATCAGTTTGCATATTCCGTGTTATTTTTATTTTATATTTTGATCCCACCTTGAAACCGTTGATATTTATTGGAGCTACCAATACATTTTATTATTTCTTCATTTAAAATTACCTTATTTGTTTTTTCTCCTTCTTTGAAGATTTCATTTTCTTCTTGCTGAAGAATACTCTCTAATATTTTTTTCGGTGAGAGTCAGTAGGTAGTAAGTTTCTTGGTTTTTGCATATTTTATTTTCATCGTGATATGCCATTTTCTTCTGGATTTATTTTGCCATGAAAGTCTGCTCTCAATCTAGGAGCTGATCCTACGTAGGTAACCTGTTTGTTTTTTCTCTGTGATACTTTTTAGTACATTTAATATTTTAATTTCAATATTTTTATGATGTGTGTACATGTGGATTTATCTCCTTTTCTCCTTTAAAACTTGATGTACTTCCTCCATATGAGCACCCTTGTATTCTGCAATCCCTGAAAATCTTCAGCCATTATTTCTTTAAATATTTTCTCTTGTCAGTTCCTTGTAGTCTATCATTTAGACTCTCCTAGATCCTTAGGTTGAAACCCTTTGTTTAGTCCCCTAAGTTTCTTAACTTGTCTTTATATTTCCTATGCTTTAGCTCTGTATGCTGAATTGTGATGGACTTCTTCAGATCTCATAATTCACTAAAGTTTATTTGGCTGAATCTAGTTTACTCTGTAATTTTTCTGTTGAGCTTTTATATTTCTGTTACTACATTTATCATCTATAGAATTTCTGTTGGGTTCTTTCCAAATTTGCCTGTCCTTGTTTCATTGTTTTGTTTGTTTTGTTTTCTTTTATTTTTCAGTTTAGATATATGTTAATTTATTTTTTAACTTTTTAATCCATAATTTCTTGGAAGCCTGAATGGCAGTGTTATTTTTTCATTATCTTATTCCTCCATGCTGCCCGGAAATCTCCAATATCATCTTTTCCTCAGCCAATCAAGTATAAACTCCAAGTCAAAAACTCCACTGAATCTGCTCTTAGTTCACATATTGTTACATCCAGTGATTATTTCTCCATTATTATCAGACTTTATTTTTCATACCAATTAAAACATTCTTCTTGAATCCTAAGAAGTAAAATCTCCATGGTCATTGCTTCTCAATCTACTGTGCAGGATCCTTCTTTACCACTTGACTGCTAAATAAGAAACAGTGTCAAGAATCAATCTTAAATCCTGTTTTTTAGCAAATTTTCTCCTTATATCATTTCATTGAAACCTATGACTTTTGATCTTGCCTACATGTGATGATTTCCAAGTAAGTCCCACTCTGCTCATTATCATTAGATTCGTCATTAGCTATTTTGCTTCTCAGCCGAAGTATCTATACTAGATAGATGTCTTATTTTAACATGCAAACATGAAACTCTTGCTTTCCCTTCATCTTAACCTTTACCCATCTCTAAGCATCTTTGTTAGCATTACCCTATTCATCCCAAAGCAGAGGTTAGAGGATTAGTCATAGTTCACCATTGTCTTGGGGCTTTTTGTCTGTTCATTTAAAAAAAAATCTTTCTAAATTGGAATACAGTGAAAAGAAATAAAAGAGAACATTTTATAATCTTATTTGACTTAATATCTCTAACATTTAGTGTAGTTTATTTTACATATTTAATGTTCAAAAAATGTGATGAATGAATGCAGAATTCTGAACAAATGAAAGTACAAGGATTTCATTACAGCATTGCATCATTGCATCTTATTTATTGCAACTTTATTGGCCTTCCAAATTCTGTGACTATTAAACCACAAGCCATAAATATAAAGCTAAACTTACTTAATTATCAGGGCAGATTAGTTGCTTCTTAGAAAGCTTCAGTAGAATCACAGAGTCCTGTCACTATGGAGCACTGGAAAATTATCAAATTTCAGTTACACTTTTGGATCCTGGTTTTGCCATTCACAAGATATATAATCTTGAGCAATCACTCAGTTATTTTATGCAAATTAATGATAAAAAGAACAGTGAGTATTAGATAATACATGTAATGTATTTAACCTAGTGCCTGGCAACTAGAAAATGCTATCACTACCACTCCTATTCCTACTACACCCCCCTCCTCTTTTTCCTCCTCTTCCTCTTCCTGCTGCTGCTGTGGCCGCTTCCACCACTACTACTGCTGCTGCTGCTGCTGCTGCTGCGGCTACTTCTTCCTCCTCCTTCTCTTCCTCCTCCTCCTCCTTCTTCTTCTTCATGAAGCTAATGTTCCTTTACCCATTTGCATTCAAACAAGTAGAAGTAAATAAAAGAATACACACACAAATATGTAAGATGAATTTCTTATATCCCGTAATTTAGTTGTGTTTAACATAATATCAGTGTTACAAACATAAATCTGCAATACATATTTTGCACTTTAACAAAGATAAGAAAATGGAATTCTGAAACTATTCCAAATAAGAAACTATGCACTGTACTAAACTTGAGCTGAATCCTACAAATAAATAAATAAATAAATAAATGGATATAAGTCTCAGTAGGGGAATTTTTTTTTATATCAAACATACCATTTAGGGGCGCCTGGGTGGCTCAGTTGGTTAAGCATCTGCCTTCAGCTCAGGTCATGATCCCAGAGTCCTGGGATGGAACCCTGCATCTGGCTTCCTGCTCAGTAGAGAGTCTGCTTCTCTCTCTCTCTCTCCCTCGCCCCTCCCCACTGCTTGTTCTCTCTCTGTCTCTCAAATAAGTAAATAAAATCTTTAAAAAAATACTATTTAGTAATAAGGCAGCTAAGAGTTTTAAATTTGATCTGATATAGATTAATTGCTTTTCCTTAGGTTGCCAGTAGGTGCACATAAATGAATTAATTCACATTATCTTTTTTTTTAAATCAGGATATAAACTAATACCTGCAATTGCCTATTAAAAAAAATCCTCATTCCATTTTAACAAAAGAAGCTCAGTTTCTGATTTCCTGAATTTTGTTATCCAAGCTCAAACAAAAAGTAATTTGTATCAGTCTCTGGCCATTTTATATGAAGAAATACAAACAACATTTAGGTCATGCAGCCATTGATCCTCTGAAGGACAATGATGTCAGGCAGTACTTATACGCCAAAAAAATTTCAATTTTGTTTACTTCTTTAGCAATCCAACTTGATGTCAATTACCATTTAGCTGGCCCAATAATATTGATATTTGATGTCAGTTCTTATTCATTACTGCACTTAGATGATGCATAAGTCAAAACTTTTAGATGTGTGGCGAAAAAACACTAAAGCACATTTTCTCTACCTGGGGAAATTGAAAACAACAGCAGAATAGAAAATTAAGGGACTTGTAGCTTGCCATTTTTATTTTATATGATATCTGAATTATTTCAATTCTAATATTCAAAAATTAACAATATTTTACTAATCTAATACTATATGACATTCTTAAACTAAATCTTTAATGTAGTAATTTTCTTGCCTTAATACTTTGCAAAGAAAATAACTTCTGATAGAAAAATATGACATTTAAAAGTAAAGAGGAATAAAGTTGTATAAGCAGAAATTCAAAATTAATTATAAAATTATTTTTAAATGTAATAAATTTATAAAGGTCTTCTCCCTGTGTTTCTGCTTTGTTTTGTTCTTAGAAATTTAACACTGTAAAAGACAAAGAAATAGTACATTGAATATTATATCACTCTGCCCTCAAAGTTTAACCTTCAATAACTTCTACAGTTGGATAGTGATGATATCACGCATTTGTAATTTTCTTGGTAGTTCCATGAAAATTAGAAGCAATGTTATGTCATACTTCTTGATACTTCCTCTTTGACTATAAAACTAATAATTTGTTTTTCAATATATACATCCTTTGGATGGCTTGAAAATTTGGGGCTTATATGAAAAATTCAGTAATGAAGTTTCTACTTAACAGCTCTGCTGAGCACCTCCTATGTACTGGGCACTGCTCTAAATATTGAGTATTCAGCAATGAATGATGCCAAGTCCTATTCTTATAGACAATATATTCTGTTAATACTAAAAACAATAAACAAGTAAACAAATTAATAGTCTCAAGAATAATATGTGTTACCTAACCATAATAAATTAGGGTGAAAAGAGTAATGAGGTGAGAGTTGGGTTTTATAATGGAATGGGTCAGGGAGGACTCTGAGAAAATGACATTTAAGAAAACCATGCAATGATGGTGGCTCAGTCTGTTAAGTGTCTGCCTTCAGCTCAGGTCCTGATCCCCGGATTCTGGGATCAAGCCCCAGGTGGGGCTCCGTGCTCAGCGGAGAGACTGCTTCTTGGTCTCCCTCTGCCCCACCCTCCACCTATATGCTTGCTCTCTCTCTTTCTCTCTCAAATAAATAAATAAAATCTTAAAAAAAAAAAAATCGAAAGAAAAGAAAAGAAATCCATGAAATGATCTTAAGGAAAAGAACTCAATTAGAGGCAACACCAAAGGCCAAGTTCCTGAGGTAGTAATTGTGTGGGGTAGGGGAGTAACAGGACACATGGACTGGACTAGGATTAGATGAAGTAGGTGGAATACTTTGCATCTGATAGATAACTGTTAACTTAGATTGTTGTTACTGGTTGACTGTGGGATGGTTGAGGCCATTTTAGACTAACCTCATAGCATTATATGTGGATTCTAGAATGTTTATTTATAGAAAAATACCCCAGCGATGATGTGTAATACATTTTTTAGCTGAATAATACCTTAACTTTTTTTTTTTAACCCTATAGCTCTTGGCACAATTCTTGGTGGAGAAGTTAATCAATAAATATTCATTAATTAGGAACTATTAGAAAGTCTTGCAAGTCAGAAATCAAGAGGCATTTAAGAGGACACAGCACAGATTTTGCTGTGACATGATTGAATTTATTTTATACTATCACTCTTAAAATATTATTTTATTATTTATTATTTTATTATTTATGAAATAATTTAATTTGTATAACTTTTCAGACTTTCCATGTACTTTTAATTTAATTTTTAAAAAATTTTTATAGATTTTATTTATTCAAAAGAGAGTGAGCTAGAGAGAGAGAGAGAGAGCATGAGTGGGGTGGAGGGGGAGGAGCAGAGAGAGAGGGACAAGCAGACTCCTTGCTGAGCAGAGAGAGCCCCCCACCCCCGAAGGGCTCAATCTGGGACTCAGGGATCAACTTGAGCTGAAGGCAGATGCTTAACTGACTGAGCCACCCAGGTGCCTCTATTTACTACTTTAATAAGAAATGACGTCACTGTCAGAATATTTGGTCATTTAGGCAAGTGGTCTTCCAATACAAAGAAGTCTTATTTAAACAGTTTTTACAGTACAAAATTATTTTTAAAAATATCAAAATATCGATATAAAATTATACATTTCTTTCTAATCATGATTAGTTGTAGTCAGTCTAAGCTTGCATGTGATTTAAAAATTTTGAAAAATTACATGTATCATAAACAGCATGAGTTTTCTAGAGACGGTTTTACATAGAGGGATAATGCCTAATGCATCGTATATTATCACTGAATCACATAATTAGAGCTAAAAGAATTGTCACACCAATTTACTCATAAGGATAATTACAAGAAAACTTGATTATTCCCTTTAATGTAATTTTCCTCACTTAATTGTGGGTTCGTGGGTGAATGTGACCCCGTGAATCCATACTTCAATAAGTGACTATTAGTTAATATGCAAACCTACAGGCAGAGCAGGAGAATCTGCCCTTCTTCTTCAGAAGATTTAATTTGTATACCCAGAGTGGCCCTGCAGGTAAAATGTTTTAAAAGTTATATCTCCCAGCAGATGGTCTGGAATTCCCTGTGGCAGATTACAATGGTCTTGGGCCCAGTAGATCAATCACCACCATGCTTCGCCTTTTATCTCACCTCATTTCAACAACTATAACAAAAAATTCAACAGTTTTCTGACTAAAGGAATTTAAGCTCCTTTATTTAAATTGCAATCAGAACCTAAATTTATTGTATTTTTCCTAAAATACTGGTTTGCATACTCATTTTTTTAAGAATTTGCAAACATCCCTTGATGTGTACTTGGATGTTAATGAAACAAAAGAAACTTTTGTTTCTAATGTAAATGCTTGTTGCATCTAGAGCTTTTACTCCACCTGAGCTAGAGAAAGTAAGACCACAAAGAATCTTAAATACAGACTTTGTTTTGTTTGTTTGATTGAGTTCTTTTGTTCTTTTTTAGTTTAGTTTAGTTGTTTAGTTTTGATGGGGCTTAATATTGAAATTGACTGATGGTGTTCACAATTTTCTCTTGTTAAACTGAAGGTAGAATTTTTTCTTAGAAATGGTTAGTTTTGNATTGAGTTCTTTTGTTCTTTTTTAGTTTAGTTTAGTTGTTTAGTTTTGATGGGGCTTAACATTGAAACTGACTGATGGTGTTCACAATTTTCTCTTGTTAAACTGAAGGTAGAATTTTTTCTTAGAAATGGTTAGTTTTGTTGGGGCGCCTGGGTGGCTCAGTCCATTAGGCATCTGCCTTTGGCTCAGGTCATGATGCCAGAGTTGTTTTGGGGATGTCTGGGTGGCTCAGTCAGTTAAGTATCTGCCTTCAGCTCAGGTCATGATCCCAGAGTCCTGGGATCGAGTCCTGCTTCCAGCTCCTTGCTCAGCGAGGAGCCCGTGTCTCCCTCTGCCTGATACTCCCCCTGCTTGTGCTTTCTCTCTCTCTGTCAAGTAAATAAATGAAAGCTTTAAAAGAAAGAAAGGAATGGTTGGTAGATTTTAAGTGTACATATGTAACTACAAATTTTATAAAAGAAACCAAGTTATTAATTTATGGATTGCTCTCTGATTATGTTATGTTTTGTATAACTAAAAATGGTAAAAATAGACCGTGCCTTTTTGGGATTGTTAACTTTTCTTTCTCCAAAGAGTACTGTANGTTATGTTTTGTGTAACTAAAAATGGTAAAAATAGACCGTGCCTTTTTGGGATTGTTAACTTTTCTTTCTCCAAAGAGTACTGTATAGATACAATTCCATATCTTTAGGGAAATATTATTTTTCTAGTGAAAAAAATTTAGAGTTCCTAAAAAATTCTGGGTAAACGGAAACAGTGTAGTAAAGAAGTAGTTCTTCAAAAGGCTATGAGTTTTAGTTAAATATATATGATTCTACCCTCTAATCTGTTTCTATGAATCAAGCTATAGTTTAGGATATATTTTATCCAATCATTTCCATATAGCAGCAGGTAAATATAGCCTATCATCATAAACATGAACTTTATTTTTTTAAGATTTTATTTATTTATTTGACAGAGAGAGAGAGCGAGAGAGAGAGAGCATGAGTGGGGAAGAGTGGTAGAGGGAGAGGGAGAAGCAGGCTCCCTGGTAAGCAGGGAGCCTACCATGGCGCTCCATCCCAGGACCCTGGGATCACGACCTAAGCTGAAGGCAGACACTTATCAGACTGACCCATCCAGGTGCCCCAAACATGAACTTTAATAATGTAAACATTATAGTGACACAAACCTATCCATAAATTATCTTTTTTATGTATATAGTGGAACTACCCTGAATTTATGTGACTGTACTTATGTACACGTTAAAAGAAAATAAATTCATTGCAGGTTTTTCTGACAGTGTTATTGCAGCGAACACTGTATTTATCAGTAATAATTGGCCACTTTAAAAGAGACTTCTGCCAAATAGAGTAACAACTTTGGTTGTTTCATAGTAGATGAAACAGATTTAAAAGAATTTGTGTGAATCTACATGTAATAGTATCTTCAGTGACTAAAGAGCAAAAGGGAAAGGAGAAAAGGATTGTTACTAAGAACAGTATTAACATGTTGCCATCTTTGCTATATGATTTGGTTTTTTTCACCATAAGGTGGTAAAAAATGCATACGTTTAAAAAGCTGCATCTAAGCATTTATGAAATGATTATTTTAAAATTAGTAGAACTATGAAGTTGTACCTTGTTCATAGTCAGTCATAACTGACTTTGGTGAAATTTTAAAAATCATCTTTCCAACAAGGAAAGAAACCAACTTGACTGGAAATTTTGCGGTCTGAACCTAAGTCAGCTGCTAAATGTGGACCTCTGGGTCCCAAGCCCGTCTCTGACCTCTAGTCACTGCAGCAGAAGACTAGAGCTTCTGTAATTTTCATTCCCTGCCCTGCCCCCTTCATTACTCTGGGAATATAGAAAGACTGACTTTCTTCCTTGATAAAGGACAACAGATT
The DNA here is from genome assembly GCF_002007445.2 of Ailuropoda melanoleuca. Lineage (NCBI taxonomy): Eukaryota > Metazoa > Chordata > Mammalia > Carnivora > Ursidae > Ailuropoda > Ailuropoda melanoleuca. The sequence goes on from NC_048219.1 coordinate 176,832,874, forward strand.
AATGAATTTGAGTGCCTGCATCATTAAAATTGTCATCCTTGCATACTATTTCAAATGCAGTTTCCACTGTGGCTAGCTTTTACTCTTCAGGGGGTCTTGTCATCTCTGGTTTCTCTTGTAAATTAATGCAAAAACTGCTCCAGCAGTTTCACATGCTGTTTATTTCAAACTCCAAGTAGATTGTTCTGTTTCTTGATTTGGTTAATGGAAAGACCAGAGTGGCAGTGCGCTAAATTACAGGTTAGCAAACAGAATATTGGTCCCAATAGGGGTGAAAATCTTTGGGGGAAAAAAAGCGCAGTCAGTATGTACTTTCAAGTGTTTTAAACTAGACATTCACCTGTATTTATTTTGTTCTTATGTATAAATGTTTCAAAAATATAAAGCTACTGGACAATACATTTTATTTCACTTAGGAGGTTTACAAATTAGTTGACTCCATAGCTTAGTAAGGTCTATGATCATGTAGCCCCATTTCTCCTGTCCTCTCTCCCCCTCACCACACTCCATCACCTGGCATGAGAGCATTCTAACAGGGAATGCTGGTCTGATAAGTATTTAATGATGACTAATAATTTTATCAGACTCCTTTAAAAAAGGACATTTCATTATTCTAAAAAATGATGTACAAATTTCTTTGTTTAGCTCATCATACAAAAGAAAGTAAACTAATGGAGAGACAGAGATGTATATTATTCTAGGAAAAGGATAGGTTAGAGCAGATTGATTAAATGGATCAAAGAGTAATAGAAGTTTAGCAGTTGAGAAATTGGTTTTTAAAAGAATTTGAATGTCCTTTAATTCTCAAATTGGGTTACCCATCATTGTAGGTTGTTGTAGGAAGTAGGATTATCAGTATAGGTTTCATTCAAATGTAAGTAAATATGGCATACATGCTTTATTTAAAGGTGGTTGTTTAGAAGAAAATAAGTTGATGGGCAGAGGCAAAGATCTTTCAAGTTATAATCACTTCAGAAAAATATATGCTCCCTGTGTACATGAATTACTCAGTTGAATGATCACATTAATTCTGTAAATGTGCCATATTATAATTGCTTAAAGATTGGGTGGAAGTCTATTGGCATGTTTTAGTTAAATCTTCTATTTCCCAGTTTAACAGAAAAAGTGACAAGAAAAATTTTAAAACTCTAAGCTCTACTGAGGCCTTTCATTGTCTTGTCACATTCACTAATGACCACATCATCCCTCCTCTCTTCCAACATCTTTTACTTTCACTCTCAGCTTCTAGTACCAAAGTCACTTTCCCAAAATCAAACAATAATGTGTATCAAAATTAAAATGCTGTGAATAAAGACCTTTTATCTGGTTTATGTATGAATTTATCTCTGACTTTCTTTTAGTTTGTCTAGTGGATTTGAACTCAATTGGATTTTCAGATCCCAGCTACCACTTACCAGGTGTGCAAATCAGAAGTAGCCTCAATTTCTCATGTATAAAACGGCACTATTACCATGTACGTCATAAGTTCATCAAGTGAATCAGTTGATGCTGGATATTTTTGTGTTCCTGTAAATATTCTTGAGCTTCGTTCTGATACGCTTTTATGTTACTTAGAAACTGGCTCTTTCAGGTCTGCTTTTAAGATTTGTGAGGTGGAACTGAAGACATGCTCATTCTAGAACTAATTATGTCCCCTCTACTGAAGCAAGACCCTTTTTTGTGCTCTAATCTACCCAGCACCCGGGAATCTTGAAAAGTTTCAGTCTGGCTGCTGGGAAAGGCACAATTCCCAGCTTTGTGTGAGGGCCTTTCCCACTTACCTCTAATCACTTCAGGTGGTTCTTTCCAGGACTGTAGATACTTTCCTTATATACCTATGCTAGTCAGTACTCAGCTAAATACTAGAAGTTGCCCTACAGATCTCCAGCATTCTCTCTGTGCAACTCTCTCTTCTCCTGTACTCTACTCTGCAAACTCGAGCTCCTTTTGTCTCCTTAGACTGTCAGCTACATTTCCTCAATTTTGTGAGTCAGTCCTGCTGTGTCTGGGTGCCCTCTTGGTGCTGTGCTAGCAATTGTCAGGGCAGTGTGTCACAGCAGTCTTCTGTGATTCACTCATTAGCTTCCTGTCTCTCCATGATTATTGTCCTTTGTTGCCCTATGTACAGTGTCTTGTAAACAGTGTTTCCTAGATCTTGACCTTTTTTTTTTTTTTTGGTTGTTTCAAGTAGGAGAGTAAACCTGATCCCTGATACTCCATTGTGACTGGCCATGGAAGTCTTTTCATCATCTGTATTTAACTGTCAACAAATTCAACCAGAATATATGTGATTATAATGATAATAACATTCTTTTAAAAATTTCTAGTTATGGGGCACCTGGGTAGCACAGTCGTTAAGCGTCTGCCTTCGGCTCAGGGCGTGATCCCAGCATTCTGGGATCGAGCCCCGCATCACGCTCCTCCTCTGGGAGCCTGCTTCTTCCTCTCCCACTCCCCCTGCTTGTGTTCCCTCTCTCGCTGGCTGTCTCTCTGTCAAATAAATAAATAAAATATTTTTAAAAAATTTATGGTTAGCCTTTCCTCGTATAAAAGATAAAGGTTGACAGTGGGAATCCGAATTATAGCCTTGGTTGAACCACAGACTTCATGTGAAGGCTTACACAAGTCCTTTTAATTTCTTAAGCCTCCATTTATTTTTTTTTTAATCTGCAGGAAACATTGATCTAGAAAACCTTTATATTCTCTTTCAGAAATGTATCAATAATCACTAACGTTTTCTTTAGAAATTGAGAAAAGCTATTGAATTTGAATGTATCAGTAAGAAGTCTTTTAAGGTAAACAAGAATGTATTTTCAACATCTGGTCTTTCTGAATTTGATTCTTTGTGACTCAGTGCTAACTAACAAACCTAACAGTAATATCGAAATCTTTACTTGGACATAGCAATGCCAAACTGAAATAATTTAACACTGGCTTCTCTTTAGATATTCAGTACTAAGCTTTAGTTTTTCTTCTTATCTCTTTTTTTTTATTCCTTCATATTCCAATAATCCTATTGTTCTACTTTGACATTACAGTATGTAACTATGTAAATATATCATGGAAGACTATTGCAATGTGACAAGCCACATCAGAAGAAAACACTGAGGGCCTTCAAGACAAAGATTTCATACATGAATATCTGAAATAATGCCAATAATGACACTGAAAATGAAGTAAACTCACATAAGAGTCAGAAAATTTATCTTTAGTGCTTTTAGAAGAGGCTCATTGCCAGAGGCAGAATGCATTAATTTCATATGCCATGTTAGGAATTTCCATTTCTCCTTGACTAAAATGTTAGTTTCAAAAAGTATCTTTAGAGTAGAAAGACTCTCAGTGATTTATTAAACATTCTTCTCCCCTTTACCTTCAGAAATCCACCAAGTTACACCATATTTGGCAGGCAGGAAATTAGGCCAGTCTATTCTCAATTCTATCAAAACTGTGCTTTCAATTTGTTTAGCATTTGCAAAATGAAAAGCATTATGCTAGGTTTTGTGGGAGATTCAGACAAGTAAGGTATTAGATCTTTCCCTTGATGGACTAGAATATAATTAAAGAAAAAAAACCTATACAAAAAGAGATAAACTATATCAATGTAAGGCAAAATTATAAGTACCGAAGATGGCTGGCTAAATATCAGTGGGATTATTTGGTATAATTTTTGAGAGAGATCAGTCCCAAGCATTAGGAAAATCTTTGCTGACTATTCAACTCTGGAAATAATAATTCATTAATTCATTTATTTAAATATGTACTAAATGTATCATGTAGGCCCCAAACTGAGTAGAGATGGTTTAGAGCAGCACTGTCTAATAGAATTTCTATAATGGTGAAAACATTCTTTTCCTAAAATGTCCAGTAAGGGGACACCTAGATGGTGCAGTCGATTAAGTGTCCAATTCTTAGTTTCAGCTCAGGTTTTGATCTCAGGGTCGTGGGATTAAGCCTTGTGTCAAGCTCTGTGTTGAGTGAAGAGTCTGCTTGGGTTTCTCTCTCTCCCTCTGCCCTTCCCCTCCTCTCTCTCTCCCCCTCTCAAATATGTAAAGAAATCTTTAAAAAATAATAATAAGCCAAAAAATGTTCACTATGATAGTGACTACATGAGGACATTATCATTTTAACTAGTTAAAATTTTTGAAAATTAAAAATTCAGTTTCTGAGTTTCAGTAGTTATATTTCAAGTAATCAGTATCCACATATATTGAATAATATAGGTCCAGAAGGAAGATAAGCACATATACAGAAATTGCAATTTGTTGTGTAAGTTTTACAACATGGTTCTTTGGGAGCAACAGAAGGAAAACTTTATATTCCTTGGAAATTTGTAGAAGTTGAGCTTGAACCAAGTTTTAATATTTTTAATATTTACCAGAGAAAGAAATAGTCAATGGAAATGATAAGAAGAAAAGCACGAAGGCATATGTATTATAGAGTAGAAAGCAGAGTCAGACTTAGGGAATTTGGGGGAAATGCTAAGCAAAAAGGAGGCAGGTCAAAGAGGTGCTGAAATTTGCATTTAAGAAAAATAGCTGCTCTGACATTAGTTTCTCAACTATGGCATTATTGATATTATGGACCGGGTAGTTTTCATGTTGGAGGTGGGGGTGGGTCTGTCCTGTGCATTGTAAGTTGTTTATCAGCATGCCTGGCCTCCACCAACTGAATGCCAATGGTAGGTTCCCCAGTAATGACAAAGATGTTTCTAGACATTACCAAATGTCCTCTGGAAGGTAAAATACCTGAGAACCACTGTCATGAAAATGGCCTGCAAAGATGTCAGGTTGAAGGCAGGGAATTTACTACAAGTGTTCATGTGTGAGATGAGGAGGCCTGATAAAATGGATTTGAGTAAAGTAGAGGCCTCCTTCAACTAAACAGGATTGGAGAGGAGAGATGGAGAATAGGATAACAAGCTCTAGTGAGGTTGTCACACTTTGGTGACTGCATGGAATGTGGAGCCTTTTGCTGAAATGGAAACTACAGCTGAAGGATCAAGTTGATGATTTTGGCTCTGAGCATGCTGACTTGTACCTGTGGAACATCCAAATGGAGATGTTCTGTGGGTAGTTGGAAATAACATCTGGATATCAAAAGAGAAGTGTCAATTGCACATGTAAATTTGGGAGTTTAAAGCATCTAGATAATAGCAGAAATCATGGGAATGTTTCTTCCTGCCCCCAGCAATTTAGACTCAATGGCAACTCTCATCACTTCAGCTGATCTCCAAATATGGCCCTATTCACTCCATTCAACTCATAGTACCAATTTTCTTTTTTTTCCTCTCCTGATTTCATGTAGAATCAAGGACTTTGAGGACTTTGAGGTCCAGCTACCTGCCCTATTTACTTTCAGTACTTCTGCCTGGGGGCCCCTGGTCACTGTTCCCTTTTCCTGGATCATTCTTCTTCTGTAGAACAAATCCTTCTGCTCCTAACTCAAAGGCCATATTCCTAGTGAGACCCTCCCTGATCTATCAGGCTATTTACATTTTAACACCCTTTTTGCTAAACGTTCCTTGTCTAGATTTTTAAAAAATATTTATTCATTTATTTGAGAGAGAGAGAGAGGAGAGAGAGTGGGAAGACAGGTACAGGGAGAGAGAGAGAAAGACAAGCAGACTCCCCACTGAGCATGGAGCCTGACACAGGGGTTGATCTCACAACCCTGAAATCACGACAAGCTGAAATCAAAAGTTAGGCGCTCAATTGACAGAGCCACCCAGGTGCCCCTACATTTATTTTTATTCCCCATAAATCTTAACATTTAGTATACCACATATTTTACTGATTTATTTAGTTTATTATATGATTCTCCCCAGGAGTATGTAAGTTCTATGAAGCCAGAACTTCCATTTTGTTCACTCCTGTATATCCACCACTTAAATTGGTGCCTAATAGGTAGTAGGCTCAATCAATATTTCTTTGATGAATGAAGTGATAGGTTTCCTACTGGTCCAGACAAGTTTGCATGGAATCAGTAAAACTCTTGCAGACTTAAGTCATGCATGGAAAAGCCACAGGCACACGCTAGAAAGTCACAGGAAAGTGATGTTCTTTTGCTTTTCAGGGAGTCAGGGATACAGCTTAGTACTCGACAGTGCCTGTTTAACTCACTGAGACTGCTAGCCTTCAAATGTTCTTTTTAATATATCAATATTTATGTTCAAAATACATAACAACTTTTTTACATCACATACAAAATTCATATTTCTCAGTGTGAACACCAGAACCCTTCAGAATTTTTACACATTGTTAACCTCATGATAAATTCATCATATTCCCCACAGTGAAATATGTTCATTTCTGCTTTTGTGCTCTGACATTGTGCCATTTTCAGTAATAATGATTCCCTCCCACCTTCTCTTCACTAGTATCTCTTCATAATCTTAATCTATTTAAAATGCTATCGTTTCTTGGGGTGCCAGGGTAGCATAGTTGGTTAAGCAGCAGATTCTTGGTTTCTGCTCAGGTTGTGATCTCAGGATCATGAGAGGGAGTCCCACCTTGGGCTTCATGCTCAGTGCAGATCTGCTTAAGACTGTCTCTCCCTGGGGCACCTGGGTGACTCAGTCGGTTAAGCGTCTGCTTTCAGCGTGGGTCATGATCCCGGAGTCCTGGGATCAAGCCCCGGAGCAGGATCTCTGCTGCATGCAGGGGCCTTCTTCTCCCTCTCCCTTGCTCCTTCCCCCATTTGTGCTCTCTTGCTCTCTCTGTTGGATAAATAAATAAAATCTTAAAAAAAAAAAGATGGTCTTTCCCTGTCCCTCTGCCCCTTCCCTCTTCATTCTCCTATCTCTCTCAAATAAATAATCTTTAAAAATTAATAAAATAAAATGCTATCATTTCTAGAGAGCTGCATTCTCTTAATCCATCTATCCTAGGGCTACATTCCTGTAAGAAAACTCTGTTGCAGGGGCGCCCGGGTGGCTCAGTCATTAGGCCTCCGCCTTCGGCTCAGGTCATGATCCCAGGGTTCTGGGATGGAGCCCCGCATCGGGCTCCCTGCTCAAGGGGAAGCCTGGTTCTCCCTCTCCCACTCCCCCTGCTTGTGTTCCCTCTCTCACTGTCTCTCTCTCATGTCAAATAAATAAATAAAATCTTAAAAAAAAAATTCTGATGCCACAGGCTTGGGTTAGGTGTCCAATTTGTACTCTAAACAACCCTTCGCCTATTTCTATCATTTAACTTTGTGTTATAATTGCCAACAAATAACTATAAACTCTTTTGGAGCTTATATCCATGGTATCTCTTGCTCCTGGCTGGAAGCCAGAGCCCTAGTACAGCTTGATAATTACGTGTTTCTTTATATGCATTAATTGTCTTCATCTATTTCTAATTATTCTCCTGCCTTACACATTGAAACACCTACTTGTCCAATTTGTTCTTTGCTACTACTTATTTGTTGATATTCTGTTAAAGTACTATTAGCTCTTTCCGGGTGTTCTGCCTCAGTTGCAGAATATGCTCTCTCAGCTCTTCAGCGGTACTTGATGGGATTCCAGTCCCTAACGCATCTAAGTCAAAGCATGCAAAATAGGTTTCTTGTAAAGAGTTGAAGAGCTTGTACACTTCAGTCAGGTTGGTCAGATTTGAATCTGGAGTCTATGTTTTACTAACAAAATGACTTTGAGCAAGTTGTATAACGTTGTAAATCTTGGTTTTCTCATCTGAATAAAAGGATAGTATAACCTAACCGTACAGAGGAATGATCAAATAAAATATCTATGTATCACTTTGAAGACGTTATGATGATTCAATAGTGTAGCGTTGTGTAATCTAGATGCTACATAATTATTTTTGAGATGTCCAGCTCCCAAATCCCTGGGGCTTGATTGGTTATTCAAGTTACTAATGCCTAACAGATTGACAATGGCATCAGGAAGAAGCATATAGTGACAAAACAATCTTATCTTCATCTTTCCAATGTTTTACATTCCCTCCTTGAGCATTCCCAAATTTTACCTTCACTTTCCATTCTAATTCCACACTTTTTTTTTTTTTTTGCCTTATTTGTGCTATTAGGCTACTGAGGAAATGGTCTAATGAGCTAATGCTTAATGCTGCACAGGCCTGTCCTAAGAGACACACTAATGTATTAGTACTAAAAATGTTTGAAATACTAATTTTCCTCCTAATGAGCCTAAACATTTTATTATAGTTATACCTTAATACCAAGTTGCAGGTCATTACCTTCACATATTGAAAGCAGCTGATGTTTCTAGGGCTTAATGTTTCTGTCATTTGCTTGCTGACACCTCCTTCTTGCCCATTTCGCATAGTAGAATTTTAGGAAAATTAGATCACTTGACAGGTACTGTGTATGATGTTTTGATTTCATTATTTATTCATTTTAAAATATTTTTCTGATTGTAACAATTAATATACGCTAATTCCATGAAATTTGAATTTTGAAAATTTGAAAAGGAACAAATAAAATAAAAATGATTCATCCTAAAGATAATCAGTTCTGATTTAGTTCCTACCAATCTTATTTTCAACGTATGCTTTGTATGTGTGCATCAGACAGTGTAAACAATTTTGTTTTCTATTTCTTTCATTGAACTACATATGTATGTTTTCCCTTGTATTAATCACCTTTGGAAATGCCATTATAATATTTAAAATAATAGTTTAGTTATTATAGGTTACAGTTTTATGTATATACATATATACACATGTGTGTCTATCAATCTATTTATCAAAGAAATGACTTCTTATATTTTTCCTGCCCCATCATATAAATGATATTGTGAGGAACATCTTTGTGACAAAATAACTCATTGATCTGAGTTATTGACTTATTTAGTTGTATCCTGATGGGAGGATATATTCAATATATTTAAACATTTGTTTTCATATTTAGCTATATAGTTTCAAGAAATAGAATGTAATATATCATTAAAATCTCAGACTCTAAAGTCAACCATACCTATACTTGAATCCTCACTCCAAATTATTTTACCTACATAATTTTAGGAAATTTACTTGACTTCTTTAAACCTTATTTTTCTCATCTGTAAAATGGGATTGTTTCACATAATGAAATGTTATTAAAAATAATATTAAGTATATTTCATGGCAGTAAGAACTGCTAATTTTCACTATCAATTTGTACACTCACCTGGAATGCAAGTCTGTTTGTTTTTCTGACCCCTTATCAATATCATCATTAAAAAAACTATTCTAATTTGATAGGAGAAAAAAAAAAGGCAGATTCAAATGAAAAACCCAAACTCGGGGCACCTGGGTGGCTCAGCTGGTTAGGCATCTGAATCTTGATTTGGGCTCAGGTTGTGATCTCAGGATCATGAGATCGAGCCCTGTGTTGAGCTCTATCCTCAGTGCAGAGACTGCTTGAGATTCTCTCCCTCTTCCTCTTCTCCTCCTCTCTTTCTGTCTCTCAAATAAATAAATAAATTAAATCTTAAAAAATAAAAAAGAAAAGGAAAAAAAAAATCCAAACTCAAACTAACTTAAGCAAAACTGGGATGTCCATTGGCTCATAAAACTGAACTCCAGACAGGTCAGGTGGCATCTGACAATTAGATTTAGCTAAGCCAACACTCGAATGCCACCAGACTTCCTGAATGCTCTTAACCTATCAATGTATTCATTGTGCTGGACCTGGACATTAGAACTAAGATAATATATGTATATATAAATTATCCATTTTTACCCATTTTGATTGGAGAGGAAAGAACTTATTTCCCTCAACATTAGTTTGAAAAACATGGGATAGTATTCTTATTATTCTTACTTGAGCCAGACACCTTCACCTTAGGCAGTTACTTTATCCATGGAGATGGGTTTCCATGGGGAGACCAGTTACAGTGCAGGGATAGGAAGAGGTTCTTCAAAGATCACTAACACATGTTCACTACAGTGGTCTTGGTTTGGCAAGTCAAGCTAACTGAATGTACTCCATCCATAACCACTGAGGTTTTAATTTGCTAAATTGAACTATATTACCAGGGTTGGTGAAAAGATTTTCAGGTGTTTTGATAGTTTTTTCCTTTGTCTACTGGTCTGTTGAAGAGCAATTTTTCTACTGGTTTAGTGTTTTTTTTTTTCTCTTAATTTTGTACTGCTTTTTGTGGAATTTATGGTAATTTTTTCAAAATTTATATACTTAGTTGGTTTTTAAATTTATATTGTTCTGGAAACTCCATTTTACTGAAGAATTAGAAATTAATATCGAGTCCTTTGTGGCATTTTGGTGTGGTTTCTTTAATCTTTACCATATTTTAATTGCCCCCTTTTATTTCATAGCTTAATTATGACTTCTTTTTTCTTTGTCACTATTTTTTTTGTCTGTTTTTGACAAATATTTCAATTTGTCTGTCTGTATATTCTTTGCAAAGACTAGCTTTTGATTTTGTTGTTCTCTCATTTTGTTTACTATATTAATAGTTTTTTTTAAATTTTGTTTTCTCTATCATTTTAATTTTGTTTTTCCATCATATTTTAATTATTTCTTTTTACTTTTTAAAATTTCTTCTGTAGTAAAGAACATTCAGATTCAACTATATATTTAATATATTTATTTTAAATATTTAAAAAATTCATGTAAAATCATGAATTTCCATTAATGATGGCTTTAGCTTTATTCAACAAATGTAATATAAATTCCTTCACTTTAATTAATTCTAAACTTATAAATTACATGTGATTTTTTAGCTTTCAAGCTTTTTTTTCAATTTTAGTGTAATTTTTAGTTTCTAATTGCCTCAATGCAAGAAAATGTGACCTTTATGACATCTCTTCTTTGACATTTCTTGAGACTTATTTTGTGGCTTGTCATGTTGCTAATTTTTGTAAATATTTCACATATGCTTGATGATATTATGTATTATATATATGATAAATATTGTTTTCTGTTTTAGATCTTGTTTGATTTTTAGTTAAATTTTGCTCTTTTTTTTTGTATCAATGTCTGGTAGACGTTTATTAAAATCTTCCCTCACTTAGGTAAATTATAATTTATCTTTATAGTTAGACTAACTTTTTTTATATATTTTCAGACTTCACTTTTAGTTACATAAAAATTTATGATTGTCACATTTTATTGATAGAGTGCTCCTTTTATTCTCTAGCAATTAGATCTAGTAATTCTTTTTTTTACTTAAATCTCTTTTTTTTTATATTTATACTCTTGTACCAGCTTCCTATTAATTGGTATTTAATAATTTAATTCCTTTATTTTCACTTTCTGAACATTTTATTTTTGTTATTTGTTTTTAATGTTTCTCTTGTAAGATGCACATAGTTGTAGTTTTTTTTTTATTTTTTAAACAATTTTATTATCTCTTACTTTCAATTTCTATGTAAGTCCCATTTGTGTGTGTGTGTGTGTGTGGTTATTTATTCATTGGTAATTATTGCTATCACAACTTATTGTGTTTTCATTAGATTTTTTTCTTTACTTTTTTCACTTATTTCCTGTTTTTTTGTTTTTTCTCAAATTAAGAATAAATTAAGGTTGGAATAGGGTTAGAGTTAGGATTTGGTTTCGGCAATTTCTCGTTTATATCTACAGTTAACTAACCTTGATTAAGATACTTTGACTTTTCAATATCTGTGCTCACCATTATATCTTCTGATGATACAATTATTAATATTTGTGTTAAAATATAGTTAGTAATAATTCTTTCCACATTTAGATTTAAACTTTTTTAGTCTGAATGTCTGAAAATGCTTTCGTGTCGATTCATATTTAGGTTGTTTTATTTTCTCATACAGTATGGGCATTATTCCACTGTTTCTAACATCTAGTTTTTGTTATCAATCTAGCTGCCTTTCTCTTATAGATAATCTGTAATTTTTCTTTTGTAGATAATTTTGTTTTCAACCATAATGGCCCACAATTTTCATTAGATTGCATCTAGTGTGATTTTATTTTTATGCGTTATACTCAATGCTTGAGTGCAGTTATTCTGAATATATATATATCTTTTTTTTCAATTCTGGATAAGTTTCAGCCTAATATTATGCCTTCAAATAATACTCTTTTGTTTGTCTGTATATGCTCTTGTAATACTAGTTAGACACATAGTATCTTCCTCTGTTCTTGCCATATCTCTTAGTGATATTCATAACTTCATCTTTCTTATCTTTACATCTGTAATCTAGTTGGATTTCTCAGTATATTCTTCCAATTCACTAACTATCTTTTCAACTCTGTCTAGAGTATATCATATCTATTAAGCCATTTTCCTTGAATTATTAATGTTTCAATTCTCTTGGTCTTTCTTAAGTCACTTTAGACTGTTTTTGTTTCATTTTTTTCTTTAGTTAGTATTAGCTCTTCATTAAAATCTTTGAGACACATACTTACTTAAGAATCTTTTTCAGTTTTTCTATAATTTTAATGCACCCAGATTATTTTATCTTTTAATTATTGACTATATTTATTAGCTTTAAATTTCTTTATATGTTATGGAAAAAATGTGTAGTTTCTTTTGAGTAAGGTAAGAGGAGTGGTTCTCTCTTTTTCCCTTCCTGCATCTATCTTGCTTTCTATTTGTGTTTACTCCTCCATTTCTGTATTGTGGTTATTTCTTTTGTCCCAGGTCTCCCAGGCCAGTAGCCCTAGGATAAGTCTTATATTTACATGTCAGGAATCCTGCCTTCTGGTATTGAAAAACACAGGTCCAGTCACTAGAGTTTGTTACTTGGTTCAGATCCAGGCTGTGAGACTGTAAAAACTGCAGATTCCTTAATTATATAACTTCATATAAATTGTAGTTTCAAATAGCATTATCTAGCAACTTTTGTCAGCTTCATATTGTCAGTAAAAGTTTCATTACTCATGGTTTTAGCAATAAGGCGGCTTCTAACTTCCATCTGACATAAAACGCTTTTAGTCTCTGCTACCCTACAAAAGCTGAATAACTAGGACCCCCTTCTAAACCCAGAGCCCAGAGGCCTATGGTTTCTCATCTCTAGTCTCTAATTTGTGTTTCTGTTTTATTTTTCTGCAGTGAGGATTATTCTTATTATCTATCATTCTTTGAAATCTTATACTTAAAAAAAATTTTTTTTGGTTTAACTCTGTCTTTGAGACATGGTATAGCTTAGTGGTTAGCACAGATTCTAGAGCCAAACAGGTGCAAAATCTTGACTCTTCGTCTTTTAACTGCATAAGCAATGGGAAAGTTAATTAAGTTTCCTGTGGCTCAAATTCATTATCCATAAAAAGGGGATGATAATAACAGCCTAATCCATAGTGGTATTTTTGTTTTGTTCCGTTTTGCTTTGCTTTTTTAGGATTATTTGATATTTGTATACATGTGTACACAAATACAAATGCTTGGGACACTGAGCGGTGCATAGTATTTGCTCAATTAGTGTTAACTATTATCCTGTTTCTTTCAATAAATTGTTTAATTCTTCTGAAATTTATTTAGCCACAAATTATGAGATAGAATTAAATTTTGGCTCATCATGTAGTTGTGAGAATCAACTGTGACATTACTTATGGGTATATTTTAAAATAAACTGTTAGGTACTATGCCTGAGTGTAAGACATCCTGCATTTATTTTAAAGGATTATAAAATAAAAAATAATGTATTTGGCAATTAATTTGGAACAATATATAACTTTGATCTTTAAATAATGTAATTATTTATAGTTATTGTTCACGTTTAAAATATGAAAGGGGAAGGGAAATACACAACTGCAGCTGGCTCAGGTCTTCCATGTGCAAAAAAGGAAATGCCTTACTCTAGCCCACTCTAGCCATTCTGCTGCACTAAGAGGGGAGAAAAAGAGAAACACATATGAAGTTAATGGTCTAGAGGCATAGGCTCACTAAAAGACTAAGACCTAATTATAGAACTATAGAACACTTCTCCCACCCCATATCTATGCTAGTAGGGATGCCAAATGGTATAACTGCTTTAGAAGATATTTTGACAGTTTCTTATGAAAGTAAATATACTCTTAGCATACCATCCAGTGATCATGTTCCTTGGTATTTATCCAAAGGAGATTAAAAATTATGTCTACACAAAAACCTGCACACAAATGTTTATAGCAGCTGTATTCATAATTGCCAAAACTTGGAAACAGCCAAGATATCCTTCAGTAGGTGAATGGATAAATAAACTATGGTACATCCAGACAATGGAATATTGTCCAACTATAAAAAAATGATATATCAAATCATAAGAAGATATGGAAGAAACTTAAATGCATATTACCAAGTGAAAGAAGCCAATCTGAAAAGACTATATACTGCATGATTCCCACTATATGACATTCTGGAAAAGGCAAAGCTATGGTGATAGTATAAAGGTCAGTGATTGCCAGAGGTTGAGTGGGCAGTGCTGTGGGAGGGTTGAATGAGCACAGAGAATGTTTAGGGCAATGAAAATACTCTTATGATACCATAATGATGGATTCATACCGTTATATATTTGTCCAAAGCAATAGAAGGTACAACACCAAAGTGAACCATAGTATAACCAATGAACTTTGGGTTATTATGATGTCAGTGTAGGTTCATCAGTTGTAACAAATGTACCACTCTGGTAGATGTTGTAAATGGGGGAGGCTGTATGTGTGAGTGGGGAGAGACTAAATGGAAAAACCTCTGCATCCTCCCCTCAATTTCACTATGAACGTAAAATTACCCCCCACCCCAAAATAAAGTCTTAAAAAAAATACAGGGCAGATTTTATAAACGTTATCTCTTCACTTAATCATTGTACATATGTATTGTATATTTTCAATCAGTGTAACCACAGTTTAGCATAAACATTTCTATGTTTTTCATTGTTTCTATAATCATTATTTTTATGGCTTCATAGTAAGTAATCCGGGGTATTTANATACTTAAAAAAAATTTTTTTTGGTTTAACTCTGTCTTTGAGACATGGTATAGCTTAGTGGTTAGCACAGATTCTAGAGCCAAACAGGTGCAAAATCTTGACTCTTCGTCTTTTAACTGCATAAGCAATGGGAAAGTTAATTAAGTTTCCTGTGGCTCAAATTCATTATCCATAAAAAGGGGATGATAATAACAGCCTAATCCATAGTGGTATTTTTGTTTTGTTCTGTTTTGCTTTGCTTTTTTAGGATTATTTGATATTTGTATACATGTGCACACAAATACAAATGCTTGGGACATTGAGCGGTGCATAGTATTTGCTCAATTAGTGTTAACTATTATCATTTTTTAGTTTTCTTATCTTGTAGCTCTATTTTTAAAATCATGTTGACAGGAAGTCCTTCAATAAATTGTTTAATTCTTCTGAAATTTATTTAGCCACAAATTATGAGATAGAATTAAATTTTGGCTCTTCATGTAGTTGTGAGAATCAACTGTGACATTACTTATGGGTATATTTTAAAATAAACTGTTAGGTGCTATGCCTGAGTGTAAGACATCCTGCATTTATTTTAAAGGATTATAAAATAAAAAATAATGTATTTGGCAATTAATTTGGAACAATATATAACTTTGATCTTTAAATAATGTAATTATTTATAGTTATTGTTCACGTTTAAAATATGAAAGGGGAAGGGAAATACACAACTGCAGCTGGCTCAGGTCTTCCATGTGCAAAAAAGGAAATGCCTTACTCTAGCCCACTCTAGCCATTCTGCTGCACTAGGAGGGGAGAAAAAGAGAAACACATATGAAGTTAATGGTCTAGAGGCATAGGCTCACTAAAAGACTAAGACCTAATTATAGAACTATAGAACACTTCTCCCACCCCATATCTATGCTAGTAGGGATGCCAAATGGTATAACTGCTTTAGAAGATATTTTGACAGTTTCTTATGAAAGTAAATATACTCTTAGCATACCATCCAGTGATCATGTTCCTTGGTATTTATCCAAAGGAGATTAAAAATTATGTCTACACAAAAACCTGCACACAAATGTTTATAGCAGCTGTATTCATAATTGCCAAAACTTGGAAACAGCCAAGATATCCTTCAGTAGGTGAATGGATAAATAAACTATGGTACATCCAGACAATAGAATATTGTCCAACTATAAAAAAATGATATATCAAATCATAAGAAGATATGGAAGAAACTTAAATGCATATTACCAAGTGAAAGAAGCCAATCTGAAAAGACTATATGCTGCATGATTCCCACTATATGACATTCTGGAAAAGGCAAAGCTATGGTGATAGTATAAAGGTCAGTGATTGCCAGAGGTTGAGTGGGCAGTGCTGTGGGAGGGTTGAATGAGCACAGAGAATGTTTAGGGCAATGAAAATACTCTTATGATACCATAATGATGGATTCATACCGTTTATATATTTGTCCAAAGCAATAGAAGGTACAACACCAAAGTGAACCATAGTATAACCAATGAACTTTGGGTTATTATGATGTGTCAATGTAGGTTCATCAGTTGTAACAAATGTACCACTCTGGTAGTAGATGTTGTAAATGGGGGAGGCTGTATGTGTGAGTGGGGAGAGACTAAATGGAAAAACCTCTGCATCCTCCCCTCAATTTCACTATGAACGTAAAATTACCCCCCACCCCAAAATAAAGTCTTAAAAAAAATACAGGGCAGATTTTATAAACGTTATCTCTTCACTTAATCATTGTACATATGTATTGTATATTTTCAATCAGTGTAACCACAGTTTAGCATAAACATTTCTATGTTTTTCATTGTTTCTATAATCATTATTTTTATGGCTTCATAGTAAGTAATCCGGGGTATTTATTCTTTCACACTCCACTTATTTATTGAACATTTACTATGTGCTATTCAAGGTCATGGAATACTCCTAAGCCAAAGTACCCTCATTTAAGTACCCTCACTTACAGAATTTATAACATTTTCATGTGCGTAGTTGATATATAATCATTCGACTTTTTATTATATTGTATAACTCTTTGAGACAAGAACATTGTACATGTCCTGTTATTCAGCCTTGAAGAACCTTTGCAAAAAAGAAGTAATGACATGGACCTAAACATTTTTTGCTTATTTACATGCTGTTGTTCTGTAAGTTGACTCTCCAAAGGAAATGAGAAAAATAAAGGTATAAAAGTATATATATAACCTAGTGAATTCAACCAAGAAACTACTTAGCTGATTCATCAGGGTGAAGGTCTAGAGTACAATCAAATTGGACCTGTGTTTTCCATGATAATTAAGATCCTCTATATTTCCTCCTGACATGCAATATAAAGATCAGACTTTCATATAGAATATTTTATTACTATATGACATTTCTTGCCCTACCTGAAAAAGTAGCCTCTTACCCCCACACTGATGTTAATGCCCAAGCTTCTAAAATTTGTTTTTGAAAATTATACAAAGCCCTAAAATATCTTTATATTAAGGAATACTATTGGTTTATGAAAATAGTTTTTAATTATACATTTAAATTAGAAATGATCTCATTAGCATCCCAGTTGTCTCCTTTTCTTTCTTTGTTTTACAATATACAAATATTCCGGGAACCTCTGTGCAGAGAGATAGCAGTTCAGTCTGCTTGTCTTCTTGCTGCTGTTGGTGTCAAGTTTGCATAAACAGTACCCCTAGCCATCTTCTGGACCCACGAGGCACAAGGTTTATTTCTTCCATGTTAGGTTATTACAGGTTTCACTTGTTTCCATTTTATTTATTTATAAATAGTGCTGCTTTAATTTTTATCCTATCTTTTTCTAATTTTATAATACATCTCAGAAGTATGAAAAGTTTCAAAAGTATGAACACTCGTAGTCCTCAGTACATATGCTAAATGTTCTCCAATATGTTTCCAGCAGTCTAGATGAAGCTAGTTTGATTTTATGTCGCTGTACTCTAACTTATAATTAACTTCATGTCTATATGGCTTTTCTCACCATAAGATCTTTAAAGTGGAGATAGAAAGGCTTTAAGAGGGGCAGTGAGGAGTTGTGACTGTTCACTTTCACCTCAACTACACGCTTTGTCCACTTGGCTAAATTGTACTTGCTTTATATAACTATTTGAACCTGTGATCACAAAAACATTTTCTTCTGAGTTTCAGCTCATTTAACATTTCTGTATTTGGGGGGGAAATCCTTTTAAATTACAAACAGTCAACATTAATTTCTCTCTGTTCTCTTATATTCATTCATTCAATGGTTTATTCAAGATTAAGTGTCAAACATGTTGCAGATACTCTGCCAGGTCCTAGGGATTCAGTGTCACAAAAACAGCCATATATCTGAATCTGAATGCTTTTGAGAGCTTTCTATGCAACCACCTCTCCTACACGAAAACAGCCATATGTCTGAATCTGAATGTTTTTGAGAGCTTTCTATGCAACCACCTTTCCTACCTTCTCTTCCTCAGTATCAGTACCTGTACAAATGACAATCAGAATTCTATTTTAGGGAGGTTCCCAAAATTCTTCAGTCTTTACTTTCTTTAAGATTGTCATACAATTCCACCTCTCTGTAAAAAAATATTTTCTATGAAAATAATCTCTGTTTAGGTTAAGGGCCTAACTATAGCAGGCCTTTCTTTTTTATCGGACATAAGTTGTACATAAAATGTCTGCTTTTCCCCCCCAGCTTGTCAGGTAATGTCTTTTCCACATTTCTCCATCTTCAGATCCCTCAATGATCACACAATGCAGCCTGGCTTAGCAGTATTTTAGTATGTTCTTCTATGTTATGGAAGAAGATTGGCAGATGGGCCTCCAGTTCTTCTGAGTTGGGAGGGGGAGGGATATAAGGTTTTGAGGGTAATTCCAAGTTTTTGGCTCCGGATTCTCCACATCTTTTCTCTTTCTTTTATCTAAGTGATTCAGAACCATGAGGGTTAGAACTAATGTTTATCTTAAGAATGCTGTGGAAGAACTTGGACTAAAATAAAACTTATAGGTAAGCCCCAATGAGGCATTCATCATCTGTTGACTTAACAAATATTTTTTGAGTCCTACTGTGCTCCTGGCATTGCGATAGGCATTGCATCTGCCTAACTGGCTAATGGAAACATAGCTAAGCTCTTCTTTCACTACCAAGAATCTCTCAGTTGTCAAATCTGAACACAAACTTATTTCTACCACTTAATAAGTCATTATATTTTTTTTACTGTAACGTACACTTTGTCCTGACTTCTAAGTGCCTTGAGAAATATAGAAATTTGCCCAAATGATGTTACTCAAAATTGTTTTAAAAGTATGTACTATTTATTAATAAATCATTTAGTACTGTACTTGGTTCATTAAAAGCCTTTAATAAGTATTGACTCTTATTATTTTAATATTATCAAACTCTTATGTCTTGATCATTTGGCAGCAGTGGAAGTTAAATGTAAAAACTATTAAAACTATGTGTAAACACTCATTTTCACCCCCCAAAATGATGGAACTATTTTTTAGTGTGTTTCCTCACATTTTAATATGTAGTGAAATAAACCACACTTTAAGATTTCTATAACCTCCCTTTAGCGAGTGAGAAGGGCCTCCAAATTAAGTTACCATTATAATTTATCTATTCTGTTCTCAAAGTTAAAAAAAAAAGGATTGCATTCTATCATCTTTGAAAGATATTTGAAAACCCTTATATCTGGAAAGGGTTCTTTCTAATTTCTAACATTAATATTTCCTGCTAATACCGAGAACTGGTCTTTTCTGAAAATTAAACTCACTGATTTTTTCACAATTCTTATAATACATGTTTACATATTTGAAAACACTCCAAGTTCCCCATGTTCCTTTTAAGTCATAAAAAAGATTAAACATCCCACGTATTAGACTGGGGACAAGGTTGTATTGCTTTATCAGTGACAACTGTTATAGAATTTTAAAACTGATGGCATTTGTTGTATTACTGACTTGTTTAGGGAAAAACAAAGAGTCCACTTGGACTGTAATACAAAATGCACATTTTTTCCCAGAAAGGATAGAAATCAAGAAATAAATGAGAAAAAAAAATCATGTGAGCTAGTTCAAAAGGGTGAGGATAATTGTACAATAATCAAGCTATTATCTTAAACATTTTAGAATATTTAGGAAAAAAGCAAGAGGATGATTTTTGACTTGACATTAAAAATAATTAAGCTGGAGCTGAAAGGGAAACTATATATGTAATTGGAAACAGTATAAAGTATAATCACTTATCATAAACATTATGTTTGAGCCTGATATGGCCAGTATTCATTTTCAGTTGATAAGTGGACAACAAAATTAAATGATACTATGATAAAAATGAGTTAAGATTATGAGCTGCTAGACAGCAGAGACCCCTCTTACTCATCACCATATCCAACTTTCTGACATGAAGTGGATGCTCGATAAACATCTCCCGAGAAACCAGCAGGAAGGGTATAGACAGACCTCGAGCTTCAAACTGAAGTACCTGAGCTGGTACTTGTATCCTGGAAAATAGCTGCCCTGTTCCTATTACACTTGAATCCATCCATGATTCCATTTATTTTCCATCACCTTTATCCAGTTATCTTCTTCCTTTTCTCATTGCACATTACCAAAATAGCCCCAAATGTTTCTAATAATTTTGTCTCACAGATCGCAATATGTACTCTTCCTTGCCATCAGTTTCACTTGGCCCCCACTCCTCCCACCATGACAAAAACTCTTCTTTCCTTGTGTCTGTTTTCCTACCTCTGTTTTGTTTTTACTGTATCTGAAGTATAGATCATCAATTTTAACTAACTGCAAGCATATAGAGTAAGGTGCACTTTTAGTGCAATGTTTTCATGTATATAGTTTTATGTTTAGATCACATATATCATAAACATGATATATATGTGTGTATATATTAGAGATAGAGGAATTACATGGTATGTACATTTTAATTTTATTATATATTCTTGTATAATTAAAATAATCAAAATGATTTCCTGAAAAATCATCTTCCAAAATATAATATAGGGATTTATATAAATATAAATTATCATCTTATAACAATTTTATGTCCCAGACAAAAATGCAATGAACACTTTTTAGTTTAGAAGAGTGCATTCTTGTGGATTTAATAAAATTTTAACGCAAGGCTTCCTTGTTGACTAAGTTACTATATATATTTTATATATGTAATATATATGTGTATATATAATTTCTCTCTTTTTTTAATACTTTAAAGGGTCACATGATAGCATCCTGTGATGCTTGTGGAGTAACAAAACTATGGGACTTTCGGAAGCTCTTACCAATTGTATCCATTGATATAGGTCCAAGTCCTGGCAATGAGGTGAACTTTGATTCATCAGGTAGGATGTTTTTTGTTTAACATTTGTGACCAAGCTAACAACTTTAACATTTGTTCTGAAACTCTTTTCTGTTTCCACTTTAATTTTATTGTGTTTCCTCCTATGTGAATTTTTGTTCTAATATTATACTTTACATTATATATCTTATTATGTCACATTATGAAAGCATTATATTTATCATATATATAAAGGAAGAGATAATAGAGGAGATAAGTGCATGCTGATATAGATAACACAAATTCCTAGCAGTGTCCTGCAAAATTTGGAGACTATATCCTTCAGAATCACCATCCAAGGTAAGTAAATTGGGTTTTTTGGAGACAAAATGGCTAAGAGGAGAAAAGAACAAAAGTTTGGCATAACTTAAAGTACATTTCTAATGGAGTATTTTAGTCTTATAATTAATAAATTATTGTATAACTCAATTTTATAATTAATTTGAGATGTACATTCATCTTATTGCATTCATATGCAACAATAATTATTATAACTGATAATTTTAATATTGTTATTTCATTATGGTTAGCATTTTTTTCTGCAGTAATATAAACATTGTGAAACAGATAAAATATTTTACACTTGATGCTGATGAACAGTGTAGCAACATACAGTGTTTCCAGTTATCTATTTAAAAGATTAAAATTACAGTTACATCTGTAACTTTAATGAGAGTTTATGCTAAATAATGTATATCTATTATTACATAGTATAATTTTCCTTTGCTAGCATCATATATATTTTAAACCTTATTAAATTTTGTGAGTTTTTTAAATCTTTGACATTTATTTGTAGTAGATCAAAGTTACAGAGATGGTAATTTTAGATGAAGAAATAAAGATAAAATACATACAAGGGAAATAATAATGTTTTATTTAAAAATTGTACATACTAATTCAATAGTCCAGTAACTATGTATATAGTAGAAACGATTCTAGAGATATAAGATAACTGTGTGTTTCATAGGACTGGTTTCATGTCATCACATATCTAAAATTTGGAATTCAGTTAAGTTTGTCTTTTTAACAAACTTTGAGTTGTGTTGCCATTACAGATTGGTATATGAACCATTCTAATAACACTGGCTTCTTTAAAAATATTTTTAGTAGTGTTCTTGACATTAAACCATTTATGGTCTGCCAGAATTAAAAAAAAAAAAAAAAGAAAACATTGTATAGAATAAAACATCCCAACCATGAGAATTTCATTTTATAATGTGAAGGCCTATTAAGATTTCAATTTAGGGGCGCCTGGATGGCTCAGTCAGTTAAGTGTCTGCCTTCAGCTCAGGTATTGATCCTGGGGTCCTGGGATCAAGACCAACAGCACTGCTTCTCCAGCTCCCTCTGCTGGTCCCCCTGCTTGTGCATTTGCTCTCTCTCTCTCTCTCTCTCTATCTATCTTCCTTAGTCAAATAAATAAATAAAATCTTTAAAAAAATTCAATTTATATTTTCCAATATACCAAATCTGCATTGACATCATAGTTCTAAAGGAACTTTAACTTAGTTCTAATACATATGTTTAATTAATAAAATTTACTAGTCAAAAAAACCCCAACTTTGCTGGCCATAATACTTTGGTGTGAAATATCTATCTATATATCTGTACACAGATATGTAAATATATAGACGTGTCTGTGTGTGTGTGTATATATATATATAATATAATCTATTATTTTCAATGGCAACCAACTTCTACTTTAAGACACTTCTTTTTTCCTCACGGGTTCACCAATTAAAGTTAATTAAATTAATAAAAAAACACCTATGAGGTGCCTGGGTGGCTCAGTCGGTTGAGTGTCCTACTCTTGGTTTCAGTTCAGGTCATGGTCTCAGGGGCCTGAGATGGAGCCGCTCATGGAGCTTTGCACTCAGTGGGGAGTCTGCTTGAGATTCTCTCCCTCTCCCTCTGCCCGTCTCACCCCCGCTCACAGGTGCACATGCACTCCCTCTTTCCCTCTCTCTCAAATAAATATTAAAAAAAAAAGAGTTTTAATAAACATTTTTACATCGTAAATCCCGTTATGTTATCTTGAGCTAGAATTTAAGTGTTCATGTCCTTGAATTTTGAATTCCGAAATTCAAAGTTTTTGGCTGTACTTGCTAACAATAGAAGTTAAAGAGTACATTGAAATGGTGTACAACTAATAAGAGATATGTATTTTACTGTCATTAACAATGTTGCTACTTGCTTTCTACTATCCTTGTCATCAGCCCAAATCTCTTTTCTATGCATAGTCAGGCAAACCTAATTTAAAATTACTTTCATACAAGTCAATATCGTCTTAAAGTCCTTGGTACAACAAACCTAATATTTCTCTCTGTGACTGCTATACTCTTGATTATACATTAATATTAAGAAAAGCATAAGAATCAAGGGCAGCACAGTGAGAAACATAAAAGACAAAAAGTGTAAACTAGGAACGCTCTTAATGAAAACACTTTATCAGTTTGAGGGTATATAATTTCAACCTGACCTTCCCATCCCTTCGACCGTTTCTTCAAGGAACATACTATAATTAATTTTAATTCTGTGTGTCTGAGAAATTAATGTCATAAGCCTTTTTCTCATTGAATAATGGGAAATTTGTGCTTCTGTGGAGGAGAAGTCTTCAGTGACTCTTCATTTAAAAAGGTTGAAATATACCAAAAGTTGAAGAAACTAGAGGAAATAAACAAAGCTCTCAAGGGTCTGAACAGAGAGGTGAAAATCATAAAGTAAAATACCAGAAATTATGTTGGTATAAAGAGAGCAGAGAGAGTAGTGAAGTCAAGAGCAAAACAAAATAAAAAATAAGGACAGGGACACATAGTGTCTAATATGCATTTATTCAAGAAAAGATTAAACAAAAAGTATAACAAGCCTATCATAAAAATATTTGGACTGTGAGGATAAAATCAAATCTAACGTAATAAGTTCATAACACACATTAATTTGACATACTTTTATCTATTCCCAGCAGCTAGTAAATAAAAGCATATGTGATTCAATTATTTTCCACAAAAAAACAGGAGTATATTGACACTGTTGACAACAATTAACATTTTATTGAGGCTCATGTTAGTTAGGTCATGCCAAATCATGTTTTTAATTTGAAATTTTGTAACAGAATTAAATCATGCAATCATATACAGTTAAGACTCAACTAGTGTGAGAGAGGCTCTGGTCTGCTATCGCAGCTATGTCCTTGGACCTATAGAAAAGATACTGAAAACATACATGTAATGTCATCATAATATCATATAATAAATGTAGAAGTATTGATAGCATTCTGTCTGTGATAGTTAATATAAGGAATGTGAGTAGTTGTTAGATATTCTAAATAATCATCATAGAAACAAAGATTTCTAATCCTATTTCTTCTCTCTGGATGAGTTTAATTGAAAGGCATCGTGAGATTATGAGGTGTGCCGTTTGAAAAGAACTGTTTCCATATATAATGACGTATCTTTATAAATAAGGAATTTCTTGTCATTGCAAATCCAACACAGTATAGAAATAAATTGGAGTAGAGATCATTGAAAGGCTGAAACTGCTGTCCATAACATTTGATTTTAAATTTTCATGTATATCAAAATTGCTCATTATTTATTAACCTCATAAGTAAATATTTTCATTTTGAATTTATAAAAGTAAATATGTACCATGAAATAGTACTTTATCTGTTTTAAAATTGAGATTCCTCATAGTGTATCATTTTAAAAACGTATCTTAGATAAAAATATTTGAAAACGAGTCATGTAGGAAAAGAATGTAGACTATAATTCAGACCATTAGTTCTTCACCACCTCTTAGGCGTTAAGCAAATTATTTAATTTCCTCGAACATAATGTCCTCATAGAAACAATGGAGGAAATAATTGTCTTAGGTGTTCTAATGTGTTTCAAAGGGATAATGTATATCCTATAATGAGAAAATCCTAGTCCAGTCACCTACCATGTTTTATCTTAGCTGGGAGGGGTTTAGAAGTCATCCCATTCATTTTAGGGGTGAGAAAAATGTGTGAACATATTAGTGTGCAAGTAAGACGCCTAAGGCTGTGTGCTACTATAAGCAGTTTCCAGTGAAAGTGTCAACATCAGTGAATAAATGTTAAAAGAAACAAGGATCAAAAACTCCTTTTCATATAATGTTAAAAATAATTTAAATGGTTAAGAAGTGAAGTTATATAAAATATCATATATACATATAATTAAAATCAAAAGATTTAAAGATGTATGAATCATCATTTAGAATTTAGCTTTTCTGCTGCTGTAAGAAATCAGCTCACACATTTGAAAGAGGAGTTGTATGTGGCCCAGTATTATTTACATAATGTTTTATTTGCAAATACATTGCTTGTGACATACACAGATTATCTGTGTTTATAGATACATACATATATTAGTATTTGTAAAGGAGTAAGTGTTCCTTTCTCATGAAACTGAGAACATCCTGGTAATATAATGTTACATATTTTTGTGAATATTCGCTATCTAAATAATATCTCTCACTTGGCATATTCAAATGCCATATGTTTTACCATTCAAAAATTTATTACTATTTCAAAAAATGTTAAATGGGATTGCATAGTGAAAGTAATAAAAATGAACTGTAAGAGTTTATACATAAACTTGTCCACATCTCTCATTTCCATGTCTTCATGTAGTTTAGCAATATTTTTCCCTCCTTTGTAAAAGATAATTCTAGTACATTTGCAAAAAAGTCACATCCCTAGAAAATGTAGGAGCCGAAGTTTAAGCCAGCTGGGTACTTTCCAATGGGAAGCTTATCAGTATCAGATCATCCAAATGGGCAAGGTTTCTCACCATTTGGAGGCAGCCCTAAATACTCTCCATAAGCAGAACCACAATATAAATGCTAAAATAAGGGGGGGAAATGACCCTACTGGAAAATATGAAAAGCATCAGATGCCTCTGAAAGTTTTCAAACATAAAAAAAACCTCAAAAATCTTTGCTTCACATTGGATTTATCCATTTCTTTTAGTAAAAGCTACAGTTCATTGTTCTGTATTTAAAAGACAGATTGTGGTTAATTTCTTCTGAGGGAAGCAGTATAGCCTAATGGAGAAAGCACTCATTGGGAGAAGTTAAGAGCCCTGGTTTTGAATTTTGTCTCCACTCCTTACTAGCTGAACGGTGTTGGTGAGATTTCTAAATATTTCTGAGCCTCAGTTTCCTTGTATGTGAAATATTAAAAACCTTTTGGGGCTTCCACTTCAAGCCAAGATGGAGTAACAGGGGCCAGATTTAACTTATCACCTGAAACAACTAAGAAAACAAACAAAATATATGAAACAATGGTTTTCAGACATGGAATATTGAGCAATGAAAGTGAATAATACCTGAGAGAGGGAGAAAGTAAACAGGATGAACCCTGTGTCTGCCCCCCAAAATACTCACGGACCAACAGAAACCAAAGTGAAATCTGGCAGTCTTTCAGAGTTGAGAAGACAGAGTGGGCAGTTGAGGGAAGCCAAGCCAGCTCGACTCTGCAGCACAGAGAGAGGGTTCTGGAGATTTCAGAAGATCCTCTCCAGTCTTTAGCTAAATAAGGATCAATACCTGACAGACTAAGACTTAGGGAAAATCTGACTACTTAAGAGGAAAAATCCAGAGATCATCCAAACCTAGAAATAGTTTGTATATCCACCAACCAAATTGGAAAAACCTTGCAATTTAGAACAGTAGGTAGAGCAGAGNGACTAAGACTTAGGGAAAATCTGACTACTTAAGAGGAAAAATCCAGAGATCATCCAAAACTAGAAATAGTTTGTATATCCACCAACCAAATTGGAAAAACCTTGCAATTTAGAACAGTAGGTAGAGCAGAGATTGGCAAACTACTGCCCATGGGCCAGCTTGACTTGTATTCATATGTAGTTTTAATGGAACACAGCCACACCCGTTCATTTACATATCGTCTAAGGCTGCTTTCATACTACAAGAGCGGAGTTGATTATTTGCAACAGAGACCATATGGCCTAGGAAACCTAAAATATTTAATATATAGCCCTTTATAGAAAAAACTACTACACTAGAGTGCTTAGAAGAGTATGATCTCAGTAGTGAGGCAACATCAGGCCATACCTCTGGATCTAGTCCCTTCACCAGTGTTTTTGGACCATCTGAGTTGGCTCATGTAAAGACCTATTTAAGCATTTCTAAACTCAATGAAATTGTTACAGTTGTCCCTTTTTTACAGATGAGAAAACTGGGACATAGAGAAGTTAAGAACAAGCCAAGTGACACCTAGCTGATCAAATGTGGCATCAGAATTCAAATCCAGCAAGTCTAATTCCAGAAACTAAAATTTAAACTTTATAGTATCTGCCTTTCATTTTATTAATAATATTTGGTTTCATACTGATATATGACATCGTTAGAGAAATGATTCATTTGATAGGAATATTGAAATCATTCCAGTAATGACCACTTGGCAGTGTTTAATTCAAAGCTGACTAAGGCACAGAATCCTGTCACTAGTTGTCAATTTGTGGTCTCTGAAAGAAAAACAACAATAACAACAAAAGGAATCTCTCCAGAATAATAACCTAGTAGTAATAACCTAGTAATAATCTGCCAGGTTTCTGATGTGTCTTCTGCACAAGGGTGTATTTTAGGTGTCTCTGTCTTCCTAGTGGGGACTAGAACTCCAACCCCATATTTCAATATAAATTCTTTTCAGAGAATCAGGCAGGGCTGGATTATGGGAGCCCCTGCAGGACCTCTTTTTCTGCCTCTTATTTAAATTCTGGCCTGATCAGAGACTGAAATAAAAATGGAAGTAAACAAGCTAACTTATTTTATCTCAAAGGCACACGGCAGAGTTAAGTTGTTCCTCCTAAGAGCAAGCCCATTCTACCACATCAATTTTCCAAGAAAGAAAGCACAAGGAGAGAGGATAAATTACGAGAGAGAAGAGGTGACCAGATGACCCTACTCAATTATTTATAATCCCATTATTTTTTCCCCTGCTTGCGTGGCTCTGTTGTGTATACAAAGCCATTTTGTGCATAAGTAGAATATGGGCCTCTCTGATACTGGAGAAAGGAACTGGAAGAACGAAAGGAAATCAGATCATGTATCTCCCTTGGAGACCCAAGTGTATGATTAATGCCTGGAATGAAGTATACTATGCTCTAGGAACTGGGCAAGGTGCTTTCTCTTTTAATCATCACAACACTATGAGTTTGGTTCCATTTCTCCCGTTTTAAAGGGTTTTGAGAGCTTTATTTATACATATATATTAATAAATACATGTTTATACAGTCCTGTGAAAATCTGAATTACATTTCATTCAATCTTTAGCTCTAGGAAATGGTAAATAAAAAAATTTAGAGATTCATAGAGACTGGTTATACTTCATCTGTAGGAAAAAACCCTACCTTTTAAATTTTTTTCATGCTATTTCCTATATTAGAAACAACTTTATTTATCCTATAGCAAGTATGGAAAATAACATGCTAATAAGTGAAAACACCTTGAAAACTTTAATTAAAAGCATATTGGCAAAGATATATTAATTCATGGATAACATTTGTAATTGTACAAATTTATATGGCCATGAACTTGTTCTGATTGGTCTACCATCGATTCTGATTGATTTGTGGCATGCCATAGCAGTTGCTAAGTATTTAGGTTATCATCCCAAAATGCACCATAAATTCTGAGAACTAAAATGCATTTGAATTACATAAATTATGACAAAATAATGTAAATAAAAGTTAGTGACTTTTTCAAAATATAGTAGAATTTATACATGTTATAAAGTCTTGTTCTTTCGGATTATGTTTGAAAGGTTGTATACTTAATCTAATGACAACATCATTGCACAAACTATGAAGCCTCCTTTATGGAGTTGCATCCACGGTTTTAAAAATAATGGGATAGGCTGGTGATGGGTATTAAGGAGGGCACGTATTGCATGGTGCGCTGGGTGTTATACGCAAATAATGAATCATGGAACTTTACATCAAAAACTAGGGATGTACTGTATGGTGGCTAACATAATATAATAAAAAATATTATTATTTTAAAAAAAAGAGATGGAGTGAGAGGAAAAAAAATAATGTTTTCATATCACTAATACTCACCAGTATCTGAATATGAATTAATTTTTAGAAACATCTAGAAATTATTGTCATTAAGGAGTCAGAAAAGAGCATTTGTGTGAAGCACAAGATGAGGCTCTAAAAAAATCATCTATGATTTGCAACCTGAATTTGAGTGGGACACTTTATCTCTGTTGACCTCAACTTTATCATCTCTAAAATGAGAGGTTTGGATAGGTGACTTAATCAACTAGGTTTATAGCCAAAGTTTCACATTGTATTTCCCTGTATTCATTAGCACATGGTGTCCTGAGATAAAAATAATATTCTAAAATAAAACTCAAATGCATTTTATACTACTTAAAACTTGAAAATAAAATATCCAGATATAAGTGAAATATTCCACTCTCTCTTGATCCAAAAGGGAAATATATTTTGTTATAAAAGTCAAGATTATTTAAAAATTGAGCCTCAAATTTAAATGATAGCTGTATTGCTCCACAATACAAAATTTTTTTTCTTGCACACCTAGCAATACATTCAGTCTCTGTAGCAATAGGAGTTTTGGCAAAAAAATGCCTAAGTACCAATATTTTAATAAATTAATGACATGATCAAAGTCTTCTTATAGGACTATGTAAGTATTAATAAGAATCTGGCCCATTCTGGTTAAATCAGAACAGAACAGAACTTACTAATCTTACCAATTACAGCATTACACAGGTGCAATCAGCAATTCCAATTGCCTGGATGATACAAAGAAGTCACATTTGTGTTGTTAATTTCTTAATTTTGTGCAGTATTTTTAAAACAAAAATAGTTATAATTATTGCTTAGCTCTCTGGTATAGTTGTACTACATAGAAGTATAAATATAACATTATAGGCATGTCAAAAGGCACTTGGAAATGTTTTCCTATGTAAATAAAATATCTCCTTAGAAGTTGTTACAAAGCTTATATACATAATTATATACAATTACATACAAACAATTTAAAGCTGGCACGTGTCCAAATAATGACAGATTCTAAATCAGTATCATCATATTTAATGATTTGTTTTGCAGTATTAATGCAAGTTACAAGCATTTTTCAAGTGGATTTACAGTAGTTATATAGATATTGCATTTACAGTAGTTATATACATATTACAATTAATGTGCTAATGCCTAATTATTTTTCAACACATTTAAGAAATCAAAAAGATTTGTATCTGTGTAACAAGTATGAAAAATTAGTTGCATGAAAAGCTATGTCTTAATATCATCTAGGCCGTAATATATCCCAATGCCTATAATTAGCTATGCCTGTATGTTTTCAGATATAATAAAAATTACATGTACATGCGACATAGATCATTTTTAAATATGACTAATGACATTTTTACATATATATTAATCAAGAAAAATGTATTTGTATGAAGAAATAAAGCATAAGCAGACCTTTGAATTTTTCTAAGGGTCACGCAGTTATAGTATTAAGAGGAATTTGTTATTTTAATCTAATAGCATATAATAGTTATTAGATTTAAAATTAAACAGTTAAAATTTGCAATCTACTCATACTTCATGGCCCAAAGTCAAGTAGCTGAAGAATTTGTCTTCTTTTTAATAGACTATGTATACAAAATCGAATAGATAATCATCTTTAATTTGCCAAGCTGATACTTTTAAATAAGATAATCCTTTAAGAGAAGTTGCAGTTCAACAGATGTGCAAATCAACCCAGAACAAATAGCATGCTACTCTTAAAGACGGAGCTGCACGGTTGGTACTTGTGATAAGTCACAGATATATTTATCTAAAATTGAATTTTGAACAATATTCGAATATGATTTACTCAAATCTGATTCAGCTTAGAAGTATCTTTCCTCACTTGTAATATAAGAGTATAAATTAAAATTGTTTAAATTCATTCTCATGCAACACCCTTTACTATGTACTCTTCCACCAAAAGAAAAAAAAATTGAAAAGAAGATACAGTATAGTACTGGTATTAAGAAAATCAGTACTCTGTTAATGTTTTGAAATAGTGAGTTTGATAAACACCTTGGAATAATAGATATGCATTTCAAGCCCTGCCTTCTATTAGCCAAATATTTCGTCATTCTCTCTCTTGTACTTTTGTTGGTCTAATGGTAAAGATTATCTTAGTGCAGTTGACAAATATTTAGCGTAAGCCTACTACCTGCCAAGCACTGTTCTAAATTCTGGGATTTGTGATAGATAGGTAAGATTCTATTTACAAAGTCAATTGAAGCAATAGACATGAATCTGCAGGTCATAACTGGGAGTGTTGAAAAGTTTAAGTCAAACTCTTCTGCGTACAATATGCTACATGTGCCATCAGGGTGTTATTTGTAAAGAATAGTATCTTGCAGCTGTGTATGGAACTGGAGAAAAAAGGCAGGCCCTCTTATAGTGTTAACGATACAATTACCCACCTATGTTCTCATGGACTTGGTTTAATTTGAAGTTTTGATTACTGCTTCTTCCTTTCACTGTGCCTCCCCTAATATTTGATTTGTTCCTTCATCCATGCTGCATTAGAATCCATTCACCCTTATCAGAATTTGGTTGTGACAGTGGATACTTTCACTGCTTCTGCCTTTCTTCCTCTTTCGTCTATGTCTTTCATTTTTTTTCCCTCTTCTTATTTATTTCCCTTCTCTTCATTCATTTGATCCCTTCTCTTCTTCATCTTCATCTTCCTCAAGTACCAAGAACAGGGCTAATCAGACTTTTCAGTAGAAAATAATTATCAACAGATGCCATTATTTTTCTCCTTTCATGTCCCCTCCCTGCTGTCACTCTCCCCTACCTTCCATGGAAGTTTTTAAATGTCTTTGATATGTTTCCTTAGATTTATAGGTGTCTTTGAAGAATACGTAGAATTATTTTTTGTATGTGTATATCGATGATTGCTAAAAACTATATTTTGTTATGCATTCCTTTCAATTTCCTGCTTTTTTATTCTATACTATGTTCTTAAGTTTTATTCATATTAATATATGTCTATCAGGTTTATTAGTTCTGTCTACTGGATAGTATTCAATTTTATTCATCTTATTATTATTATATTTTTTGTCCATTGTACTAGTGACGGGCGCCTAAGTGCCTATAAACCCCTGCTACTTCAACGTATGCTGTACTAAATATCCTCATACGTACCCTGGTGGTGGGCTTCTGTGAGAGGTTCTCTAGAGAGGACTGGCTATGCCACAGAGTGTACCTTAATTCCATAAGGACGCCACACTGCTCTTCAGAATCACTGCACTAGTCTACAGTCCTTCAATCTCATTATCAACATTTAGTAGTACTGTGGACTGAATTGTGCCCCCCCCCCAACCCTGGTGCCAAATTCATATGTTGAAGCCCTAATCCCAAATGTAACTGTATTTGGAGGGAGGGCTTTTAAGAGGTTAGCTAAGGTTAAATGAGGTCATAAGAGTGGTGCCATGATCCAGTAGGATTGGTGGTCTTATAAGAAGAGGCACGCGTATGCACAAGGAAGGGCTATGTGAGCCCTCAGGAAGAAAGCATCTATAAGCCAGGAAGAAAGCCTTCACTGGAACCTGACCGTGCTACTACCTTAATCTTGGGCTTCCAGCCTCCTGAACTGTGAGAAAATCAATCTCTGTTGTTAAAACACCCAGTCTGTGGTATTTTGTGATTGTGGCCCAAACAGACTAAGGTAGGAAGTTATTTGATTTTCTAATTCTGCTAGTATAGCGGGTGCTGTATACATTGCATTTTCCTAATTACTTGTGACGTTGAACATCTTTTTACATGCTTTTTAGTTTTCAGGCTTCCTCATCTGTGGATTAATTGCCTTTGGCCATTTTTTTCAATTGAGATTACTTTCTCTGGGGACCTGTGATTTTGTAATAATTATCTGTATATTAATCTATTGTTGGTTTTAACTGTAGATTCCTCCCAAAGAGTTGTCTGTTTGCTGATTTCATCTGTGGTGTCTTTTATTGAATTGAAATCTTTAAATTTCATGGAATCAAACAATTTTGTTTTTATCTTAGTATGTTTTCTAATTTGGGGAGATTACTTAAGAATATTTTCTCCACTGCTAGGTCACAAAAGTATTCTCTTGCATCTTCCTCTTTCTGTCCTTATACTTACATTTCAAGTCTTTGATTCAGTGTGCAAGGAGGTGTTATCAGCCAGTGTCTCCTTCAATAATAACAAACAAATAATAAATAAAGCCGGGATCTTCCAGAGGATTTGCTTTTTGCTCATTTACAGAGAGTTTCAGGTCACTCAGGCCTGATGCATTTTCCTGGGCTCAGCTGAACTCCATATTCAAGACCCCAGGGCCTCTGTGAGACTTGTGATTCTCAAACAGTAAGCACAGCAGGAAATAAAAACCAAACAATGCAATCACTTTTAAATCTTCTTTCAGTTATGACAAATATCATCGGCTTAATATCCTATTGTCCATAGTATGTTCATAGCAAGTTATAAGCTAAGCCCAAAGCCACTTAGATGGGGACATATACTAATACTACAGAGTTTAAGAACATGTCTCATGTTATTGGCTGGGAATTTTAAATCCCATCACAGGAAAGAAACAAGTACTTGGGAACAATAATTCAGTGGCCATAGTGAGAGACCCAACTTCATTTTTCTATCTAGTAAGACAGTTTTCCTTTTTTTTTTTTTTAAAGATTTTATTTATTTATTCGACAGAGATAGAGACAGCCAGCGAGAGAGGGAACACAAGCAGGGGGAGTGGGAGAGGAAGAAGCAGGCTCATAGCAGAGGAGCCTGATGTGGGGCTCGATCCCATAACGCCGGGATCACGCCCTGAGCCGAAGGCAGACGCTTAACCGCTGTGCCACCCAGGCGCCCCGTAAGACAGTTTTCCTAATACCAGCAACTATACAATTTAAATCTTACCTCACTGATCTGTGATATTACTTCTATCATATATCAACCTTATATGCATAGACAGAATCTTTTTAGTAATCTTTTGGTAATGTTGTTTTTGAGACAGTACAATTCTGTTTTTATTACTGGATGTTCTAGTATTAATATATGAATGCGAAGCCACTCTCTTTGCTCTTCTTTTTCAAAATTATTTAGTGGACTTCCTGTTTCCTGGGATTTTTAGTTATCCTTTTCAAAATTTCAAATTATTTTAAATTATATTAGAGAACATGGCTTGCATTTAGTTGATCTGTAGCCTCTAGTATGGACAGTTTGTTCTATGTTCCTTGTGTAATTAAAAAGAATGCATATATATGTATCTTTTATGGGTTCAAACATTTTTATGAAACTCTTAGTTTGAGCTTATTTACTGGTTATTTAAATCATTTATGACATTTCTTATATTTTGACTACTTGAGCTCTCAGTTTCTGAGATGAATATATTAAAATCTTTAACCACAAGTGTTAATTAATTTATCCTTGTAATTCTTTCAGTTTTTGCTGGGTATATTTTGAGGCTATATTTTTAGGTACAAATATTCATAATCATTATATCTTATTAGTCTTGTCTTCCTTTTATTAATGTATAACACCACTTTCATGGTGATTTTTTCCTTAAGTTCCATTTTGTCTCATAATAAAAATCAGTACCCTATATTTTGGGGTGGGGGGAAATCATAGTTCCCTGATAATCTTTCTCTCCATACTTACCCTTTCATATCTTTTTGTGGGAATTTTTTATTTGTTTTTCTTTTTTTAATTTTTGTTTTTTTTCAATCTGACATTTGTATCTTTGGAATGATGAGTTTAATCTACTTATTATAGTGATTTTTTTTAATGTCAATATGCTTGCGTAGAAAATGCTTCTATTTGTAAGGAGTATCCAGAGAAACAGAGTCAATAGGGTGTGTATCTGTGTGGGTGGGTGTGTGTGCAGCTTGTGTCCAAAGGCAGTGCGGAGGTAGAGTCCTTTTTTCTCAGGGACCTTAGTCTTTGTTTCTTAAAACCTTCCACTGATTGGATGACGCCTGCCCATATTATGGAGGGTTATCTGCTTAACTGAAATTTTGCTGATCTAAATACTATACACATATAAAAATACCTTCATAGTAACATTTAGACTGGTGCTTAAAATCACCAGATAAAAAACTGGGTACCGTGGGTACCATGGCCTAGCCAAGTTGACACATACGATTAACCATCACAATGCTTTTCTGATACCTTTCTGGCCCTTGTCTCTTGGTTCTTTCAAGAAATATTTATTTTCCCCTATTCAAGATGCTGAGGACAGAGCGATGAATATTATATATACTCATATATTATATATACTTACATACATATGTATTTCTGCTCTCATGGAACTTACATTTTACTTAGTGGGGGGAAGGCTCAGAAGGAGACATGATATATAATTAGTAGAGTGAGCACCAACATATATGCCAAGTGGTGATGTACTATAAAAAATTAAGACAAGAAAGTGGAGAGTGATGAGGTTGACTATTACTTGAGGGAAGATACTCAGAGATGATTAGACTTGAAGGAATTAAGAGAATAGATTAGGTGGTTATAAAGAGGAAGAGGATTCCAGGAAGAAAGAACAGCAGTACAAAGTCTCTACATCAGAACCATGTTTTCCGTGTGTGAAGTCAGATGACGAGAGATAGAAGGTATGAGTTAGTTAAAGTGTTAGCCATGGATGATCTTGGAGGTTATGATCTTTATTTTTAAAAAGATTGTTATAATAAATTACCTTAATTTTTTAAATGCATGCACATGAGATAGAGTATAGATCAATTAAAGTCTTGCCAAAAGAGATTAACACATAAAACTTAAAAGAGCCAATATAAGGGCTCCTGGGTGGCTCAGTCGGTTAACCATCTGACTCCTGGTTTTGGCTCAGGTCATGATCTCAGAGTCATGAGATTGAGCCCTGCATTGGACTCTGTGCTCAGCATGGAGTCTGCTTGTCCCTCTCCCCCTCCTACCCCTCTCTCATTCTCTTTTAAATAAATAAATTAATTAAATATTTTTTTAAAAAAGAGCCAATATATTTGATCAAGTCAAAGAATAATCAGTAAATCAGTTTACTATTAATTTTGGGTGATTAAATCACAGCAAAATTAATTTTGGGTGATTAAATCACAGCAAAATTATGATCCTTATTTATGTATAAAGACAGGGTGAGATGTAAGTCACAGACTCAATTATATAAAATATTACAGAAATCTAAATGCTCCAGACATTGNTTAATAAATAAATAAATTAAATATTTTTTTAAAAAAGAGCCAATATATTTGATCAAGTCAAAGAATAATCAGTAAATCAGTTTACTATTAATTTTGGGTGATTAAATCACAGCAAAATTAATTTTGGGTGATTAAATCACAGCAAAATTATGATCCTTATTTATGTATAAAGACAGGGTGAGATGTAAGTCACAGACTCAATTATATAAAATATTACAGAAATCTAAATGCTCCAGACA
This sequence comes from Ailuropoda melanoleuca, assembly GCF_002007445.2. NCBI lineage: Eukaryota > Metazoa > Chordata > Mammalia > Carnivora > Ursidae > Ailuropoda > Ailuropoda melanoleuca. Next base: position 176,869,543 of record NC_048219.1, read on the forward strand.
TTGCTAATAGACAGCAATTAATGACATTATGATAATGGGCAATTTGATAAACTATTGTTACCTTTACAACACTTTCTTCTTTAAAAAGCAGGCATGACATTTATATGAGTGTTGCTGAATGTTCTCTTGAGGAAGAGATAGTTCATGGACTTGCTACTCTCCACTTTCAAATCAATAGACAATTTGCCCCTCATTACTGCTATGAAAACATATACAGAGACATTTTAACATCAATAACATTTAGAGGTGCTTAACTTTTACAACTATCAGATTAACAACAATATTTTATGATTAAATTGGTTTGGTTTGGTTTGAAGAATCTCCTTGAAGATATTTGCATCTCTATAAGCTTACACGGGGAAAGTGTATTCATTGAAGGGTAAAAATTATATCAGTGAGAATTTTGGAGTATTAAGCTGTGCATTCTGGAAAAATGAAGCAATGGGAAAATGATCAGAGACCTCATCTCAACATAAGAGGCCTATTAGAATAATATCCTAAATCTGTATGATACTTCATCAATTTTAATATCATTCATTTCACCAGCATATCTTCTAATGCTTAGTCCTATGGGTTTTTCATGAACAAAAATGACTTTTCTTTTAAAATGTTTTACATTAACTTTGTCTGCCATAGTTGACCTCCAGCTTGTTTTGAGACACTTGAACTAGGTTATATTTCTAGACTAGTCACCTCCATTCTGCCTACACCCAAAATATCCTGTAACTTTTCTGTCTTTTTTTTCCTTCCTAAAGTTGTAGATCCAATTAAACATTGCTACTTGTAAGAAAGGCTTGTCTTAGCTTTGGAGTTTAGAACAACTAGTTGATTGTACTGTGATGATATTGCATTGACAGTAGTACTCAATAGCCTCATCATATCTCAGTCAGCCAGATTAAAATATTGCTCTGCTATTTTCAATAATAAAGGTAGAAGTTGTGTTAACAAAGCCATATTTGCTACAATTCAAAGTCAATTAGATTTCTCATGTGATGAAATTATTAGAGATTCTCATTTTCAGTGTTGAATGATAAAATAAAGAGAACATTGTTCATATTAGTTATAAAATAATAGTCAAAAATAATTCAAAAGAGCCTCTTGAACAGCAATCATGAAAAGATAATAACTAAAGACAATTTGAAAATACATGTGAGCTTAAGACTTGCTTAAATAGCTCATACAATGGAATACCATGTGACCATTAAAATATCAAAAATGTGTATGTAATGAAGTACAAAGGTAGATTTTCATGATTCTATTGAAGATTAAAATAATGACAAAACAGAGTATAGGACATGATTTCACAATGAGTATCCAGATAGACAGATAGATAGATAGACAGACAGATAGATGGTAGATAGAGTCAAGTCATTCTCCATTGGCTCTGTCCCTCCACTTATTCATTCTGTGCTCTTCTGTGCCATCCTTTATTGCCCTGGGAAAGCTGACTTGCCCATTAACTTATATTTGGAATTGACCAGTGAGAGGCACTGACAGGAGAGGAGAGTGTAGGATGAGAGATTGCAACATTTATTCCTTCTTGTCTTACCTTAGGTACATTTGTGATGATGGCTGCATTGTTGGCAGCAATAGCCCCTATCATGAAGCCCTGCTTCTGGGGCTCCAGTTCTTAGCCAGGTACCACTTAGGTCATTTGCACCCTTTGCCCCTTCAACCCTTGTGTAGATGATGATTTTTTACTCCTCCTAATTTGTGTGTTTATTTCCTTAATTTTTTCCTCTATTTTTCCCCTTCTGTAAATAGTCCCTTCATTAATAAGTCTTTTTAAAATTCCCATCTGGCTATGTGTTCTGTTTTCTGCCAGGATCCTGACTAATACAAATGTAGATGAAAAACCTGGCAATTATAGCCACCAAAATGTGTATAGGCATTTCCTAGGAGGTGTTTATCCTATTTTCTAAATTTTCTAAAGTAAATGCATAATATTTTTTCAATATAAAGAAGGCAAAGTAAAAACATCCTTATACATGAAAGAGATAAAAAATAACGTGCAAATAAATAACACTGATAGGAAACAATGAAGAGCTGGTATCTTTTTAGCATCTTATTGTAGTTGGCTAGATTAAGCCTAATGATTTTCTACGTCCAACCCTAAGTCCTACACAGCTCCTCCCAAAATAAACCAAAAAGAAAGGAGAGGGAGGGAAAGTAAAGATGATTCATCTGAAGCCAAGTTAAAGATGGAATTAATACTTATGAGAGTTTAACACTTAATCCCCTTGTCTTCACTTTTACATGAAGAAAGAGACCCAGAATATTCACAGCCCCTCTTTACTCCGTCTCTGCCCCTCTATCTTTGCTCCTTCTGTGAAAGGGGTGGCTTGCTTAACTGGAGTTCAGAAGGAACTGAACAAGTCCCGGTGAATAACTTCTCCAGCAGCCCTCTCCTTGGAAAAGTCCATCCTCTGACAATACAGGTTCTTTCATCCGTTGCTGCCAGCAGAAGCCTGAGTTGTTACAACTCTGTCAGTAACTGTTTGGGTAGGTTCTAGTGATTGTAGGAACTAGTAGGACACTGATGAGGCTGCATATTCATGTCATATATTTAAATTTGCCTTTATTTACATAAAGGTGATATTTTGATTCATCCCTATAATTCTTGTGTCTATTCCTCAGGCAGTTCCAAATTGGAGTGGGAAAGGAAAAGGTACTTTACTGATGCTCTCAAATCACAATAATATTTATATTCTTTTTATTATGCTCACAGGCAGCATTATTTTTAAGATGTGTATTTTTTNATGATTCCCATCCCTATAATTCTTGTGTCTATTCCTCAGGCAGTTCCAAATTGGAGTGGGAAAGGAAAAGGTACTTTACTGATGCTCTCAAATCACAATAATATTTATATTCTTTTTATTATGCTCACAGGCAGCATTATTTTTAAGATGTGTATTTTTTTGTTATTCTAAGTGTTTTATGTGATTATTGCTGACATTTTCAAAAAAGCAATATAGAAATTACATAGAAGAAAAATAAATCATATGAAATCACACAAATCAGAGATAAAATATTTTATATTTCATATGAAACCATGTAAAATTACTATATCTAATTATATGCATAATGTAAAATTACGATATTACTTAATATAATAAAAATAATATACATATATATATATTTAGTGTGTTTTACATTTTATATTTTTATCCTGATGATCCCCCCATCCGACCTTATGTCCTACAGTATTCTAATAATATAGTACTTTACACTTTACATTGGGCCTTTTTCATTTTAATTATATACAGAGGCAGTAGAGCAGTTAAGAACAGCAGCCTCCAGAGTGACAGTGATTGGTTTTGAATCCATATTCTACCACTTATTAATTCTCTAACCTTGGGCACATCCCTTAATCTTTCTTATGCCTAAATTTCCTCCTCTGTAAAATGAGGATAACAAAACAGTACCTGTTATGTTTCTTGTGAGCATTCACAAGATAATCCATATCAACATCCTAAAAAGGCTTAAGTCTCTATCCTCCCATGTTTATATTATAATGGGAGAAGAAGAAAATTAAGTCTCTGTCTCTCTCACACACACATGCACAGCACACACAGACACACATACAACACAGACATGCATAAATGGTATAAGAAAATAAAGCTATGCTAAGTGTATAGAGTGAGTGGGTGCAGAGAGTTGATATTTCAGGTAAGATATTCAGGGAAGACCTCTGAAAAAGAGCAACCTTCATGAATTGAGGATATAAGTCATGGACAAGTCTTGGGAAAAACCATTTCGGGAAGAGGGTTCCAAGGGCAGACCTTGAGTTACAATAAGATCAAAGATATGCATGTGACTAGAGCAGAATGAAAAAGGCAGAGATTGGCATGAAATAACGTTAGAGAGATAAGCTGGAGCTGGTTGTGAAACTCCCTCTAGGTCATGGTAAATAGACTAAATATTATCTGAGTATAACAAAGACTGGACCACTTTAAACAGTGAAGTAATGAACTTGATTTTCATTGAAACAAACCAACAACAACAACAACAAAAATAGTCGGCATGGGGTGCCTGGGTGGCTCAGTCAGTTAAGCATCTGCCTTCAGCTCAGGTCATGATCCCAGGGTCCTGGGATTGAGCCCCACATTGGGCTCCCTGCTCGGGGGAAAGCCTGCTTCTCCCTCTCCCTCTGCTGCTCCCCCTGCTTGTGCATGCGGTCTCTCTCTGTCTCTCTCTCTCAGATAAATAAATAAAATCTTAAAAAAAAAAAAAGAATAGTTGGCAACTATTATAGACAAAAGCTCCATCCAGGACAAGAGTGGAAGCAGAGGGAACAGTGAAGATGTTCCTGTTATGACACAGAATTAAACATAGTTTAGACCAAGGCAGTGGGGCTTTCAGAGAGCAATGGGGTGCATTTTCTGCAGAGAATTTAAAGGTAATAAAACCATCATAAAGATGGTTTGCTTTTTATTACACCATACTTACAGCAATTCTCAACATCAATAATTAATCACTTCTCCCCAAAAAGGCAAACCGTTCCTATTGCCCCTCCACACCCTGTTTATGCCAGTGGACCCAGATGACAGCAGAAAAACTGGTAAAACACCATGATATATTTGAAAATAGAGTCAATAGAATCTGCTGATGAAATGGATATTTGTGACAAAATGCAATCTCAAGCATATCTCCTGCAGCATTTAGGTGAAAGATGACAGTGTCTGTGATGCTGTCTTTACAATGTATGCTATGTAGTAAATAATAAACCTTATATATGGTTTATGTTAGTAGACTATATACTCCACTCCATTAATTTTTCTTTCAATTAGTTTGCTGGCTGTACTCTATGTTAATGGTGTTTATTTATAATGTATTTTAATATTAGGTAATTTAAGTACCATTTAATTAATGTTATTTTTCTAAGAGTTCTTGATTATTCTTATTCATTGATTAATATATTAGTTAAGATGCCTTTGGCTATAAGTATGAGAAACCCCAAGTGGAACTGACAATAAGGAACCTTATTATCTCACATAAGAGAAAGTCCACTGGTAGGACTAACTTCAGCTTTGGGTGATTAACCAAATCAGGAATCAGGTTCTTTCTTTCCCTCTCTTCTGCCGTCCTCGGTGTTGGCAGTAAGATGACGCTTGCATCTCCACAGATCCAATTGCAAGAAGAAAACCAGGGCAAGCGATGAGAGGGTCTCTTCCTGTGGCTCGTGGAAAAGGGAACGCTGTTTCTTAAGGTCCCAAGTATACTTCTCTCATGTCTTTTGGGCCAGGATTGGGTCATATGTACATCTCATTATGAGGCCCTAGAAAGGGGAATAATTACTTTTATATCAGATAGTGGTGTCAGCTTTCCCTTGCGCACATGGCTGCCAATGTGTGTGTTCAGGGAGGGAAGGCAGGAAGGCAAGGGGAAAGAAAAGGAACTAGACAGTAGGGGAATGGCTCTAACTAGAGCAATATGAAAGTAACTCAGGAGGCAGAAAGTATCTACTCCTGGAATTTTGGGGGGAGACTGGAGGAACATTGCTCTGGATTGGAAAGGGAAAAACAAAGTGTCAAAATTTGAGCTAGGGGTGCCTGGGTGGCTGGGACGGTTAAGTGTCTGCCTTCAGCTCAGGTCATGATCTGCAGGTCCTGGGATCGAGCCCCAAGTTGGGCTCCCAGCTCAGTAGGGAGTCTGCTTCTATCTCCCGCTTTGCCTCTCCCCGTGCTGTGCTCTCTCTGTCTCTCTCTCAAATGAATAAATAAAATCTTTAAAAAAAGAAAGAAAGAATACGAGCTAAAGCAGAGGCTTTAGAACTTTATTTTAAAAACAACCCACAGTAGGAAACTCATTTTATAGCACAACCCTAAAACACAATCTTTAACATACATTTTGTGAGTGTATACACACATATATAAACACACATGTAATATATATATATATATCACTTTATATGATATATGAGATACATTATATATCATTTTCAGCATTGTACTACATTACTTTTTATGACCCAGTTACTGGTTTCAAGCTGCAGTTTGGAAAATCCTGATCTAGCAGATCAATCAAGCCAGTGTCTACAGCATCTCAAGATGCATACTCCTCTTCCCTCGTGCTGGCAATCCTTTGTATCAAGTTTGTATTGTGATTGGTAGCTTGATTTGCCTCTTTAATATTGGCGCTGTGGGGCTTGTGAGGGAGTTTGGCTGAGGAAAGTTATGCTGGGTGAATTGCCTAAGAACAAAGGGAAATGAGCCCTCCAGGTAGGTCTAGACTCAGTTTCCAGCAAACTTCTAAAAGATGTGCTGCTACTGGTAAGAAATCAAAATCGTGGGAAACTGTGACAAGTCAGCCTGAGCAAGTGTTGTTACACCGAATGCTGCTGCTTCACTAGAACGATTGTGCCTTTGGGATACCACAGTGAGACATGACACGTCACTTTAAAACTAAATAACCATGTAAGACCATGATTTTATTAGTGGTTTCCAGAAACTTCTTTTTGTAGGTTAGAATGTTGAGTAAATTGTATATGAAATAAGATGAGTAGAAAAAAACCTAGTTGTATCATATAACTCATAATTTGATAATCCTTGGGTATGTCTGATTATATTGCAAAAGTCACTATTTCTTGGACTATACCACTATCTGGGCTGTAAATCAATCTATTTTTTGATGCAGACCAATATAGTTTAATTTTGTTCCACTTTAGCTCCTCATTTTGTATCAAGAAAGAACGGGTTCATAATTTGACTCTTTTATTCTAAAGAAGTAAATTAAATTTCAAAGTGTTTCATTCAGAAGTGAGTTGGTGAATGTTTATTTTAACTTTCTTTTGAGCATTTGTGTCTCAAAAGCCAAGCAGTATTTTACATTTTGGTCATTTTTCTTTTGCTGAGATAATGAGGGTGGGGACTCTTTACAACTGCAGGCAATTGCTTTGAGCTCTAAGGACTTTGAAGAGATTAGCCCCATTGATATTCTCTTCATTTTTTTGGAGAGAAATACTGCTCTCCCCTGAGTATCGGAAGATGGACAGCTATTGAATAGAAACTGCTTTTGTCTAATAGATAGTATAGTATTACATATTCTCTCCTCAAAGACACATATGCAGCATTAGAAAGTTCTCTAAAATGATTGGGAGCCTCATTACACAGACTTGTTAATTTTGTCTGAACCTGCAAAGTTAAATTTGGTATCATTTGCCTAGAAAATATACTTAAAGGGGTTGGAGCCAGTATTGTATCATTAAGCCAGCCAACTTGGTGATGAGCAAGTTAATTATCCTGGGCATAAAAGGGGAGAAATGGCATGATTTCTGCCAGCAAAACAGTGAAAAATATGAGTGAACTATTTGGTGGTCTGCTCACCTAGTTGGTCTTAGCTGGACAGTGACCTGTCTTTCCTGTGTGAGTTCGATCAGAGATATTTTTCTTTGATTTAAAAATGTTACACTTTGCTAGAATTCAAATGAAGCCATATAAATAATGTTTTATTCCAGATGACTCCATATCCATTATGCTATTGTTATTTCAGACAGGTTCAATTAGCAAAAATCTCAATTCAAATGACTTTTCTGTCATTAAAAAAAAGAAAAAAAAAGTCTGTGGAAGAGGGGTATGCGTGTGTGAATATATATATATATATTTTCCAGTGCTGCAGTTCTATCCAGTGTCTGGCTTAAATACAAGAGCTTCCCCTACTGATTAGCTTGCTTCTGCAGACAATCAGTTAGGTACTAAAATCTTTGTGAAGGTCATCATATCCTTCACTTTCTGAAAGCATTTCTTGAAGTTCAACAGCTTAGCAGTTTCTGTTGCTTTGTGTTCCTTGCTCTGTTATATATACATAAAAAGGAATGTTATTTTCATTCAGAGAAGGTAATAAAAACCTGTGATTTAGGAAACTGGGTTATCATAAAATAAACATTTTATTTATGCTATTCAGATTGCCTATCTTCAGGATATCACAAGTATCGATCAATTTCAGGTCAATTGGATGTGTGAAATAGAAGTGTCATGCTATAAGCTCATGATTATATCCTGTGGTTTAAAACAGTGAATTTGATTACATGACATTTTGCTGTACTCTCTTTGGTCTTATTACCTTTGCACTTGAGTTAATCTGCTTTTGCAAATTCTAAGAGCCAGTTCACTGGGAAAGGACCTGTGATGTAATTCTATCCATTTCTCCACGATGATAGAAATTAAAAACTACCACCTCATCCCTAGAACTTCATAATTCCAATCACAATAGCATCGTCAAAGATCCTGGGCAGGCTCTCATTTGGCACTAGGACAGACATAAAAGGACAGGTATGGTATTTCCTGAAAGATGTCTAGGATCGGAACACTGAAATTCTGCTTTTATCTCCAAGAACACTTCACAGAACCCTAATATTTTGTGACTTCTTAGTCCTGTAAACTCGAGTCAATAAGATTTTTCCAAGATCGTTACAACTTTCATGATGGTAAAAACCTGAAAGACCAATTAACAGGATCCTTCACATTGCAATAAGTTGTTTCTGGGTACCTAGAATCTCAAAGTTTTCCTTTTTCAGTGTACTTGTCTCTAATTTGCAAAATATATTTTGTTCCTTTGTTCCACTTTGCTGAGTTTCTTGTTTTGGTTTGGTTTATGCATTTGCCTTATAGATACTCGCATTTAAATANCTTATAGATACTCGCAATTTAAATAAACATTTGTTGATAGATAACTACACAGAAAACATTTCTTGAGGGTCTTTGACCCTAGTCATTATCAGTGCTATTTTGCAAGCTTTTCAGATGATTTCTGAAAAGGACTCATTAAACTGTTTTAAAGTTTAAATTTAAGCATATTTTTAGTACCTTTACTTTCAAAGGAGAAATTTGGCTCCTTGTACTAACAAAGTGTACCAGCAAATTATCTCTACTCCTATGTTGTAAAAAAATTTTATTTTGTCCCATAGAGTCAGCAATTCCATAAATGACTAAAGAATCAGGGTTAAAGATATTGATTTGCAATTGATGCCAGTGTATCAAGAGTTACTAAGGTTCCCTGAAATCAATCAATATTATAAGTGAAAAATCATTAATGTTGAAAAAGTTCAGTTAATGTTACTTGCAGTATTAGTAGCAAGTAGCAGTAGGTAGCACATGAAAAAAATCAATCCCAAAAATCAGTGGCTTAACACAAAAATGTTGACTTCTCACTCACGTCAGTCCAATGTGAGGAGGGCTGTACTCCATATGGCCATGGCCCAGGCTGGCAAAGCCTCTTCCATTTGCACCACATAGTTTCAAAGGTCACACTGAGCATCAACATTTAGCCAGTAGACAGGAGAAGGAAAGAAGAAAAGAAAAGCATGCTTCTTATTCATCCTTGCAGACATATAAAATAAATCTTTTCTATTATGAGGGCCAAAGCCCTTCAATAAATGTTCACTTCATTCAGCTAGCCAGATACATGGCCCTGCCTAAGTACAAGGGGAACAGAGAACTGTATTTCTGACATAGAGCCATTTTTCACCAACAACTCTACTCTGTGGAAGGGGTTCTAAATCTGGTGGAGAACCAACTGTTACCACCACACTGTGTCAGTTACTATATTTGCAATCAATGGAAACTGACTCTGCAAATTTAGTTTAAGAAGGAGTAAATTAGAAGAACATGATGTGGTTTGCAGAATCCAAAAGAAACATTGAACTGAACAGCCAGCCTGAGAAAATACTGGAATCAGAGAAGCTACAGAGATAATAGAAATTGAATTAATGGACATGGTCTTCAGAGTATTGTCAACAAGATAAGATGGCTCCAACCACCCTCAGCCCAGGTGTTGATTCAGTCAAGACTCAGAATCTTTGAGAGAAAGAACATCACTTTCCCTCTCTGTGGCTAGTAGAGAGTGGGGTGCTTTGATTAACAGTTCTCCAAGATTATATTCAATGGAAGACAGGGAGATTTCAAAGGCAAGACAATGTACAGGCATTGTCAGATGAAGGAGTAATAGAGGACAGGAGGATTAAACAATATATGTATGCTTTTAAAAAATCAGATGTTTCAGACTACTTTTAGTTCAATAAATGCAAAGGCAGTAACAGTTTCTGATCTAAACAGTAAGGAAAAATAACTGATCAATCAACATCAAAATCCAATAAAAGATTTCATAATCTGTTACAAAATCCTTCTCCCTTTTTGTTATAGTTCAATGACCTTAGATAAAATTATGAACTCTCAGAAATTAAGTTGCTCCTTGTATAAATGTGCTGATGAGATGGGGCACCTGGGTGGCTCAGTCAGTTAAGCATCTGTCTTTGTCTCAGGTCATGATCCCAGGGTCCTGGGATCAAGCCCCATGTTGGGCTCTCTGCTCAGCAGGGAGTCTGCTTCTCCCTCTGCCTCGGCCTCTCCTCTGCTTGTGCTCTCTCTCTCAAATAAATAAATAAAATCTTTAAAAGTAAATAAATGTTCAGGCAAGGACATTTTCTGTCATATGAGACAATGGTATTTGGGTGTGGGGATTCTCGGGTTGCAACCAAAGGAAACTAACTGGGGAGTTGTAGTGAGACAGCAATGAAAGTTAACATATTCATCATTTTAAGTGATGTGATTTCCTTGGAATATTTCACAATAAAAAAGATTATCACTGTATAAAGTTACAATTTGCCAAAGGGATATTTGAACATACTCATTTGTTTTCCACTAAGAAATACATTTTTTAACCTGTGTTTCTAGGGTACCTCCAGATTATACACAGGCTTATTGAAGTATTTTTTTATGGCAGTGTACTGAAATATAACGTTTATCCCACTCCCCAACGAAGAACTTTGGGATGAAATAAATCCAAATGAACAATATCTAAGTGAATAAATGTTAAGATACTCTATAGGATAGGAAGTTGTCATTTAAAAAAAAAAAGAGTATTACTAGGGTTAGAATTACTATAGATAGTTATCTCTAAAAATGAAGACAAGGTTTGAGAATTACAGGATAGACCTGTGGAGACTAAAAATTACAATGTAAAAATCCTTCAAGCAGATCTTAATATACCCCTCTAATCAATTCACTCTACCCTGTAGTTGTAATTCTACAAATAGGCTACTAAGTTGTCTTTCAAAGGTTTATTTCAGCAAATGGCTGCTCTGTCTATTCACAAAGAAAGGGAAATAACCCTATAATTTTGTAGATTTTTAAAAGGTAAGCTAACAAAAAGATTCTTTTCCTTTTCCTTTGAATCCAAAGAGTGTACAGTTGGGAACTCAATAAGACAATCTTCGCCTGACTCTTTATTCAAGTGTCTGATATAACAATAGAAGTACAGTAATGGTCAATTTTTTTAAAAGCTTCCCAGGCTGGCATACTCTCCCATGAGACACTCTAGTAGGATTTACTGTGTGTCTGTGTGTTGTGTTTACACATATTTTTTAAGAGTTCTTTATAAAAAAAAAATTATTTGAAGCTAAAGTGGCTTTTCTAGACGTTATTAGCAGATCGCTGGAGTTAGAATTTTGTGCTAGTTTATTTGTTTCTTTAAATTTCTATTTATGGAATATCTCTTATTTTTCTATAATTAGAGCTAAACCCTAATTCCAGGAATGCTCACAAATATGGCACAATTATTAGAAAATTAATTAAGGTCTCATTTCTAGGTTAATGTTTGGAATGATACTCTGTTAATGGCAACTCTGAGTATGTTAGTTTATTACATTTATATAGAAACTAGAACAGTCTTTCTTGTCAAAGAATATGAAGTTATTGTCCTTTTAGACACATATATCCAATTGCCTGTAGAAAGGAGCATCATCCACACCTTTGCCTGGGCTCAAAACCCTTGGATTTTCTTTAGCTTTTTTTTCTTAACATATGGAGTATCACTAAGCGCTATTTTGCTTGAGAAATAAATGCACATCCCCTGCCCAGCCTAGAAATGTCTTTTAAAAGGCTGACCTGATCATAGCAGTTCCCTTCTTTAAAATCCTTGATGGGAACTACTGTTCTATCAGCCATTTCTTTAGATTGCGGACACTCTCAGGACTCTACATCTTTGCCCTCTGGATTCCTGCCTTCCCTTTTTCTGCCTGGAAAACCCTTATTCATTCTTTAATGTTCTATTCACATAGTACTTTTTTTCTAATACTACTCTCTCACTTATACTCCTCAACTCCAACCCTCAGGCAGAATAAATTTCTTCCTCATCTGTGTTCTTGCACTTTATACAGATCTCTATTGCTTATCAAATTGCATTAGCATTCATTTTGTTTCCTCTGGCATCTCCCTTGCAGGATTGAATTCCTGGAGAAAGGGATACTTGCACACCTTTGTGTTCCACATCTCTGACATTCCCTGGCTTATTGTAGGTGCACAATACATGTTCATGGAACCACTTTGTGGTTAATTTTATGCTGAAATAGACGTGGCTAAAGCAGAGAGAATTCTAGACTATCTGTGGCCCAAGACATTTGCATATAATAATCAAGTTTACATACAATTAGATTATAAAGTTTATCATCATCATTGCAAAATCTAAAGCACGAAGACATTTATCCTTCAACTTCAGAGCTCCTCACTTAGCCTGCCCTAAGGAGAAATAGAATTTTGCATACCTCAGAGGGCCAAATCATTGGGCATCCAGTAAGAATTATGTCAAAGGACGTCTTGTGTCAAAAAAAAAAAAAAGCTACTTATAGAAGTTATTATATTTGCTTTCCAGTGTGTGCTGGTGTTTTTTATAGTATGACTATATATTAGTACTGTGGTTTGAGTATTGATACTTCTGCTAGTGTCAAATTAACATTACAATGAAGTTTCATGATAATTGACAAAACCGTGAGCTTCTTCCTATAAACAGAAATGTCCTCTGACTTAACAATAATTCCTAATTACACAGAATGTTCAAGATAAATTTTAAGTAAAAAAAAGCAGGATATAGATTTGTGTCTCCCAATTTTGTAAAATACATATACATACACATATCATAATATATATACAAAGTATATGTATAACATATATGCTTAAGTATATATATTTAAGTATTAAGTATATATATTGGCATATACAAACATACAGAAGAGACTGAGGGGAAGCATAGCGGTTATCTTTTCTAAATTTTCTGTAATGGTCATATTTAATTTTTATTATCCATAAAAATCTTATTTTTTTAAATGTTATTCATTGTAATATAATTAGATCCAATAAGGCTATTTTTAGAGTAAAAAGTTCTTGTTTGACTGAATTATATTTCTCTAGACAGAAGATAGTAGATTCCTGCAAACACTGGTATATTTTTATAATAAACTAATCTAGAAAATTGGGAGGTAAGAGGCTTGTGGTTGCTACATTATATAGTTTGTAAAATAATGAAAGTGATGGTAATCAATGTAGAAAACTGCATATATAAAATTGGAAACAGATGCTAATATACAGGTGGTTGAACAAGAAATAATATGGCCCTGGTTCAGCACTCTTGTGCTGAAGGAACATCTGGATGTGTGTGTTTTATCCCAAAACTAGAACTTGCTAACCAGAAATAAAATTAAGAAATTGTTTGAATGAGTAGCATGGAATTTAAAAAAAAATGAATTTCAAGGTGATCCTTAAGTCCACATTGCTTTTAAATGCCTGTAAAGTCATGAGGCTGATTCGCATGAGCCAGGTATGAAAATATCTTATGAAAAAATATCTTACAGATATGTCACATGTGTACATGAAACTAAGTTTGTTTTATAGCACACACAGTTTTTTTTAAAATATTAAAGTAATATTTCTAGCTTCTATTAACTAGTATCTGAAGTTAGATACTCCTACACAAATAGTCTGATGATTTTTATGAACAAGAAACATTATCTTGAAATTTATTCTTCTAAAAGTCTTTCTTCTTGAAGTATGTTTATTATATGTAATATGTAAATAAAAGTACAGCTATGTCTGTCATATATGGAATGCTTATAAAGTTTTCAATTGACTAAAAACTAAAATGACCTATATGCTAACCTTTTTAAGTTTCCACCAAAACAAATAATACATGTGTCCAGGACAAGACATTACAGCGATGGACTCTGAATAGTGAAAAATATTCTAAGCTCCAGTCACTTGTTTACTTCTAGGAAGTAAACTTTAGTAAAACAAAAATTAAAGGTATAGGAAAAAAAAAATATCTTGTCCCTAGGAATTTGTTGTAATAGTACTTGGCCTTCACCACTTGCAAAATTAGAAAGAACAGATGTACCTGTGTTCAAAAAGAACTCATTCTCTGGTAATGTTTTTATAGCCTGCATTGTTTCCATTGAGTTTTGTGCTAACAGTTTGTATAATTATTTTTCCTATTTGGCCATCATATCGTGAGCGTATGAAATGGGCAATATGTCAGGAATAATTAGGCCCCATAGTGCTGAAATCCCAGTGGAAAAACTGCCTCTTTTATAGAAGCAACTCATTACCTGTAGACCTGTCAATTTTACTTAGCAAAGACCATCTGTTTGTAGCCACCTCTTTTCCCAGAGGAGAAATTCCTCTTCCACAAAGAACTGATCCATGATGTCAAAACACCTTTCTCCATAAAATGGCCTCTCTTGTCTTCACTTCTTTCTGTGCCCTCTAAACTGAGTTGTTTATTATACAACCAACAAAGATGGCTCAGTATAACTTAAGAGGTAAAATAAAATTAATCTAATAGACCATGCCATCAGAGAATGGGTATATTACAAATGTGCTTGGGTGGATTTATGGCATAGGAAGCTTTCTCATGAACTGTAACTGTTACAAAATATTTACGGGTCCTTGTGACTCTGGGTTTATCAGCGTCAGTAAGCCAGCTGGTAATTGTCAAGCACATTAAACTGGTATATTTCAATTTCAACTTAATTTGATATTATAAGGAACATTATGACTGAAAGGAAATGGTTTCATGTGCCTAGAATTTGTTTGTATTTATTATTATTTTTCATAATAGTGCATGATTGGTGTTGGAATAGTTCAGATATTAGTAGGCCACTCTGGGTTAGCAGTTATTCAGAAAGTCTGTCGATTATAGAGAAATCCTCCTGGATGAATACTATGGAGGAATAGAAAGCTGTACACATAATGTTCTGCATCCTCCAACCCCCACCCCCTATTTCACAACAAACTAATTTCAGTTTTACCAAATATGAGGATGTATATTTTAAAGGCACCAGAGACTACAGTACCAACATTGCCTACAGTTGGAGAGTAATTCAGAGGGACACTAGGAATTTACCCAGCAGTCTGTGCTCAAGCTTGCATGTTTATACACATACTGAGGGAACAATGAAGCAGGCCTGACATTTCTGCCTAAGTCTTGTAATTCTCTGCCATTGTCACTGCATATTTAGATTCGTCCAGAGCAGAGTGGGACTTTCTTGTCTTAAGCCTCTTTTCTCATATGATGCCGCAGTGATCTGCAGTAAGTTAACAAGTAATGCCTACAGTATCTCAGTGTAAAAGGGCAGATGACGGTAAAAATTACCCAGAACTCAGAATTAGTATGTACTCCTGTTATGATCCCTGGAATAGCATTCAGGGGTCATGTATTACCAAGACGAGTTTCAGTAAGCTATAAATAGATTATAATGTTCTTCCAACTTAATTAGCAACAAACTTTTTCTAAGAAGTCATCATTTAGCCTCCCTTTAAATGACAAGTTAATGCACTAAGAACCAGGCAGCATTTAGAAACTAACATGCACCATAGTAATAAAGAATAATCACAAAAGAAGAGGCAAGAATATCTGGATACTCAGAGTTGGGCCAACCATTCACGTGTTTTTGTGATTAGGTACAAATTGTGCATGGTGTCTGCTATGTGGGCTCTCATGGTGGTTCTGGGATTATATTTTTCTTATACCTAAATACCTTTTATGGAATAATTAATAACTCAGGCAGAATGTGAAAGTTCTAATATTATGCAAAGCAAAATGACCTTTGACTTTCACCTAGTCTAAACTGAAGCTAAACCTTCCTGAATCCATTTTGGGATTTGAATGAATTTTATTTAAAAATTTGTGTTCTCTCTCAGTTCAAATCATCCTTGATTGCTTTAGTTATCAGTTTTATTAAAAATTCAAAATTAAAAATACAATCTAAAAGTAATTGGATAGTTACTGGCTAATTTTATTTACTTAGCATTAGTTTATGTTTTCCAACTAAATTTAGAAATAATTTTATAAAAAATGACCTAAGTATTCTTTGAAAGGCATTAAAATAGTACATAGACTAGAAATAGTCAGAATATAGGTTCACAGAGAACATCTGAGAAAGAGGAAAATCAATAAATGTGAGCAGAGGTAACAAAGGAACATCTAAAATGAGAAAATATGATTTTTTTTATATTTTAAATTTGTGACTTACATCTCATCTCTCTCCATAGTACCAACCTGACAAACATGTCAACTGAACATGATATAATGAATAGAGAGAAGGGAGGTCATACCTCTTGGCTAAAGGTAATGGTACAAAATAGAGGCTTCTGATTTGACATGGCAGAAAATATAACATGCTTTTCTCTGTCAAGATGATCCCAAGGGAGTTTTAACATAGCTTCCTGTTTTATAAGCCATCTCTTTTCTCATTTCCTCAGTCTGTTAGCTACCAATCCTGCTATATGAACACAGGGAGGAGACATAATGGAGGAGCATATAAGACTGCTCCACTCATAGACGTTCTTTATAAAGGGCGCAAGAATTACTAGAGCCTGGTTCTAGCTCCACATACTTCATCTTCCCTTCCTCCACTTTTACTTCTTTTTTCACACATCTAGTTTTAAATTTCATAAAACAAAAAGTCTTGTAATCCTCTGCCACTGGCACTTTCACAAGATGTAAAGTTGTATATTTTAGTCCAGGCAAGTATCCAGCAATCAAGCAGATGGGTTTCAATTTTGTATTAAAATATAAACAATACGAAATGCCTAAAAGATGATTCTGATCTAGTCAAGGTTATGACTGAAAGCTTCTCTAGCTTCCATGCCTCTTGCATCACAGTTACTTGAAGTATATTTTCAGATGGCCCCTGAAACCACAACTACATGCTATTGAAGTCCACTCAGCACCAACACACACATAACCCCTTATACACAAACAAACTCACTGAGAACAGGAAATGTAGCAATAATTTAAAACTCTATGTTATCTAAGAATTTTCATGGCCTTTAATCTTCTATATATTCTCCACTAGATTGATCATGGAGTAAAATGAACTGACAGTTTATCTCTTTCTTCTTTCTACATTTTGCTGAAGATGAAAAAAAATGATAGCAAAAGAAGGGAGGGAAATAACACTGAAGAATCTAGATATATTTTATACTACATAATAAGCTTTGTCGTTACCAAAAATTTACTCACTTTCTCAGCCTTGTATTTTTGAGACTATGGATGATCAGTTTCCTCATTTTTAAAAGTAAATATACCAAGGCTTCTAGGAGTAAGTTGGACATTCAAATATGGTCTTTGCCTTTTTAGAGAGTGCCATCTATAATAGATGTGAATAATTAACAGGGAGACTATTTAACAGATAGACTAATGTGTGCATTATACAACCAAGATTAAAAAATAATGAGCGCTTCTTGCAATTCTTTCTTCTGTTCAATGTAAGTGCTACAAGTGACAGACATGTGCCTTGGGTATACGTATCTCATGATAAGGATGAAAAAGACTATAAATCTTTGAGTCAAAAGGCTAGTAGTTTTTGTTTTTTATTTTTAATCTTTTCACAGCTGCTACATAATTGTATAAGCTGTAAAGATACAGATTTAAAAGATATATAGGTATCAGTGAGGCATACTGAAACTAAGACTGAATCAAGTGCTCCTATGGATTCTGTGATTTTCATACTTACTTTGCATTTTAGCCATTTTAAGGAACTGATCCCTTTAAAAGTGCCAGAATCATGGACATAAATACTAGATCCATTGTCCAAATTCCTTCCAAACTTCTATACAAAAATTTTGGGAAAATGAATATAATATACACTTTAAAAATAAGTAATTTTATAACTGTGAGCATCAATTGTAAATTTCTTATATCCTAAACTATCAAGAACTCAACAAGGGATCATAGCAATTAAGTATCTGGCATACAGTAAATATCCAAATACTTGCTGGAGGAATAAATGACTCTAACCTTTGAATATTTTGCTAGTATAGCAGATTGGTGGTAATTTTCAGTTTCACTCTTCTTCCTCTTTTAAAAACATTTCCTTGCACTTCTGGATGTTCCATCACACTGCTGCCTGCTTCTCTCAGTTTGAAAATCTAAGCCTATGCTCCATATTTTGCAGTTGTGGCTATCTGAGCTTAGGCTTGACCATAAGTGGATCCATTTCTGTCTCTGTATGTTACCGAAATTTTCTTCTTGAGGTTACTTTACCCTAGGATCAGAAGGGAATTCACGCAGGGGCAAATAGAATATTTGGTGAAGACAAGTGTAAACAAATAGGAGTTATTCTTGTTCTATAACAAGCAGATAGTTATAAGGGTTGGTGTAGAGGCTCGATGATCTCAGGGCATTCAGCTCTGCAAGTCCCTGGGCACTTCTGTCTTGGATGAAAGGTGGTTGCTACAGTTCTAGACTTGTTTAAGTCAGGAAGCAGAGGGCAAAGGGGAGGCATGAGCAGCTTCTTTCCCCTCCGTAAAGAAAGCAAAAGCTCTCCCAGAAAAAACAAAATAAACAAACAAACAAACAAACAAAAATCCCTAACAGGCTTCTGTTTATACCTTATTGACTTGAACCCTGTTGCACAGCAAGCCCTTGCTGAAACAGAGGCAGAGAGAAAGGTGGAGAGGATAGGTCAGCTCTCCATTCCCCCCTCATTTTAGCTCAGAAAGCCATCCTAGTTGTTTGGATTCTCTTCATCCATGTAGTCAGTGCTTGTGGTATCTGCTCTCACTGCCTAACTTTTTTTTCTCTCTAAGAAATAGGGTTTCCTCATTGTTTCCCTAAACGTACTTTTATGACGCCCAAAGGTTTTATTGACCCTCCATGAATAGAATGCCCCATCTGAGATTATAAAGAAACAATAAGAAGTGGCTAAAGTTTAAGCCTCATGAAAAGTACATCCCTTAAAACACTTGAGGGTTTTGACATAAAAGCTGCCACATTATCCCAGTACAGCCTACGTCCATTCTAAGTGTGGTATTTACTACACATTTATTTATAGTACAAATTCTTTCTCTCTTTTCTTTTTTCTTTTTTTTCTTTCTTTCTTTTCTTTTTTCTTTTCTTTTTTTTTTAACATATAAAGATTTTACTGTAAGGAATCGGCTCATGCAGTTATGGTGACTGACAAGTCCCAAGATCAGCAGGGTGAGCTGGATCAGCAGGAGAGCCAGTGGTATAATTCTAGTTTAGATCAGAAGGACCAGGAACCAGGAGAACCAATGATGTCTTTCCAATCTGAAAGTCAGTGGCTGGAGACCCAGGAAGAGCCAATTCTTAAATGCTTACTTTCAATTTCTTTACTTACCTCATCATGGACCAGTAATAAAGAATGGACATATCAGCACTAGTTTGCCAACCACAAGTCACATAAAATAAATATGCTAGTATTATGACACCTTGCTCTTTATATTTACACATGGTAAACATCTCTTTCTTTTATCTAGATGATAAAATGTGTGATTTCTGGTGTACTGTTTAAACAAAATTTGATCATAATTATCTGATACTAAAAACCACCAAGGCTTATTTATGTCACATAAATGTAAAGTTTATCGAAACCCTTTCAAGCTTCATTGTTAATGCCAACACATCCCAACATAGTCTCTCTGTAATTGCTAATCTTCACTAGTCTACTGTAAACATAACTGTGAAAGCTGGGCTAACCCATAACAGATTAATGTTTAGACTCATTTCCTTTGCCTTACATAAAAGAAAAAAATGTAAGCATTTCTTTTTCACTACACAATGTTCTCAGGAAGAACTGCAGTACATTATAGGGCCAGCTATTGGTTGAATATTACTCTCACACATTTCTTAAGGGTGACTCTGCAACCAGTTTCAAAGCCAAAAACAAAAGGGCATAATTTGATAAAAATCTTATTGCCTGATAGCTGCAGACATCTGTCAGCAGTTTTGGTTTCTTTTAAAGGGCAGCACATGGCTGACTGATCTCATAGTAGGATTTATAAGAGTAATTATTGCCATATAATTCAACAAATCACTTTTATCACTGAAAACCTAAAGCTTTCAAATTTTTGCTTTTTAGTTGTGGAGTTCCTAGAGAGAGAGGCTTCTGCAAAATGAATTTTAATTCCAATAGAAAGCCTTCAGTAAAATTTAAATAATTTAATGACAAAATAGAAATAATGATTACAAGTCTTTTTATGAATTTGGTTTTTGCTTTTGCATTTAGAATATTGCTATGAATATAAAAAAATGGAAGCTGGACATTTTAGGATCACATTGCTTATTAACATCAAAAATTAGATGTGCTTATTAACATCAAAAAATTAACATGCATAGCTGATTGACAAAGTAGATTTGCACAAAAAAATTTGACTTATGCAGAGGCTGAAAAATGCTTCAAAAAGTGCTCATTCTCAAGGCAGCACTGCTTTCTAAGAACTTCCACAGTAATCCAGCATGTACAGACATTTCAAGAAAATAACCTTTCTGAGCTTGGGTTTGCCTCTCTCATAAGAGTATTATATGCATAAAATGAGACATTTTATGTAAATTAGTGAGTACAGTTTCTGCCACATAATAGGCACCTGATAACTTATGGTTATTGTGGAGAAGCTTATTTTTTAGTTACTGAGTAGAAGTACTTTGTGTTTAGAAATGAGAATACTAATTTGGATCAAAATAAGAAAAAGAAGAAAACAGAGTGGCACAAACAGAGATACCTGTATTAAAGGTCCCGGAATTAATTCCTGTCTGATCAGAGGAGTTTACGGAAAGATGACAAGATGAATGAGATGTGATGACAGAACTAGAGACGTTACAAAGATATATTTACATAAGGATTAAATATATATATAAAGAGCACGTATATTGTTTTATTCCAAAGAGCTGCACATGAACTGGAGTGGTTTGAGAAGTTTCAACAGAGTCGGCAAAACTCACAGGATAGAGGAATACTGAATTAGTGGAGACCTGACC
This sequence comes from Ailuropoda melanoleuca, assembly GCF_002007445.2. Lineage (NCBI taxonomy): Eukaryota > Metazoa > Chordata > Mammalia > Carnivora > Ursidae > Ailuropoda > Ailuropoda melanoleuca. The sequence continues at coordinate 176,890,588 of NC_048219.1, forward strand.
GAATGTTCCTATGTACTCCAGGACTAAGAGGCAAAAGGCTGAGTGGAACAGATGTAGACTTATATGGGAATCAGAGAGCAGAGGGAGCTGACCATTAAATTAAGAGCAGTTCTAAAACACATACACAACATGATTTCACCCCTTTATCCCTTCAGCCTGTTTCTTTCTTCATATCAATTTTCACATTCTGTAATTATTTCATTTTTCTACTTAATTTACAGTCCCAACCACAATGTAAGTTCTATTAGGGCAGAGTCCTTGTCTGTATTCTTCAGCACTCTATTCAGACATACCTAGCACTATATTACACATGAAATAAAATAGTCAATGTTCAAAAAAATAAAATAGTCAATGTTCAAAAAAATAGAAATTGCATTTATAAGTTAATGATTGCAAACTAAAAATTAAATGATTATTTCTTTTAACAAACTTTACTGGGTAAATTGTGAAATGGCATTGGCAAGTATTATTAAATGCTACCTTCACCCTTACTTCAAATTACTTCAAATTACTACTATGCTACCTTCTCCCTACCACATTGTCTTCTACCCTAGACTGTTCTCAGCTGTTCTGCCACAAGGCAGAATCATCCTTGCCCCGGGGAAGCCACAGTATAAAGCATCATACCTTTCAACTATAAATCTGTGGTTCAAGTGTAAGAAAGAGAGATTTGTGGGAATCTAATCATTTGGTTTTTTTCCTCTCCTCCAAGCCAAATGAAGAATCCATGGACCTGTGTGGGCGGGGGGGNNGGGGGGGGGTGGGGAGACAGGGAGGGGGAAAGAGGAAGAATGTAAGAAAGAAAGACAAGTTACTGGAGATTGAGACCAACAGGAAGAGATGATGATTAAGCGATTTACCAGATGTACGAATTACATGGCCAAAGAATTAAATGATTTTCAGATGAATCAGGAGATGTTACCATGGGGGAAAAACAGTGGCCAAGAACCACCAGCTTCCTCTCCCTCCTATTGCAATAACATTATGTGAAAACAAGAGCTTTTCCAGACATTATCAGCAATGTAAGCCTACATCTCATTGGCCAGATATGAACAGTATGCCTCTCCTAAATGTAAGGGAAACTGGGAAAGAGTCCTCCCATCCTCTCTAGCAGAAAGCAGCAAGGAAGAAGTTGGGAATTGTCATGTAAACAACAATATCTACCATAATAAATAATGGAAAGAACCTTAGGTTAAGAAAAATCTACCTAACTAACTCTTAGCTGTCTAGTTCTCTCAGATTACTCCTGTAAGTCCATATCTCTTAACCTTCCCCATTTTCCTGCTGCACAGAGGGGAAAAAAAATGCAATGAGAAAAAAAATAATGTTATGGTTTCTAAACTTTTGTACAAAGTACATAGTCATAATATGAACGATTTCCTCTATCCCCACCTCCTCTCTTTTATTATCAAAGTGCATTTTTCTCTATTTTCAAGATTTTCAAACTGGAGAGATCTTTAGAACATGTGACTTTGAAAGCTGAGGCTATATTCTAGCAACTCCATCCAGAACCATAAGAAACCCATGTCAAGAGAAACTGAATAGGTCAGAATTTCTGCCCTACTACCTCTGCCCAGACCACCCCCTTCCTTTGTGTCTCCAGTTCTTCCTGAATATCTACCTCTCACACAGCTTAGTCTCTGACTTGACAATGTGAAATTGGTTCACTAAAGCTGGAGAACGAAAATCTGCAATTGAAATTTGAGAGGCACTGCCAATAAAGCATTGACTAGACATGCCATTAAGTATTTGAAAGTATAATGAGGATCTATAGGGAGACATATTCTTGTCCCACACAGTCTCTCAAAGACATTGTGTATTCAGTCATTCAACACATGTTTATAAAGTGTGTACTGTGTGCCAAGCACTATATAACAGAGTATGTGTTCCCTATACTTTGTCTTTGTTTAGGTACAGCCATAATCAAGCATCTGAAAACTAAGCCTAGATACAGTTATTTTAATTATCTTTGATTCTTCAAATCATAAATTAAAATAATTGAAATTCTATATTTTGAATGAAAGGAGTACCTTAAACTAGATATCAGGATTTCTTTTTTTTAATATTTCAAAAACTAAACATTCTTTGGAAACTAATCCACATGGAGTATTTCTTCATATTCATAAAAATGCAAACTCTTTGCAAATATAATTGCTCAGTCTTCAGAGGGAAGATAGCTTTACTTCTAAGTCTCTCCTTAGCCTTATACTTATCTGGTATGGTCCTGAATACCAATTTTAGGAATATTGAACTCCCGTTAGTCAACATTGTTCAAATGTGAAAACGTGTTAATGCAATTAAACCCACACTTCTTAAATAACACATCCATCCTTGTAACTTTCCTTTTACTCATATCAGAGTCATGGACTAATTTCATGATAATCATTCATTGACTCAAATGTGGGATTCCTCATCTCCATGGTTCATTTAGAGCAGGTTTTGAAAGTCTAAGTGATTTAGGAGAAAATGAATAGTATTTCATACTTAGCAATATCACTTGACCAGGAAAGAGCTCAAATCTTTACATGTTTTTTTCTCTTTCAGTCATATGAATTTTAACGTTCAGAACTAACAATTCATATAATTATCTTCTGTCGCTTAGATTTGTACAGTACTCCTCACAATAATGCCCCGTGACTCCTTCAAGCTTTTAGCTGGCGAATGACAGACTCACAGCTATTCTGCTTCTTAGATTAACATTAGAAAGCAGAATTTGCATCTGGACACTAGGCCTTTACTCATCAAATCAGCAAATGGAACTAATGTGGAATAATAATGGAGAGGTAGCTTTTAGAACGGAAGACTAGAAGGGATTTTTATAAAACATGCAGTTCACATTTTAAAAAAATCACAAAAGCCATTAAACACTGAATATATCTTATTTTTGATGTCAGTTAAGGTTATCGTTGTCTTTTCTAGGACATTCGTGATTCTCATGCTACAAGTAATGTGTTGAGAATTTTTTGATAACCATTTTAAATGCCTGTCATGTAAATAGTGTTCCTTGTCTTTGGATAAAATCCTATGCTCTACCTGTGCATTTTGCACATTTTAAAATATGGTCGTGAACTGGAGAATTTTTTGAGTACAGTGAAGTGTAATCCTAGGAGAGTATCACAAAAACAGCAAATGCTAAATATGATTTTTCTGTGTTAAATTCACAAAGAGTTTTTAAAATATTTTTTCTATGATATTTTGATAGGGTGATTAAAATACTCCAGGAAAGAAAGAGATTTTTAAGAGGTTCTTTTAAAAAATCAACTTCGTTATGCAGTTAACTTCTTTATATATAAATTAATTTATGGTGACTACTTGAAGTAGATGTGTGTGCTATCAAAAACTGAACTAACGTAGTTTATCTTTTGAATTACCAAACCTGCCTACAATCTCCTTAAAAAAACTAGTTAATACTACTTAGAATTTTCACAAATTCAGATTTTTAGTTGGAAATAATAGAATGATTAGGAATTTTAATTGACTGAACCAGTCTTCAAAATGGCCACCCTCCCCTGAAATTTTCTTTTATTTTCCTTTTTTACATTATTTTCCTCCACCTTGATTCATGCATATAGATAAATGCAGTCAGTACAAATTACTCTCTAAACAGTCATACTACAGTGTTTCTGGAGTTTCCTCCAGAACTTTCCTGTGTGTCTGGCTCAGTACAGACACTACTTTTTGGTACTCCCCTTGAACTCAAAGGTAGATAACAAAAATTAAAAAGGAATTTGAGTGGGACCTTTGCATACTTCCTCTGTTCCTCACTTGCCAGATTGTATTGTTTGTTTTGGAATTTATCTAGAAGAAATAATTTGAAAATTTTAGACTACCAAGCACCATTATTTTTTCTTCATGTATACCTCAAAATTTTGAAAAATCATATACACTGTTCCACAAAGTTGATATCTAAAATTGCTTCATAAATTTAAGTCCTCACAAGGGGTGTTATCTCCAGCATGCTGTGTGTTGTATTTGTGCTATAAATATATTTTTGCCAAAAGCTTGTAGCTGCAGGTTTAACTTATTTAATTTATGGTAAATGGTAAAAAGCCAGCCCTTATTATCAAACCAATAAGTCAAATCAGGCTTGCTTCATTATCAATTCAAATAAAAATGTCACTGTACATTCTCAAGGTGGCTAACTCTTCTGAACTCTAGATAGAAAGATAGCATGATAAAACAGTAGAATAATAGATAATAGATATAGATAGGATAGAAATCATCTAGGAGAAGACTTGTACTTTGCCCCGAGACTTAGGTTTGTTTGGTGACTTTGGAAAAAGACATAGCTACTTTCAATTTCTCTTCTCAAAGCTCTTTGTTTTCCCTATAAGACTCCTCCACGGGAGCCATGCATTTTCTAATTGTTCCTTGGTTTGGCATGTCTGCCTTGGTTGTACCCAGACCGGTAATATACTTCTATTTTAGCAAAGAGAGAGAGAGATGATTGAGAAAAGGAAGTTGGAAAGGAAAAGCTGGGATTCTGTGAGCCAGAATGGTGTGAGCCAATTTGAAGAAGAAATTTGTTTAGAAGCTGAGGTTCTAGAAAATGATTATCATATAGCTGTGTGCCCATGAACCCAGAGGAAGTTCTGTGGGACCCCAAGGGTACATGTGCACCGATTTTGAAAAACATTGTTTAAAGTGCCCCTCAGCTTTATTGAGATATAATTACCATATAACACTGTGTAAGTTTAAGGGCTTAAAGTGCTTTTTTTTTTAAAGATTTTATTTATGTATTTGAGAGAGAGAGAGAAGGCACACGAGCAGGGGAAGGGGGAGAAACAGGCTCTGCACTGAGCAGGGAGCCTGGCGTGAGGCTCAAACCCAAGACCCTGGGATCATGACCAGGCAGACACTTAACCTACTGAGCCACCCAGGTGCCCCCTTAAAGTACTTTTAATGTGCAGATTCCTGAGCTTTCATTCTAATACATTCTTATTCAAATAGCCGGAGTGAATCCTTGGATTTGACTTTGAGAAAACAAGACTGAAGAAATAAATGGCAAGAAAAAAAATAAATAGTACTCTAAGAGAAACTATGTTGAAGGATTCACCACACAGGTTGAAAGTCTGTGAAGGCATGGAAATCTATGATTCCTTACTAAGCAGGAATTTATGAAAATTTGGACAAAAAATAGAGGGCTCCAAGAAACGAGGCAGTTCTGCCTTCCCAGTGACAGTGTTCACGTTGGTGATAAATTTACAAAATATTAAGGAAGGCATATAAATGATTGATGTAGAAAAAAGTAGTCATTTTCTCCTTCACTGCTTTAATGTTTCTTTTTTCTTGATGCTTTAAGAAAATAATGCTTGTGTGAAATAATTAATGAATAATGTTAAATTTGCTACTGAGTAATTCTACAATGTGGTAAAGCACTCTATTTTCTATTTCTTAAAGAGAAACTAAGATCTTTTTTCTTCTATTAAAGATTGGTCCTGCCATCCCCCAAGGCAAAAATCAAGGAGAAAATACTATTTTGTTTGCACAGCTTATTTAGCCACATTTAGCTACTATTTTTGTAATATATTCCACTAAAAACTGTTTTCTTCTGTCTGTCATGTACTATAGTTTGTTCTGTTTATTGCATTTAATGGCATTATATGATCCTTTGTATCTTTACTTTTCCAAAGAGACAGTTTTAGTATTTTATGTTATTTGGGATATTTAAGGTTTTTTCAAGTAGTGTTTCTTCTCATTAACAAGGACTCATGGGTAAGCAAAATACTCTGTTGCAATAACTCTATTTGCCAAAACTGTACCCACATAAGATTGTTGCCATAATGCATTTTCAAAAGTAAGTGGTGAAACTGCAATAAGTTTCTGTTTTACATCAGATTCCTTTAGAAGAAGAGCTTGATCCCTTGAGGCAGGGATTCTTAGGCAAAAGAGTGCACTTAGGAGAGCCTGTAACGGAGTGAGGGAAGCAGGAGCCAAGCAGCAGTGAGGTTTCAGCTTAAATCTGGCACCAACCTGACTCATGGGGAGCTCTGGATCCTGATTAACGCCAGAGCCTTGTCCAACCTTGAGGCAAAGGCACAAAGCTTTGTGCCTCCGGTTTCACCCAGTTATTGGCTACAGGGGGACAGGTGGGGATAGAAGGTGAGGCATAATTTCTCAGATACTTCCAGGCAAGATGACTTCTAGCAGATTTTTTTTTTTTCTTTAAGAAAATTGCATCTATCCACAATTAGCAGCCAATACTCCCAGCAGCTGGGGGATGGGCTCGGCACTGACTAGAGAAAGGAGAGACTAGAGAAAGCTGAACAGCTTCTGCAGTAGCTGCTAATCCAGTCGAATACATTTGTGTAATTAAAATGTTCAGAGCTTTCATTAATTCTTTTTTAACACTCAATCCAAAGTAAGATCTTGTGTGTGTGTGTACGCGCGCGCACGTGTGTGTGTGTGTGAGAGAGAGAGAGAGAGAGAGAGAGACAGAAGGTTAATTTGGTTCATTTGGTAGAGCTCAACGTTGCTACTGCCAAGGTTTCAGGCAGAGTGGCTCAGTTAAAGAAGTAAAGTCCTCTGGCAGTAATAGATCTGTGTGATTTATTTGCTGTGTAACCTTGGATAGTTACTTAACTTTACTGAATTCAGTTCATCATCTCTGCAATTGCAGTCATAATATCTACCTGTGGATTATTGTGAGAATATGTGTAAAGGTTGTTGACCAGAGGGAGATATTCACAAAAAGCGTGGCTCCTTTTTTATATATTGTACAGATGAGTTTATTGTTCCCCATTTCAGGACCTCAAGCACTTACTTGCTTTGGGAAACAAAATTAGATCAAGTGCAAAGCTATGGCTGCATTCATGCAAATATGATCTCTGCTGATGAAAAAAAATTAATTAATTCCTAACGCTGGGTGTCACCTCTACGCAAAAAATCAGAACATTTAGTTTTATCTTTTTATTTTAAATAGCAATGTTCTCCTACACTACCGAGGGAAATAAAGAAATGCACAATTGAAATGCACCATTGCATCAGCCGAATTGGTTGGCATTCTATAGATATCTCTAAAGAGAGTTACTCTTTATGTAATACTCAGATATTATCATCAGAAATTATCATCACAACTTGTACAGGCAAGATACTTAAGGCAGTTGCTGACACATTCTAAAGCAGTGTGTTATTTTATAACCAATAGGCATGAATAGATGGTAGACCTTCATGGGGCTTCAGCTTTTTCTGCTGGTCACCACTAGATGGTGATATATGAAAGTTCAGACTTGTTCAAAGATAAAAGTAATGCTTTGGTCTCCAAGATCAACTACAGGCAAATCCATTTACCTGGATCGTAGTAGTGAAAAAGTACATGCACTAATACACATATGAATAAATTTTGCCAATTACAAGAGTATTTACTAACCCCCCTACCTCATTCTCATTCAGAGGCACTATACTCTTACTTTACAAACCGTTATAGCAAACTTTGGATATCTGGTGTCTGAAACTGTAGATAAATTAGAGGCAAGAAAATGAGATAAGAGAAGGATAACCACAACTATACATTTTCAAGTTGACCTCTAATAACTACAGAGCAATAATTCTTCAACTTTGTTTATATTTTAGTAGAACAAGGCATATCTAAACACATTACCACTTTAGAACTACACTATAGGATTTGCTGGTCAAGTAAATATTCTCATTTTACATGTGAAGAATGACCCAAAATGTTTTGGACTTTTGCAGTCACAATACTGAACTTCAGACACATATATTACATCTCCTAGGCTGTATGCTTACCTGGATTTTTTAGGTAGGAGATTTTTTTTTTCATAATTCAGAAAGCACTGCTCCTCGATCCATTTGATAAAAGGGAAAAATTCTGCAAGTTTACTACTGGGACTGGAATATATGTCCATATCTTCGAGTCAATACGTATTTATTTACATACTATCTGCATGTGATAGCCACTGTACTAGACAGTGTGGAATGGGAATTCAGTGGTGAATAAAACAAACCTGTCTTACCCCTCATAAAACTTAAAGTTCATAGGGTAACTTGGAAGACAGACACAATGTGAGTAAACACAAAAGTAATTATAACACATTTCGGATACCATGAAGTAGAAAAACAGAAAATGGAAGAGAATAATTGGCAGAAACTATAGGGATGGGCTTCTGTGAAGTTAAGACATAAAATTTAAGTTAATACATAAAATGTGAGAAAGAGTCAGCCAGGTGAAATGATAACAATGATTTTTTTGTAGGGAGGCCCTGAGGGCAGAAAATACTTTACAAATTTTAGAAAAATAGTCAGAAATGAAGTGTGAGAGTTTTAGACTGACCAGTGATGGGTGCTAAAGCAGGGAGATGGAGATAGAACCATACACAGGTTCCACATTAAAGAGCTTGGATTTTTATTCCAAGTTCAAATGAAGGTGTGGTGGTTTTCAAGTAGGGGCAAGTGTTAAGACCTCATTTACATTTAAAAAAGATCACTCTAGGGGGTTAGGAGTAGAAGTAGGCTACTATAAAGTGCAATATCAGACTACAAAGGAGGCAATGGAGGTGAAGATAAGTGAATAATATATATTTGAACAAACTTTGAAGGTAAAATTGACAGAACATGGTGATGGATTGTAGATGGGAACGGGGGTGCAGTGAGTGAGGAAAGTGACTTGACCCCTGGATTTCTGACTTGTCCCAGGGACTAAATGATATGATGTACCATAGAAGAAAACCGTTTCCCTAAATTTAACCCCATGTTGTACGTCATAACCACCAGCGTTCTATGCTCAGGGAAGGTGGAAATATAGAGTACAGGGAAGAAACTCTATCGGAAAAGACAAAAATGAACATGGCCATTGCAGTTTTTCCCTTTTGCCCTTTGAACTTCCACTCTTTTCTCTTCCTGAGACCTTGGCGTCTTATGATCTTTAGCATCAGAACTTAAACATGAAAGGATTTGACATCTTTTTTCTATTTTCTTGAAGAATAGTTGACACACAATGTTCCATTAGTTTCAGGTAATACAGCACAGTGATCGGACAACACCATAGGTTATGTTGTGCTCACCACAAGTGTAATTACCATCTGTCGCCATGCGAAGTTATTAAAATAGCGTTGACTACATACCCTATGTTGTACCTTTCATCCTTATGACTTACTCATTCCATAACAGGAAGCCTGTACCTCCCACTCCCTTTCACCCATTTTGCCCATACCTCTACTCCCTCCCCTTTGGCAACTACCAGTTTCTTCTCCATATTTATGGGTCTCTTTCTGATTTTTTTTTGTTTTGTTTCTTAGATTATACAGATAAGTGAAAGCACATGGTTTCTGTCTTTCTGACTTATTTCTTCTAGCACAAGTCCCTCTAGGTCTATTCATGTTGTAACAAATGGTGAGATCTCATTCCTTTTTATGGCCAAGTAACATTCCATAGTATATCTATAGCTAGCTAGCTAGCTAGAAACCACATCATTTTATCCATTCATCTATAGATGAACACTTCTGCCATGTTTCTTCTATATCTTGAAAAGCTTCCTGATGGTTTAGCCAGCACTTAACGAGTAGGATAAAAAGGAAAACTACCTTAAGGTAGTGGTGATTATTTAATAGTTAAGGAAATGCAGAATAGAGACAAATATCATTGCCTAATTCAGAATGGTAGAAAGGTAAAATATCATTTAGCTCCAAAATATTCTAATTCCAAATTACAAACCACAAAAAATGAAGAAAATGGTTGCAAATTATATGGAAACACTTTAAAGAGGAAGGATGAAAAGATAAATCCAATCTATATACCTATACATTATTAGGAGTTAAATAAAAAAAAATGCACCATATTCAAATTAGGTAAATTCCTTAATTTAATTGGATTTAATATTTAAGTATCAAAACCAGAACGATTATTGAGGCTTGAGCTAAAAATAATGCTGGGGAGAGCTGAGGGATAGTATAATGTAGTGAATTATATAACACAACACAATCTATCAAAACTACAGAGCCTACGATTTTCTTCCTTTATATTAGATTGAAAAATGACTGGAGTATATGGTTATGAGGATAAATGATGAGAAATCTAAGTTGAGGGAAACTATGTGATATTATCTTTCTATGATAATGTATAAATCTAACAGCCACAATTAATAATAGTTAAAGTCTTAAATGGCCCTGGGATATATAGTTAACAGAAGACAGGTACACCTGTCAATATGAAGCTTTGGAACATTACTCAGATAAAGTTAGGGCAATTAACCTGACAGCATTCCACTGAATTTCTGAGCACAAATAAATGTAATAAAACTCTTGTAGATCAAAACTTGACTTAATATTATTTAGCATTCTGACACAGCATATTTAAATTGATCATTGTTCAATCATAACTCAGAAATCAATGAATAAATCTGAATATGCAATTAATATAGACAAATAAATGAGAAAAATCCTTACTGAATTTATATTCATATTTTTACATTACTGTTATTTTAAAATACTGTTAACCCTGTTCAGAAATTACAGAATTTCTCAATCAATAAAGTTCAATTTAAAATAAAACATCATTCTTTTGGAAACATTTTATAATATGTATGGGCCAAATAGAAAATCCCCATAGTGAATAATACCAAATATCCTACATTTTTAACTGAAAAAGTTAAAATATCATTGTTATTATTAATAAATTTTTTCTAGGTACTCAATATAATTTAGTTCACAAAACCTTTTTCAGATTTCTATGTCATTAGAGCTTTACTTCTATTATTTATACTTTAGTGCTTTTTGTTGACATTCATGTGACAGCTATGTGTGGTAATAGTAGTTTATGTGACAATCATCTGTGTATTTTGTGTATTTTTCTTCTGTTGATTCAACCCACTAATTGATAGAGTGCTTATGAAGATATTGAAGACCATGATTTTAAAAAGCAATATATACAGAGCAATTATATATTACATATATATTTATAATGAAATAAATATTATCATACTTTTATCAGTAAAATATAATATTTGGCTACATTTACTATTGAGTTCTACCTGGCTATTGGTTGAAAATAACCAAGGTTTTCATATTCTATGATTCCATGTCTATATCACGTGTAATTTAATAAATAACTTACTTCCACTTCATTTCTAATTTGGCAGTAGAATTGACCTATTACTTAATTACTTAAAATGTAGAAGAGAAGCCAACTAAACAAGTGAAAAGCTAGAATAATACGCTAACTAAAAGTTCTTAAAAGCACAAATCAATTTCTAATTCACTCAAATCTTATATTTTTAAAATATGAAATATTTGTAGTTTTACTTTAAATCATAACTGAAACAAAATTAAATTGATTGAAAAGAGTTATTTATATATTTTTTATAATTCTTTGAAAGATCTCATAAAAATATAAATTTATAAAATATGACCTTATAAAAACATAAAATTTTTCAGTTTTGAGAAAAGATGGTTTCTAAGATATCTCAAACAAATATAGAACATGGATCCATGTCAATATTTTACGACTCCAAACTCCTGTCCCTTTCTACACTAGCCCATTAGCATTTTTTTCAATGTTTATTGTAGTAAAATATGTATAACATAAAATTTACCATCTTAATCGTATTTAAATGTATAGTTTAGTGATATTAAAAGCATTCATACTATTGTGCATTGCCACCATCCATCTCCAAAACTTTTTTCATGTTGCAAAACTCTATACTCAATGGACAATAACTCCCCTTTTCTTTCTCCCCCTTAGAAACTGCATTTCTTTTTCCATGATTTTGACTACACTAGGTATCTCATATAAGTTGAATCATGCAGTATTTGTCTTTTTTATTATTGGTGTATTTTGCTTGGCAGAATGTCCTTGAGGTTCATAAGGTGGTAGCATATGCTAGAACTTCTTTTATGTTTGAGGCTGAATAATATTCCATTATATGTATATACCATATTTTGCTTATCCGTTCATCTGTCAATGAACACTTGGATTACATCCACATCTTAGGTATTGTGAATGATGCTGCTATAAGCATGGAGGTACATATATCTTCTTAAGACTCTACTTCCAGTTCTTTTGGGTCTATACTCAGAAGTGGAATTGCTGGATCATATGGTAATTCTATTTTTAATTTATTGGAAAACTACCATACTGTTTTCCACAGTAGCTGTTGCATTTTGCATTCCCACGAACAGTGCACAAGGGTTCAAATTTCTCCATATCCTCACCAACATCTGCCATTTTTTGAAAAATGGTAGTCATCAAAATGAATGTGAGGTGGTATATCTCATTCAGGTTTTCATTAACATTTCCCTCATGATTAGTAACGTTGAGTATCTTTTTATAGGCTTATTGGTCATTTTTATACCGTCTTTGGAGAAATATCTATTCAAGTATTTTGCCCACTTTGGGATTGGGTTGCTTTTTGTTGTTGTTGAGTGTTGGAAGTTCCCTATATATACTGTATATTAATCTTTTATCACATTTATGATTTACAAATGTTTTCTACCATTCTTTAGTTTGCTTTTTCACTTTTGTAATAATGTCCTTTGATGTACAAAAGTTTTTTTTTAAATTTTAGTAAGGTCCAATTTATTTATTTTTACTTTTGTTGCCTATGTCTTTGGTGTCATGTTAAAAAATAATTGTCAAATCTAATGTCATGAGGATTTTGCCCTATATTTTCTTCTAAAAGCTTTAAGATTTTAGTCCTCATATTTAGGTATTTCATCCATTTTTTTTTAGATTTTATTTATTTATTTGACACAGAGAGAGTGAGCACAAGTAGGGGGAGCATCAGGTAGAGGGAGAAGGAGAAGCAGGCTCCTCACCAAGCGGGGAGTCCAATGTGGAACTTGATCCCCAGGATCCTGGGATCAAGACCTGAGCAGAAGACAGATGCTTAACGACTGAGCCACCCAGGAGCCCCTATTTCATATATTTTGAGTTAATTTTTATATATGGTGCTAGGCATATATAAAAAGATATATATATATATTCTTTTTATTGATATTTCCCTTTTGTTCATACCTTATTTATTTTCTCCATGTCTTCCTTTGTTTCTTTGTTCATAAGAAGAATATACTAGACATAGATCTACCTTCTGGTTTTTCTCAGATATAATTTCTGGGTTTTTTTTCCCCCTCTTTGAAGAGGTCATACATCACTGTTTTTCTGCATGCCTTGTGATTTTTTTGTTGAAAATGCATTTGAATCTAACAATGTGGTAACCCTAGAAATCAGATTCTCCCCTTCCTCAAAAGTTGCTGTTTCATTTTTATTTTGTTTTATTTTGTTTTGTTTTGATTGTTGTAGGCTTTTTCCATACCAAGGATCAACCTGAGATGTAAACTTAAGATATTCCCAGGTATTTTTTTGAGCCTGTGTCTTTCCCTGGTCATGCATGGTAACTTTCCAATTTCCCTAGTATATGCAGTTAATTTTAGATGTCCTACTCCTTAATATTTGCTTCCAAAAAGGGGACAAAAAAAAATGAATGCCCAAAGGAGAATGGGCACCAACCATTTAAATCCCCTGAAAGGCCCTTCATCTGGGGAGGGAGGATTTTCAATAATGACTACTGCTTCTGTATCTGTACTTTTATGATCAGATGCAGCAATTAGCTATCAGAATATAGATTCCCAATATATGCCTTCCCTGGCTTTTGTAAGCTGTGTACAGGCTGCTCTAGCAACATATGCATGGCTGATTTCCATGGAGCTGGAGAATAGGGGATCGATAGCTACTGCTGGGCTGATTGCTAAAATGGACTAAAATTAACTTTAATTTACCATGTAAGCCTTCCTCTGGAAGTTGCAAGCCTTCCGAAAAAGTTAGACAGGTTCTCCCTCTGCAGTAGTTGTCTAGGTGGAGAGACAGATTTCTGGTGCTTCTTACTCCAGCATCTTCTGAGAAACATCTCTCATTGGCTTTTTTTTAAACAAATTGAAATATAATTGACATTTAACGTTACATTAGTTTCAGGTATACAATATAATTATTCAATATTTGTATATATTGCACATGATCACCACAATAAGTCTAATTAACATCTATCAACACACACAGTTATAATTTTTTTCTTGGGATGAGAACTTTTAAGTTCTACTTCCTTAGCAACTTTCAAATAAACAGTACAGTGTCATTAACTATCATCACCATTTTGTACCCATTAGTTAAGATTTAAGAAAACAAATCTAATTCAAACTATTTGAATCAAATAATAGTTATAACATAAGACATTGTCTGAAACACACAGTAACCCTAAAGATATTTGCTTCTTCCAGACAATTAACAGGTGATCCATTGGATCAATCTAGCTCTTGTCTTTACCCAGAGACTAGAAAAAAAAAAAAAATTCTGAAAAGAATGGTGTCAGTGTTACAAGATTATAGATTCATACTCTTTTGTGGATAATAATTAAAAATATCCTGGGGCGCCTGGGTGGCACAGCGGTTAAGCATCTGCCGTCGGCTCAGGGCGTGATCCCGGCGTTCTGGGATCAGCCCCACATCAGGCTCCTCTGCTATGAGCCTGCTTCTTCCTCTCCCACTCCCCCTGCTTGTGTTCCCTCTCTCGCTGGCTGTCTCTATCTCTATCAAATAAATAAATAAAATCTTTAAAAAAAAATAATTAAAAATATCCTGGGGCGCCTGGGTGGCTCAGTAGTTGAGCATCTGACTCTTGGTTTTGGCTCAAGTCATGATCTCAGGGTCTTGGAATCGAGCCCTGTGTCAGGCTCCTCACTCAGCACGGAATCTGCTTGTCCCTCTCCCTCCATTTCTCCACTTACTCTCTCTGCTCCTCCCCCAGCTCTCTCTCTCTCTCCAAAATAAATAAATAAAAGCTCTAAAAAAAATTTAAAATATCTTTTTTTTATAAAAAGATGGAGCCAAATTTGTTTATAGGCCACAATTAAGTACAATAAATTGTTACTTCAGAGATTGTTGCTTTGGCATCAGCATATCAGGAAAATCTGAACAGAGATTCTGATACACCTCTTCCTTACTCAACACTCTTAATTCATTCTTGAAAACTCGCTGCTAAGTAAAATGCTCCAATAATACATTTTTTCTTACTTTTAATCAGAAAATTATGGCATAGTTTTTATGACATGTTCTACCCCAACTAGTCAGCCCTCTATCTATTGAATACATGTGAGACACCTGCATCTTCCTATATGCTTTTTTATGAATGAATTCAGACCCCGTTAATTCATAGTATGTGACAAGATGTACATAAATATGGCTTAGAATTTATGTTTATAAGGCAGTCCGTTGGAAAAAAGGTAACAGCATAAAGAGAATGTTGAAGCTCCTAAAAATAGCAAACTTTTCATATTCTTTAGAAACGTTGTTTCCATACTGTTAGCTAGCTTGCTACTTAGGATATATATAAGTTAGGTCACTTCACTATGTCCTTTACAATGTCTGATAGGCTGCATTTTAATTACACAATACCATTAAAAATTCGAGAGTAGGCCATATAATATTTTCTAACAATAAACCTTTGGGTTAAGTAAAACGATGAGTATACTGTTGCTTGAACTGTAATGCCAAAATACCACATTTCTTACAACACATTGTTTTAGGGGGGAAAGTCATTTGAACTAACAATAGCAGTCATTTAATAAAAATAATTTAACATTTAAAAATTTCTTAAGACTAAAAGATGTTAACCCAATAGTTGCTTTATGATATGTTTAGATACAGATTGAAGACAAAATTATCTAAGTAAAGACAATATGGCTAAAATGATGGTTGAACAATAAAGCAGGGTTGCTGATGACTTTTAAGAACATAAATGTTTAATATTTAATTTAAATTTGCCTGCATTTTAGAATATAAAAACGTTTAGTAAGGTAAGATCTGTTAATATCTAAAAAGACCTCAAATAAGTTTTTTTTTTTAAAGATTTTTTATTTATTTATTAGACAGAGATAGAGACAGCCAGCGAGAGAGGGAACACAAGCAGGGGGAGTGGGAGAGGAAGAAGCAGGCTCATAGCTGAGGAGCCTGACGTGGGGCTCGATCCCAGAACGCCGGGATCACGCCCTGAGCTGAAGGCAGACGCTTAACCGCTGTGCCACCCAGGCGCCCCTCAAATAAGTTTTTAATAAAAATCATGGAGAGTCGATAAATTCTCACTATGGTCAACTATCAGAGCAGAGGTAAAGAAACTTTGAAAGAGAAAGACCGGAGCAAGAAGTCTGTAGAGATAGGGAGTAGGAGAAAGAGGTGATCTTGAAATCATATGTACCAGTGGAAATTTGAAATCATTTTAAGAAAGACATTGTTCTTTCCTCAAAACATGAAAGTTGTGCTTGAGTTTTATCTATACTTTTAAGAACCAAGGGACAGAATAGTGCCTGGGATGCACAAATATATTCAAAGCATTAATATCTAAACACATTTAAATAGAAAAGCAAAGGAATCGCTTTGTTTTCTTTCTTTAAAAAAAAAGATTTTATTTATTTATTTGAGAGAGAGCTATCACAAGCAGGGAGGAATGGTAGAGGGAGAAGCAGACTCCCCACTGAGCAGGGAGCCTGATGCAGGACTCGATTCCAGGACCCTGGGATCATGACCTGAGCTGAAGGACGCTTACCTGACTGAGCCACCGAGGTGCCCCAGTAAACACTTTGTTTTCAATTGGTAGCATCACAGAAAGCATCACAGATTTTTTTTTCCTGATATCTGCTAAGCTGCTAAAAAATATGATCCTGAGAAACAGACCTAAGAGAATTACCTTCTCTTTTGGTACTTAAAATATTCCTAAAGTTCTATTTTTTAAAAAATTTCCCACCAGGTGAAGTCAGTGTAGAAATTCAAAATTGAGATATAATAATTTTTAGACATAACAATTTATTCTCTTCTATGTTGCCAACAAAGATGATTTATTCAAAGTAAATGAAAAAGCCTTTATTTCCCTGTATATGAGAGATTTATTATTGATGATAAGGATATTAAATCATGATGAATATAATTGGGTGATGTCTAATTTCAAAATAAATCCCAATATTATTTTTAGTGGTGTGTTTTATTTAATTTTCTAGTTATGTTATATCTCGAAGAGTTCTTTTATAAATTTAAGTGGATAATGTATTATTTTGGATGGTGAGCTGTTTTTATTAATGCAAGGGTTAAAAACCTTACATCACTGACAAATATAATGATATTTTTTCATCTTTATAAATTTCATATTTTAAGTTTATTTTTATTCCTAGAAATATTTCTTTAAATTATATAGTTGGTAAAGAAGTATTAGTTGCACATCAATTTGGCCTACATTAAAATATATATTTTAGAAGCACATCTCACCTGAAAACCTTTTTGCTTTCATTAAAGATACAAAAACTATAGTCACGTAATAACTTCTTATCCCTACAAATAATTATAATACATCAAAATATGCTAAGTAAGACTATAGATGTTACATTTTTTGAGGGAACATTGAGAGACTGATCTAAAAAAATGAATCCCAGAGAATTTATAAAGATCTAAGTCACAAAAACCACTGCCAAAGGTTTGGTCTCAATCTCAGCAAGTTGATTCCAATATAATAGAATGTGAGAGTCTTAAAGAGGTAGTTTCACTAGAGCTGCTGGAAACCCTAAACCTTCAGTGAGAACTCAATTCTACCTGGAGGACTTGTATTATTACCCTATGTACCTAGGCATTCTGGATGGTTGGACCTCAGCCTATGACATTTAAGGATTAGCACTGTTTTATTAATCCTTGGTCTTTAGTGTTGAAATATCTCTGTCCCTTAGCCCACTGATAAAAATACCTAATTGCTTCAGAGCCCATCAGAAAAAGATGACTTTCCTTTCAATGATCCCCATTAACTTCTATAACATTTGGACTTCAGCCTTTCTAGATGGATGAGTCATCCTGCTTCTTGGATCTGTTGTATAGCATGACAAACCCACAGGCCAAAATATTACCTTCAGATTACAGCTTTGTAAGGGGGTATGATTTGCCTATTTCTACCTACACTAGATGCTAGAATTCTGAATCTAATTATCAGATAGATAGGGTCCACCCAGTTCAGAGGCTTGTTTTTTAACAATTCCTGACTAGATTGTTTTATGTGGAACTTACCAGAGCAGTGAAAGATTTATTGTTAATTTCTTCCACACTCCTTCCTATCTGCTGTCTGTCCTCTTCCTCTCCCCATCCTATTATCTCTTCTACCACAAAACTGATAGTTTAGTCTACTTGGTTATGTATTCAGTAAAGATATACCATGATTTCTGATTCCAAGTTTTAATCTTTGCTCATTAAGAATTGATCCTATTGGGACACCTGGATGGCTCAGTCAGTTAAGCGTCTGCCTTCCACTAAGGTCGTGATCCCAGGGTGCTGGGATCGAGGCCCGCATCTGGCTCCCTGCTCAGCAGGGAGTCTGCTTCTCCTTCTGCCTGCCGCTCCCTCTGCTTGTGCTCTCGCTCTCCCTTTGACAAATAAATAAATAAAATCTTAAAAAAAAAAAAGAACATTGGATCCTATCATTTCACCAGTAGGCTGATCAATTGATACGTTTCTAGTTGCTCTTCTCAAATACCAGCTCTAAAAGGGTGGCTTTATTTTCATTAAAGATTCTTATTTGTTATATTTAGCTTTTCTTCATAAACCTGCTCAAAGTAGAAGCTTTAGGTACCTCATCTTTTCAAATCATTTCAATTGGAGGTTTTATTTTGCATAATGGGCCCGTAGGAATATTGGCTATAGTAGACTAGCTCAATGGTTAAGAACGTGGGTTCTAGAGACAAATCCCAATTCTGAATTCTGAATCCCAGTTCTTCCACTTACTAGTTGGATTAATAGCTGTATGACTGTGACCAAGGTACTTAATCTCCCTGTGCCTCAGTTTCTTCTTTTGTAAAATGTGGATTATAATAGTACCTTCCTGATAGGTTTGTGGTAAGGAAGAAATAACTGATAAGAATATTGCCTAGAACATGGTAAATGTTCAGTAAGTTAGCACTAGTTGTTATTATGTTTTTATAGCTATGGGAAGATGTTTTCTATTTCTTGAACCCAATGCTCTCTTTTTATCTTTTGGTTTTTATTCTCTTTTCTGTCTGCTGTAATACCTACATAGATATTTCTTTTTCCAAAAGCTATGACAAAATTTTAAGTACCATTAGCTAAAAGGACCTTTTCTTACCTGAAGTCCAGACTCAAAATAGATCTCTTCTGAAGTGCCTCTACATTTCTGAATATAGTACTTTGGACCCACTATGCTAAATTTAGGTTGTTGCTATTTCAGTGCCTAATAGCCTGGGGACATACCACAAACCTCTAGGTAAAACCAAAGAGCATAAACTTCCAGGCTAATGGTAGAGAAACCTACAACAACCTATAAACCTATAAACAAGGGTTTTAGTGCCTCTTACTCCCACCACCACTGTCTCCTGAGCCATAAAATAACAGTAGACAAAGCTATGATTTATTTGAAGTTTTGAAGAGCTGCTTAAATAATCTGAGAAAAGTACACAAACAACATAGCTTCATGAAGTAAGCCATGGGAGATGGCTCTGTGCCTCTCTTTCTTTTCAACACCTTGAAAAGAATATTATGCTCCATAAAAAGGGATACGTCTTTGCAGCCGACCTAGTCTTACCACAATAGTAGCAAATTCTGACTCTTGGTTTTAGGTATTGTTACCAATATGGTTAATGCCCACAATATGTTACTTACTGGTACTAATGCCCAAGGCAATGATGTCTTGGTTTTGCTTAGAAATAGTAGCACTTTTCACCTTGTATTAAGACTAATTGAGGTCACTAACTTGCAAGCTTCCATAGTCAGTGAGATTACATAATTTATTAATTTGACACGAAGAGCCCGTACTTCATTAAGTGCATGTATTAATTTTTAATACGATAACCACAAAGAAATTCTTTAAAAATTTTGTCGCCTGATCTTTACCAACTACACTCTTGCACTTGTCCTCCTTGTCAAGAAAAATGGAGAGTTTAAAGTTTGCAAGAAATACCAGATGTTGAACAGATCACCGTCTGAAATCAATACTCATGCCTACTGTTTTCTTGACCTGTTGATCAGCTTGAGTAAGTGTGATTTGTATCAGCTGATACTCCAGGACAGGGTTAGAAGGTAAGGAAGAGAGAATAGGAAGGGTCATATATTTAGTCAATATCAGAAAATTTTTTTTAAGTATGCATGAAAAATTATTTTTTCAGATCTGCATGACAATGTTGAATATTTGGTAATATGATTTGGGCTGCATAGGATACTATCTCTGTTTTAACATATCCTAAAAAAAATGTTTTCTGGGATCTAATTAGAGCATTACATAAACATGTTTGAATAGAAATGAACATACTCGTGTGATCCTAAAAAATACCTCCTAAGCATTACAGATAATTGGAAAAAGCAAGAATTATTCAATAAATGATTTAGGGACATTTTGTTACCCCTCTATGGCAGCAATGATCATGGTGATAGTGGTGATGAATTCCTACCTTACGCCATTCACCAAAAGAATTACAGATGGAGTAAAGACCTAAATATATAATAGTCATGAGAGATTTAGAAGAAAATAAAGGTGAATGCTCATATTGTCTTAGGTTGGTTATTCTAAAAAAAAAATTATATACATATATGTTGTAAACATTTAAAAAGTAACAGATATACCCACATACGGTTAAAATGAACGTATTTCAAACAATACAATAAAAATAAAAGTAAAAGCAAAAGACACTCAGGAAAAAGTATTTATTTGTAACATATAATAGAAAAAATTACAATCCTTAATATATAAAGAGGTGAACTTTCCTAAAGTATAAAAACCCTTTATGAATCAATGAGAAAGAAAAATACAGTAGGAAAAAATGGGGCAGTAGATAAACAGGTCACAGAAAGGGGCACAAATGAGTATTGTATATACAAACTTCAACTTTAGTATTAAAAAGTTAAATCCCAGGGGCACCTGGCTGGGTTGGTTAGTGGAACATGTGACTTTTGATCTCAGGGTCGTGAGTTCAAGCCCCATGTTAGGTGAAGAGTCTACTTCTGAAAAAAAGTTAAATACCAAGAAATTGTAAAAGGTTTTAAAGACTAATGACACTCTGTGTTCCTGAAAAAAAAAAATTAACACTTTTATTCAATGCTACTAAGTATTTTAAGATAATCTTTCATTGATGGGTGGGAATCAGTATACATCAAAAGCCTTGTAATTACATATTTCTTTGACACAGGTATTCTATTCTTAACATTTTTTTCCAAAAGCAATAATAAAGCACAGTATAAGGTTTTATGTAGGATGGTCATTATTTGTAATATGGAAGCAACAAAAAGAACCACAATTTGGAATTTGTAAATGTGTGTGTGTATACGTATATAGATACGGTATGACAGTCATATTTAAACACTATATTGACTGTTTAAAATTACATTTATATAGTATGTTTGACAACAAAGCAAAGATGTCATAATATGTATAAGTGGTAAACAAAGGTAATATGTGTTGTGTTATATCAACCTTGAAGTTGATAATGACTATACGGATGATATTGCATGAAATTTGTTTTATTTTATTCTTTGATTCTCATGCATACATATTTCATTTTTCCCACAGTTACCATGCAATAATTTTAATTGGGAAAAATATTTTCAACAAAGATGAAATAAACCTGTATTAGAATTTATTAGCCTGTATCATTTTGGCTGTATATTAAAATCACCAGGGAGAATTAAAAAAAAAAGTTCTGAAGTAATGTACAGAATTGTCAAATCACCATGTTGTACAACTGATACTAATACTCTATCTCAAATAAGTAACTATAAGATGTACAGGAGAGTAATAATGAAAGTAAAACTCACCTGAAATGTCTTCATCCAGAAATATCTATTCTTGAGCATTTCCTCCAGATCTCTTCGTGTATATACAGATGTATATGAAGTCTATACATTTTTCCATAAATGAGATCAAATTCTAAAAAAAAAAAAAATTCTGAGACTTGCCCTGATTTGCTGAATCAAAGTATATATATATATATATATATATATATTTTAAAGAGTTTATTTATTCGACAGAGATAGAGACAGCCAGCGAGAGAGGGAACACAAGCAGGGGGAGTGGGAGAGGAAGAAGCAGGCTCCCAGCGGAGGAGCCTGATGTGGGGCTCGATCCCAGAGCACCGGGATCACGCCCCGAGCCAAAGGCAGACGCTTAACCGNGAGGAGGAAGAAGCAGGCTCCCAGCGGAGGAGCCTGATGTGGGGCTCGATCCCAGAGCACCGGGATCACGCCCCGAGCCAAAGGCAGACGCTTAACCGCTGTGCCACCCAGGCGCCCCCAAAGTATATTTTTTTGTTTGTTTGGTTCGTTGGTTTTTGTTTAGTTGTTGATGGTTTTAACATGGTTCTGAAGTGATTCTTAAATGGTCGGGCCAGCATCTGTCCACAAAATGACATTTGATGAAAATACTACTAAAATTCTCAGGATATTGTGAGAATCAAGCAAAATAATGTAAGTGATGACTAATTCAGTCATGGCATATTTCCTAGTAAACTTAACATCCATGAGGTTTACTTCTTTTGGAAAAGGTGACTGGAAGCTGTACTGTAGTAATTATGTCCCTTTAGCACTATTCCACTCCCTTCTTGTGATAACAGACTCCAGCTACATGATCATAGTGAAGGCCTGTGGTCAAGGCTGGGAAAGCCAAGGTCTCCTACCTCCTCAGTATTCCTACGAGTAATCCAGGCTTTGGCCAGTCATTACAAAGGATTTTTCTGACTATGGCCAGCAAATTGTAAATAAGTCTGCTCTATCCCAGCTTTCTCTGGCCAAAGAATGGCACAGTTATTCCCCTTACATGATCACAGTAAAACACTCTTTCCTGGGGTGTCTGGGTGGCTCAGTCATTAAGCGTCTGCCTTCAGCTCAGGTCATGATCCCAGGGTCCTGGGATTGAGCCCCTCATCGGGCTCCCTGCTCAGCAGGGATCCTGCTTCTCCCTCTCCCACTCCCCCTGCTTGTGTTCCCTCTCTCGCTGTGTCTCTCTCTGTCAAATAAGTAAAAATCTTAAAAAAAAAAAAGCCAAACAACACTCTTTCCTTAATACCCTTTGCTCAATCTATCAGCAAGTCCTATTGACTTTTCCTTTCCATTACATCCGAGATCTGCCCACTTCTCCTGGCCTCCAAGTTTCCACTATAGCTTTGGGCTACTGTGTCACTTGGTCTTGTGTTCCATCTTGTCTTGTTAAAAGCCATTGTCCACAGAGCCAAATACATTTTGAAATTACAAATCAAATCATGTAATTCATCAGCTCATAATCATCCAATGAAATTCCATTACATTAATTTTTTAAATTTCAATTTAAGGTTGTTTTATTTTTTATTTATTTTTATTTATCTATTTTTTATTTTTTTATTATGTTCAATTAGCCGACATTTAGAACAAAATCCACCCTTCTGTGGTCTGACAAGCCTCTATGTGGTTTGTCCCTTGCTCACCTCCCCAAACGCATCCACCTAACTGCTTTGGGTCTAACATTCTTGTTCTTCCTAAAACATGGCATGCTTTCCCTGCCTTTATAGTCACTCTTTCCTCTGCCAGACTGATCATCATCCAGACCTACAATGACTTCCTCCCTTATTTCTTTCAATTTTTTTTCTCAAATATTTCCTCAGAGGAAACATCTTTAACGGCTCTGTAAATATAGCCCCTCCCTCTCATGCATGCCATCTATCAATCTCTGTACCTTATTGGTTCACAGCACTTAGCATTCCCTCATAGTTACATGTTCATTGTCTCACTTTCACTAAAATGGAAGTTCCACAAGGGCAGGGAATTTCTCTGTCTTGTTTACTGCCATTGTGCCCAGGGCCTGGACATCCATTGGATTAGATCTCGACTGCATGGAGATAGTCACCCTTCAGAAGGACAGACTTATGCCACCAAGAGAAGGAGTAGCGGAGGGAGAGAACTGGTGGAACTTTGGTTTCCAGAATCGTCTCAGCTAGCTCCACTCTTTACCATTTTCATCCATTGGTTAGGTGACCCAAAACTGTCCTCTTTTTCTCTTTAATTAATTTGAATATAATTTTGTCACTTAAGACTGAAAGATCTCTCACCAATAGACAATTAAAGATTCAGTTTCAGGACTCAAGGCATTTTTGGAGGAAATCCATAAAACACCGTAACTCTGCACCCAGAACACTGTAATGAAGAAGTTGATATAGCACAAACTTTTCAGCTCCCAAGTTAGTCTCTGGACGCACAATGGGCCACCATTATTGACTAGTCAAAGACCTTTCCCTCTTCCATTGAGTATTTTGTTCTTCGTATAATTGTGTATTCCCTTCATCTGCTGGATGAACGACTCAGCCTTGGCTTCTTCTTACGCTTCTTAACCTTTCCCTTCCCTTTCAGATTTGCAGATCATTTCAGAGTTGGGAAGGAAATTCTAATCAAAATTGATTTCACTTGGCTTTCCTCTCCCACACACTAAGCAAATAATACATAAATCATATTCTTTAATACCTTTATCCCTATCCAGTTTTACAGCAGACTGGTTATCCACCTATCCACACCGCTGATTTTGCCTGGTTTTGTTTATACACATGTTCACATAGAGCTGCCACTTACTCCTGCTTTCCACGAAAAGATGATGACTTCACAGAACTCCACATGCCTGAGCACACTGAAAATACCCCTGTCGCGATGGAAGGCAATCTACACCAGCAGGGAGCTGCCAAAATCCTGCATTAAACTCAAGGAAGCAAGTACATGTCTACGGCTGACTTCTCAGCGATAGCACTGTGATTGACATTTTGGGCTAAGTACTCAATACATAAGAGCTGTTCTGTGCATTGTATCATGTTTAGCAGCATCTCTGACCTCTAACCACTAAATGCCAGTAACACCACGTTTGTGACAACCAAAAATATCTAGACTTCAACAACTGTCCCCGTGTGTGTGTGTGTGTGTGTGTGTGTGTGTGTGTGTGTTGGGGAAAGGATTACATTCAACTAAGAATGACTTGTGTACAGGGAAAGAACTTGTCTTGCAACTCAAAAAAAAAAGTTAGTTCCTTCCATTGAATACACTATTATTCCTTCAAAATATGCAGTAAGAGGTCCTGAATAGGTGAGTGTCCCAGTTCTGTAGAGAGTTGAGCCAGTGTTCACAGTCCTGGACTTTATAACCCAGTATGGATTTATCAGGAAGGAAGCTCGTAGGTTAATGTTTCTCTTCACAGATTTGAATTTTTAAAGGGGGCCTATTTTCTCCAGAGCCCTACTACTTTCATAGTTAAGGTTAAAACTTTCATTTACAATACCTTTTGTGATAGAGCTCAGGCTTGCTTCTCAAACCTAAGTCCCTTCTATTCCTCTGCATATGTCCTATGCACCATCGTATCAAATTTCTTATTCTATGGGGAAAGGATATGCTTCCTAATATCTCCGCTTCACTCACACACGCTGTTCCCCTTGCCTGAAATACCCTTCCCAACTTCCCATATTTTCTCTGAGATATTAATCCCTATAACATTAAAAAACTTTCCTCAGGGGCGCCTGGGTGGCACAGCGGTTAAGCGTCTGCCTTCGGCTCAGGGCGTGATCCCGGCGTTATGGGATCGCCCCACGTCAGGCTCCTCTGCTATGAGCCTGCTTCTTCCTCTCCCACTCCCCCTGCTTGTGTTCCCTCTCTCGCTGGCTGTCTCTATCTCTGTCGAATAAACAAATTAAAATCTTTAAAAAAAAAAAAAAAAAACTTTCCTCAACTCTTGTTCTTCCCCTGGCTAGTAGGCTTCTTTCTCTGATTTCCCAAGCCTTAGAGGTTATTCTGTCTTATAAATATCAGTTGTTGTTGTTGTTGTTGCCTTTTTAAACTCATCTCCCATGAAGTACTTGAGGGTTTAAAAGTATTTGT
Organism: Ailuropoda melanoleuca; assembly: GCF_002007445.2. Classification (NCBI taxonomy): domain Eukaryota; kingdom Metazoa; phylum Chordata; class Mammalia; order Carnivora; family Ursidae; genus Ailuropoda; species Ailuropoda melanoleuca. The sequence continues at coordinate 176,916,435 of NC_048219.1, forward strand.
AAATTCTTGTTTACAAGTATATTTAACTTAGAAAGTATATTTTATTTAGAATTAAGAAAGAAATTAAAACAAATGACTAGAACTGTAAAGATTTAGGCTCCTTTTCTTCTAAGATCTGTTTTGTCAATTTATCAGAAATGCTTACCTGGCAAAACTTTCTAATAGTAACCTGGCTTTCCCTGACATCTAGAACACTCAATGATTATCACCATCTCACAAATTTCTATTTAACTGAGGAGTCTCAGATCATAAGATTCAGTGCTTTTATGATAAATCTACCTTTTAAAAATATATCCCTGTGCCTCAATGACCAGTGCAATGCTTGGACCATAGGAAAAATTGAGTGCATACTAGTGGTAGCAATGTTGAGTTTTACTTAAAGATTAAGAAATCTTCTTACCTTTTATGTGTTCTAAAAAAAGACTTACTTCAGAGGAACCGCCCTTCCCAATAAGACTTTGCTAAGACTCAAGGATGTCCCCACCTTGTTTAAAAGGTCAGACACAGACTTGCCAGTTTTCATTTTTTGCCTCAGAAATGACTAGCTGAACCTCTTGTCTCCGCTGATAGAACAAAATGTTCACAACCAAACTTTGGTTAAGCTTCTGTCCTTCCTCCAGGGCCCTGAACTTTGACCCACTTTTAGCCCAAGTCAACATTCAGCCCCTCCTAAGAACAGACTGGACTCAGAGTGAAAGATCCGGTGACCTACTATTCTCTCATGCCACTTTTAACACACTTGCCCACTCTGGTTCTATCTTTGTACTTCTCTCTGTAAAAGAAAATCCCTTTTTATCTAACTCTCGAGAAGCTTGCAGTTCTTATGGTCACCAAGGTCTCCCTTTCCCCAGCCTTGGAAGAAATCCCTTTCTCTATACTTTTGAATATCTCTCCTTACTAAGTCCAGGTTTGTTTTTTAACTTGATAATAGATTTTCTGGGGGGCGGGGGGGGAAGCAAAAAGAAAGAAAAGAAAAAGAATGAATGAAGTGAACTCCTACCAAAACAATCAGCTTCTTTAGTCTTTATAATGCTGATGCTTTCCTCCTGATCCCATGTGCACTTTGGTGTTTGATACTGTCCACCTGCCACAATCTACTTTTCTGTCAGCCATAACTAAAAACTTAATTTGTCAATGTTATCAAACCGTTCTGATCTCTAATTTCCTTTTGGTTTAAATCTCACCTTCCGCATGACTCAGTTTAGATCCTAATCCTTTCAGACTTCTTCCTGGCTTAGTTCCCCAAAAATCTGACACCCTTACTGCAATTAAAATTGAGGAGACAGTTGGTTAGGCATCTGACTCTTGATCTCAGCTCAGGTCTCTATCTCATGGTCCTGAGTTCAGGCCCCACATTGTGCTCTATGCTAGGCATGGAGCCTACTTAAAAAAAAAAAAAATGAGGAGACCAAGTTAGTTTTGAAAGGCCTAATAGGTTCCAATTGCAAAAAGTTAGAGTAAGACCATTCCAGATGCAAACAACTGTGTGTAAAGTCTTGGATATAGGAATTGGAAATTCATGCCAGAGTACAATATCATTCTTAATTTTAGTTTAACTTGGTAGAGTTAATGAAAGAGGGTTGAGATAGTCATACAATAGCCTTAATTGTCAGACAAGAGTAATTGAACTTGGTATAAAAGAGCAAAATAGTAAAATATTTTATTGTGATGGGGACATGATAAACATGTTTAAGATATTAAGTTAAATGGAGGTAGGAAGAAATTGGAAAGCAGGAGGGGAAAAAAAGACAGACTGAGGAAATAATGCAGCCAGGAGGTGATCAAGATTCTGATTTGCAGGTCTCTGTAAGAAAGAAGCTTGTTAGGAATGGATATTGATTGGGATGAAGAGCGTGAGCTCTGTGTTTTATGTGTAAAATTTCAAATGTTGGCAAAATGCACAAACAGTACTATCCTATAGTGAATGAAAAAATGCTGAACGTATAATTTGGGAGACATTTGAGCTCTATCATTCAAAACCTTTTAACTTGTCCTATGATTCTCAAAAAGAAGCTCCAGAGTACAATACACCTTTGCAGTACAAATGTTTTTCCCAAATTTGGGGTAAAATGTAGCATTTTTCTCAATCATAAAATGTATTAATTGAATTCTCAACTGATTTTTTAAATTTCATGTTAATTATAGAATGCAGACAAGCATATTTAACACTAAATAGTTTGAACATTTAAGTAGTTAACATTTTAGAACACAACATTAAGTACAGTTTCGAACTTATTCTTTCATTGGTTGAAGTTATTGTGTGAAAGAGATATGGATAGTAAAATTCTGCATAGGTACCCTACATAGGTACAGGGTATAGAAAAATGTGATTAAGATAGTGTTAAATTATAGGGTCATTTTAATAATCATTACTTTACAAATTAACAAATCAAACTTCATCAGACATTGAAATCCGTTATTTCAGATAAGGAACAATGATTTATAAGAGCCAAGTGGCAGATTTAATACAGCCTCACATTGTAATAAAAGTGTTACAAAGTTTTAGTTATTAAAAATTCAAAAAGGTTAACATTTTAGATATAAAAAGAGCAAGGCACCAATCGATTTAATGGGAGATAAAGGGTAAAGCATGCAATGCTCAGACTTTAAAAATCCAATTATTCCTGTTACTGTGCATACATTAGGCAGTCATATTTTAGTGCTATCCCATGACTCACTTGTCTTGCTGCCTCTTATCAAACCCTCCTGTTTGCATTTTAATTGACTTGGGGAAAAGAAAAGGGAAAAAGAAAAAGAAGCTGTAAAATTAAAGAGAGTACTCTGCATATTTGAAAGCATATAAGTGACCCTCTCTGGCTATGTTATGCCAATGCTTTAACCACCATTATGCTCCAAAGTCAAAGCCCTATCAGTCTAGCTGTTTTTAAATTGTCCCTTCTAAACCTAAATACCTTTTTTGAAAGTTTATGTCACTACTCTTAAGAGTGCTTATATAAACAAGAACCATATTAGACTTACTTGAATAAATTCCCACTAGGCTCTACACACTTTCCATTGGGTAAAAGAATAGGCACAGAATTGTACGATTATGTTTCACAGTTAATATAAACTTCAGTTTCTCTTCTGAAAATGGAGATGGCAAGAGTGACTTTATAAGACAGCTATGAGAATAAAGGAAAAGTTAATGTCTGAGCCATCCCAATGAAGTATTCCCTGTGGGGTCTCTGAAAGTTGATTCATGGTGTTTTGGCATGACTCCCAAAGTGGTTTTGAAGCTGTTTCTGGGGCATTGGTTCTCAAACTTCTTGTTCATAAAACCCTTTTATACCCTAAAAATTATTAAGAATCCCAAAGACCTTTTCTTATTTAGATTTTATCTTTTAATCCTTATTATATTTTAACTTAAAATGTATGTATAAAAACACACTTATTAATTTATTTAGAATAACTATTAAAAAACTAATTACATCCTAACATAAACATTTTACAAAAGTCTACATTTTTCAAAACAAACAAAAAAGGAAAAGATTGGTGTTGTTTTACATTTTTCAAACCTCTGTAAGAGCTCTAGATTCTAATATCTTTCTGCAACCAATTTTTTGTAATCCTTTTTTTGGTTGAAGCATAGAGAGAAAATCAAGACACATAGATCTGTCGTTTAGAAAGGGAAGACCTCAAGGTATCCTTGAAAAGGTCTTGGGGGACTCCCAAAGTCTTGAAGCCACACTTGGAGAATTGCTATTCTGAGGAATAGAAGCAAAGGGGAGGAAAAATACCCAGTAGTGCAATGGGTGGATCATAGGGTAGCTCAATTTTTAACTTTTTAAGGGACCTCCACACTCATTGTCCAATAGCTAAATCTTGGAAGGAGCCGANAAATCATGGAAGGAGCCGAGATGCCCTTCAACAGATGACTGGATTAAGAAGATGTGGTCCATATATACAATGGAATATTACTCAGCTATCAAAAAGAACGATTACTCAACATATGCTGTAACATGGACGGCACTGGAGGAGATAATGCTAAGTGAAATAAGTCAAGCAAAGAAAGACAATTACCATATGGTTTCTCTCATCTATGGAACATAAGAACTAGGAAGATCAGTAGGAGAAGAAAGGGATAAAGAAAGGGGGGTAATCAGAAGGGGGAATGGAGCATGAGAGACTATGGACTCTGAGAAACAAACTGAGGGCTTCAGAAGGGAAGGGGGTGAGGGAATGGGATAGGCTGGTGATGGGTAGTAAGGAGGGCACAGATTGCGTGGTGCACTGGGTGTTATATGCAACTAATGAATCATCGAACTTTGCATCAAAAAAACAAAGAGTAAAAAAAAAAACAAAAATAAACAAACAAAAAAAGAAGCAAAGGGGAGGAAAACAGATGGTTTCCAGCCTTGGCTTCATGTCAAATCTGGGGAAATTGGATAGGAATGTACTGGAGACCTAGAGACCCACATTTAGCCTTCAAGCTCCCTTTAACCTGTTGTCTGTATACTGCCCTGATATAATCCATGTGCACCTTGGTCCTGCCAAGATGATCAGAACTCTAATCTGCATTCATTGGACAAAAGCTGCTTGTGTAATAACACATTCATGCTGTAGAGGTTTTCCTATATTACATTTTGTGAGGGAATGTGCTTTGATTTATTATTGAATACTACAGATTCTTGATATAGGCAGATTTAAATTTGCTGTTTCACAAGTGGTCCTAAGGCTGTGTGGTATGTAACATTTGTAACTTTGTTGAGGCATGAGTTTGGAACAGGCCTCCAGGCTAGGATGCAAGGGTGAGGGAGCCAGGTGACAAGTGGGTTTAGCAAGTCCCCAACATCTATATCCCAGTGGAATTTACTGATGGCCATTCTTCTTAGGAAAACTTCTAGAATAATTGAAGTTACTGTTCGAAGTCTTGGGATTTTATGAAAAATGGCCTTGTGGATTTGAAAAGCCAGTATACCAGTCTTGGTAATGGAAACAAAGAAAAAGTGAAGCTATCTATCTGAAGTATGGTGCCTGTGAAACAATAACTCTACATTTTACTTTGATCTAAAATTTATGAAATAATTAAGGATACAAATATATCACTTGAAGTTAAACTTTATTGCATTTTATAACAAAAATTAGATATAATTATTGTATTCATAAATTTGGGCATTTGAAAATGAGATCTACTATATTAAATCAATATTTAAGTTCAATGTTAGAATAATTAGTATTGTTTTTAATTCTCAATTTGGTGTAGTTTTAAAACCTTTGGTTAAAATATAATCTTTAGGAAAAGCTGAAGCATATTAATTATTACATTGTATAGTATTTATGAAAACTTCATAAAGCATGATAGAAACAACTTATCAGATAGGGATATTGACAGTTTTTAAATATGTATAAAATACATACATATATATTTTTTTCCGTTTATGTGAAATTTTCTATACTATCTGTGACTTAAGATAATCTCTGAAGGACAATATTTAAAACATTTAGAACAGGGGCACCTTGGTGGCTCAGTCAGTTAAGCACCTGGCTTTGGCTCAGGTCATGGTCCCGGGGTCCTGGGATCGAGCCACACATTGGGCTCCCAGCCCAGTGGGGAGTCTGCTTCTCCCTCTCCCTCTGCCACTTCCCCTACTTATGCCAGCTCGCCCTCTCTCTCTCTTGCTTTCTCTGTCAAATAAATAAATAAAATCTTTAAATAAATAAATGGTTTAGAAATACTTGGCATATATAAAGTGCTACATAAGCTTTTCCTATTTTTATAATTTCTTACAAATACCAATGATACACATACACAAGAGATGACAAGAAAAAACAAGATAACTTATTAAGTGCATGCTCTGTGCCAGCTACTATTTTATACTATTTTAGGCCATGGGGAATACAGAGCTTAGAATAGAACTGATTGATGTACATTACATGGCACAAAATTTTATTCCATAAAAGTCTTCAAATTCTTAGAAAAAAGTATTGCTAGTTTACCTCTGGGTGTTTAGTAAAACTTACATGAATTTACTCTCAATGAAATAAATTATTCCATGTGGCAAGCTCACAGATTATTGTTTCTGTCCGAAATAGACAGAAACTATTCCTTTAGTTGCCATTAACTGATGATAGAAGCTTAAAGAGTAATTAATTGGCATGAACAAAGATAATTTAGAAAAAACAATTTGTAGGTTTACCCTCTAGAGAAACATTATTTTTTAATTATTATTTTTTTACTGTTACTCATTTCTGATTATTTTATAAGGAAATTTTTTACATATTGATGGAAACAATGCATCAATATCGACTTTAGAAGAATAGAAGATTTAAAATAAGACGTTTAAAAACAGAAGACTAATAAGATTTTATATCAAATTTAGTTTAATTTTTTTGAGGTGATTATAAAGTCTTTTTTTGTAGTTTTTTTAAAGTTTTTATTTTGATTTTACATAGAAGACACGATGTTATATTAGTTTCAGGTGTACAATATAGTAATTCAACACTTCCATACATCACCCTGTGCTCATCACCTATTAAACCCATCCCCCCACCCATTTCCCCTCTGGTATCCATTCTTATGCTCTCTATAATTGTCTGTTTCTTGATTTGTGCCTCTCTCTTTTATTTTTTTCCCTTTGTTTTCTTTCTAAATTTCCACAGATGAGTGAAATCATATGGTATTTGTCTTTTTTTTTTTTTTTTTTTTTTTTTTTTTTTTTTTTTTTTTTTTTTTTTTTTTTTAAATGACAAGGTAATTCTTTTCCTTCAGTGGCTTACTTTGGATAAGACGGAGTGACACGATGGGTAATGAGATCATCTGTTTCTCTCCTGGTCGTGAAAAAATAACAAAGTACTGTTGTGTCTCTCCTGGTAGCAGACGAAAATAACCAAGTACCATTTTCCTACACAGCAGTCCCTATATCGTCTCCAGTTTTATAAGGTACGTTTTCTAATCACGCTTAATGCCATCATGAGGTGGTAAAGCTAAACCAAGGTTAACTTACTGGAAATATTAGTATACAGTTGCACTTATGTCCGACCTTGTAGTAAGGTCTTAAAAAAAGAATTCTTAAAATCTCTCTCTCCTTCCCCTATACACTTGATACATCAAAAGGTGTCCTATACATATTTTTAAAATCTTCCCCACTCAGCTGGATAAGGAGACAAATCATTTGCTGACACTTGCAGGANAGAACCTTTACCAAAAAATCAGCCTTGTCTCTCAGTTTGCCCACAGCCATCTAGGACCTCCTTGATTCTTCTGACTGGTTATATACATGATTTCAGATTATAGATTATCATAGTACTATCTGCTTGAGGTGTAGGATCACTTAATGTTTTATTAATTTCAGTTGCATTTGAGTTTGTGGATTTTTAATCAATGAAATTCTCCACATTCTATTAGGGAAAGACTTATAAATCTGAAAGTTAAGTCACTGACATTCCGACCGCCACCCAAAGCCCTCTCCAACTCCCCATTCACACCTCTCATATACAGTCAGAATTAAACATGTTTTCTGTGTTTTCACAGCACGTGCACATACTACTATTATGGAATTTGTCATAGTTGAATATGCTAAATCTGGATTGCTAATTTCAGGGAACCAAAGACTTGTTTGTTTCTTGAATGCTTTAGATAGTGCCAGGGAAATAATGATTTCTCAACAAGCATTTATAGAGATTAATGAATTAATCTTCAAGTAGCTTTTTACTTAAAAGCAAAATAAAATTAACATGGTGGAAAAGATATTATATGTCATGTGGTAGTCATATTTTATTTTCTACTATTCTTTATCTTCTTTATCTTTCGGGTGAATATTCCCTCCACATACTTTTTCCACATGGTTGAAAGAGAATGGTTCCATCTCCATACCTTAAGGGTAGACATATGATCCAGGACTTTTGGAACTTCTTCTGCACCCCAGATGTTTTAATTATAAGAGCCATCTATTTCTTCATTTTGCTTTAGATAATTCCAGTTTGTTGTCATACATATTCAACAGTATCCTAGCTAAAACAGTCTGTATTTTAGAATTCTCTTATTGGAAATATTCATCAAGTTTACATTCTTTAGTGCTTTCCTGAAGAAAATATATATTCTATATATTACACACACACACACATGCACACACACACACACACAGCTCTATATGCATACACAGTGCTATGTTTTATTGCCTCTTATCCTACATAAAGTTTTCAACTCCCACAGCTAGTTTTATTTATTTCTCTTTTCACAGTGTTTCAAATATTTTGGGCACAGCCAAACTATTTTTAAACACATTTACAGAATGGTGTTTTCTTTGTACCTTGTCTCATTTCTTCCTTGAGTGTCTAATATGTGAGATTTTTTTCATTTTCATTCTCTTTCTCATGCTTTGAATTTGTCTCTTTTTTCTCCAATGATTTTATTTTTCAGCCTATTTTTCTTGCTCAAGAAAAAAAAAAAGACAAAGTTGCATCTATATTACACTTAAGTATTTACCTTTCAAAGAAACCCCAGAAATGGTTAAAGATATCTCACTGTATCTCATGTACACTGATAATGGCTTATCTTTCTCCTTTAACTCTATAAAAGTTAGAACTCTTCATGCAGCAAAAGAGTGCTAAAGAAAGTAAGAGAAAAGATTCCATACTATCTTTAGTGTTTTCCCTTTAGCATTTTAATTACGTGCTTATTAGCACACATTCCTCTTATACTTTGGGGTAGTTTGTTGTGTTTTAAGAGCAGCTCTGGTTTCACAACAAAATCGAGAGGAAGGTACAAAGATTTCCCTATAGTCCTTCCCCCGGACAAGTACAGCCTCCTCGCCATCAGCATCCCCCACCAGAGTGGTACATTTGTTACAACTGATGAACCTACATTAGCACATCATAATCACGCGAAGTCCCTGGTTTACCTTAGTTTTCTCTTGGTGTTGTACATTCTATAGGTCTGAACAAATGTATAATGACATGTATCTCTCCTTATAGTAACATACAGAGTATTTTCACTGCCCTAAAAGTACTCTGTGCTCTGCCTGTTCATCCCTCCCACCCAGCACAACCTGAGACTAACCCTGCTCTTTTTACTGTCTTCATAGTTTGGCCTTTTCCAGAATGTCGTATAATTGGAATCATATAGAATGCAGCTTTATTTCAGTTCAGCTTCTTTCAGTGAGTAATATGCATTCAAGTTTCCTCCACGTCTTTTCATGGCTCGATTGCTCCTTTCTTCTTAGTGCTAAATAATATCCCATTGTCTGGATGTACCATAGCTTATTAATCCATTCACCTACTGAAGAAGATCTTGGTTGATTCCAAGTTTTGGCAATTATAAATAAAACTGCTATATTATAAATAAAACAGATTTTTGTGCAGACGTAAATTTTCATTTTCTCTGAATAAATACCAAGGAACATGATTTCTGGATTATATGGTAAGATGATGCTCGGTTTTGTAAGAAACTACCAAAATATCTTCCAAAGTGTCTGTACCATTTGACATCCTCAACGAGAGAGTTCTTCCTGCTCCACATCTTCACTAGCATGTGGTATTGTCAGGGCTCCAGATTTGGGGCATTCTAATAGGAGCATAGGAGTATCTTGTTTTAATTTACATTTCCCTGATGAAACATGATATGGGACATCATTTCATTTGCTTATTTTCCGTCTGTGTATCTTCTTTGGTGTGGGTCTGTTAAAGTCTTTGAGCCATTTTTTTAATCACATTGTTTGTTTTCTTATTGCTGAGTTTTAAGAGTCCTTTGTATTTTTCAGATAACATTCCCTTATCACATGTGTGTTCTGCAAATATTTTCTCCTAGCCTGTGGCCTGTCTTCTCACTCTCTTGACATTGTCTTGCACAGAGCAGAAGTTTTTAATTTTAATGAAGTCCAGCTTATCAATTATTTCTTTTGTGGATCATGACTTTGGTGTTGTATCTAAAAAGTCATCACCTTATTTTTGATGAGTGTAGTACCATGATTATTTTTTTAGAATGTTAGTTTAATTTAAAAATCAGCCATCACTATTTAAGAATTATTTTAGAATTAGTTAAGTGCAAATTGCAATATATATATATAATATATTAGAAGAATTGGGAACTATCTGAAAACTCATTTGAAATAAAAATATGTTAATGCCTTATCCAGTGTGATATTTACCAACTAAAAGATAAATATATGTAAGAGTTTAGTTTCCTTGCTGCAATGAACTAAATGTTTATGTCCTCTCCAAATTCATATGTTAGANTAATATATTAGAAGAATTGGGAACTATCTGAAAACTCATTTGAAATAAAAATATATGTTAATGCCTTATCCAGTGTGATATTTACCAACTAAAAGATAAATATATGTAAGAGTTTAGTTTCCTTGCTGCAATGAACTAAATGTTTATGTCCTCTCCAAATTCATATGTTAGAATTTGAACCCCTAATATAATGATACTAGAATTAGCCTTTGGGAAGTAAATAACTCAAGAAGGTGAAGCCCTCATGAATGGGATTAGTGCCCTTAAAAAAGAGACCCACAGAGTTCCCTCCCCTTCCTGCTATGTGAGGTTATAGTGTGAAGACAGAGGTCTGTAATTAGGAAGTTCTTCACCAAACACCTGTTCTTGCACTGTGATGGGTCTATGATTTCCTAGCCTTTAGAACTGTGAAAAATAAGGTTCTGTTGTTGAGATGCCACTTAGTCAATGGTATTCTGTTATAGAAAGATGAACCAAGACACTTGCTATTCATTAGCGTCAGGTGGTAAAATGATCTATTTCGAGTCAAAAATAATCTAGCCATCCACACAAGTTCATTAACCTTTTTCAGTCAAATTACTGTCTGACATTTGACATTTTTCTCTCAGAAAAAAAATTATAATTCAGTCTGTGAAACACAAAACACAAAGAAATAATTATTGTTTAATATAAATATTTTTTGTTGCACGTGTGTACATGACATAGTTTCTTACCATGCAGAGTACGTACTATTAATGTAATTGTCAGAAACGGTGTTGGAAACATCTAGTTTTAGTTAAGTGATGTGACTAACCTACCTAAAATACAGACTTTCAAGAGATTCACTCAGGGTTATTTACTCTGGGATTTTCTAACATACTACACTTCAGAGTTACCTGGAGCTTCTATAAAATGCCCAGTGGACATGCCCCAAATCAATTAAATAGCAATTTTTAGAGATAAGCCTTGGATTTTGTTGAAAGCTCCCCCAGATACTTCAGTTGCAACCAAGGTGAAATACCATTTATTGGGACCAAATGGATGTTCAAAATCATATTATTCAATTTTTAGTTATTTGTTGAGAACCATTTCTTTGACAAAAAGACTTTCACTTAGTGTTGATGAATAATGTCAAATGTTTTTCCTTTTATTTTTAATATGAAATATGCTATAGAAACCCTTGATAATCACAAACATCTGCATTTAAAATTTCCATTGTTGTGAACTATTTTTGCTCATTCAGATCTTCCTGGGGGGAATTTATCTCACTGGGAGGTAATCTATGTTTAGTCTTAACTCAAAAATGAAAGCTCTTCAGAAAAGCTTAGGGCATACAGGTCATTAGCAAAAAGCTGAAATTGAAGTATTCCCTGAAGTATCCATTAAAATAATGAATACTCCATTATTATGAGATTTATTTTCCTGGAATGGTAATTTTCCCACATGGGCACTGCAATATTTTATTGTAGTAGGCTCACTTTTAAACTTATTTCCAAATAAATATAGTATATAAACAAAATCAAATAGGTAATAATAAACATAGAACAAGAGAAAGATTAAAAAAAGAAGACAAAAAATGTTAGGTTCAACCTTTTGCTTTAGAACAACACATGTAACCCATTGGAACGGAATAGTTGATTCACAGTTTAAGAAGTAGTTATTCAGTAGCAAAAGTCAAAGCAATAAAAATAACTTTGGTAATAATATTTAAAAATAACTTAAGTATTCTCTTTAGAATGTACTATATACACTAAGAATCTCCCTATAGAAACATTTCTATTACAATAAAATATCTTTTCACAATAACAATTTTCAAAATATTTATTAAGTGCTAAATTTATTCTAATACTGTGCAGAAGATGTATATGAGTAGGAGATGATTCCCACCCTTAGATAGCTAACCATGTGTGGATGATATAGGTATATGCATAAAAATTGCGATAGAGTGAATGCTACACTAATAAAATGTGGAGATCCGAAGAGGGCATGTTTCAGCCCTAAGGCACTAAGCCAGGATGTCCAAAGGAAGAGGCATTTGAAATAGGTTTCAAAGGATGAGGAGAAGTTTTCCATAGGGAGCAGCATGAGTAAAGTAAATCAATAAAACTTAGAGCATTCTGCAGAAAGGCAGGCTGGTCAATATATCCAGGAACAAACAGTTGCATTCTGGATATATTTTGAAGACATGAGAGGCAAAGATATCAATATGTGAAATTGAATTACTGTCTACTAAGATATTAAAAATGTCTTCATATATGTAGCAAAGTTTTAGTAGTACCAAAACCACAATGATCAGAGACGATTTCTCACCCTTAGAGCAAACCGGGCAATATTTCATATACTTTTCTTTGACCTCAAACACCAAAAAGGAGAGAAACAACACTACTTTTGTAATTGGTAAGTATGTAATCTGTGTAGTGGCCCATATATTAGTTCATTTTGCTTATAATATAATATCTGATTAAAAATAAGTGAGGATAATTGTCGGGTAATTTTTTTTTCCAATCATTTAAACTATGGTGCTGAAATCAAATGTACCAACTAAATGCCGATGTAGATACCCAGAAGCAATTACAAATAAGTTGATAACAACATTCCTTACTTTTGGGCATTTACAGTCTAGAAATTGTACTTTTTTTTTCCCAGATAGGAAGTCATCCTGAATCAAGGATTCTGACTACTTGTGGAAGAAAGGCATCAGTAGGACTCAGTCCTTACAGAAATGTAGGCTGGAGACAGAATCTTAAAAGGATTTGATATGCAAATCACTGCATAACAAACCACTCCAAATTTATTGGTTTAAGACAAAAGTGCTTATTATTTCTTATAAGTCTCAATGGATCTCAGCTGTCCTTCACTTGTCCACAGTTTGCTGGTGGGTTGGCAGGGGCTGGCTGGTCTAGGATGGTCTTAGCTGGGATATTCAACTTTTCTCCTGTGGTTTCCTGTCCTTTGGGAGGTTTGCCTAAGCTTCTTCCAATGATGATGGTGGAAGTACAAGAGTAAAGTAAAAATTGCACAAGTGCTTTTTGAAGCCTCTAGGTCAAGTCTGATAACATTCTGTCGGCCTCGGCCAAGCAAGTCATATGGTCAAGCCCAGATGTAAGGAGTAGGGGAAAATGTTCAGACCATTTAGTAGAAGAACTTCAAAGTTACAGGTAAAGGGCAAACAAAACAAATGGCATTAACCACAAACACAAAAGACATTACAGCCACCATTTCTTTTTCTAGTGTCAGGTCTGGAAGACAAGCAACATTGATTGAAGCCTTATTCCCAGTCTTGATGCTTTGCTGCTCACTAAAATTTGCTGTTGCCCAAATCAGCAAAATGATTTAAAGGCTAACTCATGTATTCACTTGTTGTACATGCTTCTCCCAAAATTTACCCTAGTAAACATATTAATGGACATAAGGTCATATTTTAAGCATGTAGTTGAAAAATAAGGAGAGATAATAAAACATGAATTCAAAGATTATTCAGATAGCAGTTCAGTCTTTAAGAGAAAAAAAGGTACTTTCTGGCTGGGACCAATTTCCTGGCTCTAAAAATGTGTTTGGTTTCTTAAACTTTTAATAATTGAATCTTTTAAAGTTTCACTTTATGCATTCTTATAGCTTAGGCTTTTATACTTATCTTCTATTGATATCAGACAATAGTTAAATTAGCAATAAAATATGAATAACGATAATTCAAAGATGATTAAAATCTTAAGGACATCTCAAAGGCATGATAATACTCTAATCTAGAGAACTAGTCCAGAAAATGTAAATAAGTCTAATAATGTGTTTTTCAGAAAGGTCTTTTGATATAAATTATTATTTTAAATTGAGTAATAAAAATCATATAAAACTCATACCTAAAACTTGTTAAATTCTGTCTTCCTCCTGATAATTATTCCAATTAATTTTGGTCAAACAGTGATTATGGAACTTTTAGAGATTCTGCATCTTCTGTATAACTTATTCTGACTATAAACCATGATCTGGGTAATTTGCTGCCTCAATAATGTCAAAATTAATAAGCTAAAGTCAGTATTAGGAGCTGTTTCAACATTTGCTGCCAAACATCCCTAAAATAATTTTCAGGACAAGATAGGAATAAATAAATAAAAGCCAATGATATGAATAATTTATTTCATTATTCCCAAAGCTACATATATTTCATCTCCTGTCATCCTTGCTTTAACTCCTTTCTCAGTCAGGACTGCAATATGTACTCATCATCTCCCAGAGACTAACACGTTGACTTTGCACAGCCCCACTTTTTCTGTATCGTGATGCAGCTTCCTCTACTTTTCCTAGTTAACTCTAATGGTTGTTGTAGCTGACCTCCAGAGCAGTTCTCTTCTTTCTGCGGTAGATGGCAGATATTTGGAAAATCCCAACTCCTCATTGGGCAGCTAGGAATTTGTGCTATTAATAAAATTTTTCTTGTGTAAACTATATGCACTTATACACCCTAAAACCTTTCATTTTTCTACCAAACTACCTCTTCGCCCATAAAGACCAATCTTGGGTAGTCATTGTTTTATGCAGACTAGGAGGTAAGAATAGCAACTAGTTTAGAGATGAAGTCTGGCAAATTCCTTTATTTAAGCAGTTAACTTGGAATGTCCTTTCTTTCTACATGCCTCTTGCTGAGATTCTGTGCTGTGTCTATTTGTAAATATAAAAGCTGCTCCTGGAGATAGATGGTTATTTACAGTGTTTTCTCTATTATGCAGGATAAATTATTAACAAGAAAATAATTGAATATTGAATATGCCCTGGCAAAGAAATAATCTTTCACTAAGTCTGTCACATAGTATGCTGCTAGCATGCATTCCAATTAGTAGAGTGGGCCAAGTAGATTAATGTATCAAATTGTTTAAATTCATGATCCAAACCTACTTTTCTTAAGAACTTAGTACAATTGAGAGTTAATTGTTATTCAAGTTTGCTAACTTCCTGAAAGTTTGAGCTATATTTTATGACCCGTGGATTTATATCATAATTCAAATGCATACCATTGAAAAAGTTTTCTTGAAAGCATTTTTTCTTTTATTTTTTTTCATTTTGATGGTATTATACCATAGCTGATCAAATAGTTTATCATTTTAATATATTAAAATGTATGGGTAAGGAAATTTTATCTCATTTTTTAGAAGTTTCAAACTAGTAAGTATTGACATAAAAGTAATATATTCAGCTAGGAGAGAAGAATGACTAAAATATTTGAATATTAAAGGATTATAATATCAGTATAGGAGCAAACAAAACTGTTTAACCAGTATAGAATAACAATCCCCTAACTGTGGTTCTCAAAGTGTGGTCCTTTCATTGGCAGCATTAGTGGTTAATAGGAACTTGGAAAAAATTCAAGCACGCAGGCCCCAGAATTCTGAATCAGAAACTGAGGTTGGGGTCCAGCCATCAGAGTTTTATAATAACCGCTAAGTGATTTTCATGAACACTAAAGTTGGACAACCACCATTCTATCAAGCTATTTATCCTTTTCAAGAATTCTTACAATCATACCTTTTCATCTGCATTAAAAAGTCAAAGTATTATTATCCACATTTAACAACTGAGGAAACTAAAACTCAGCAATATTATGATTATTGTCTTCAAAGTTCCACTAAATTGATGACAAAACCAGTACCTGATTTGACTTTCATTAACACTTACCTCCATTAACAAACATAATTTTCACCTTAGACAAAAAAATTAAAGGAAAAAGAAAGACTAAGTCAGGCAAGACCTTGGCTTTGGCATGATGTTGAAAGTAGGGGAAAGACAATCAATACTCCAATATTCAGTGAGTCTGCACTACAAGGAGGAATTCCCTGGTAGAATGAAGGCTGCAAAGAACTATGTTATATAGTTCCCGCCATGGAACATTCTTTCATTCTTTTAACAAATCAGATAGCATTTAGGCATGGAGGATACAACCATAGGCAAGTCACTGTCCTTGCCTTCAAGGATTTTCCAGTCTACTGGGAGAAACAGACCCAAAAAAATGGGTAATTTCAATATAGAACAAAAAATGCTGCAATATATAAAGGATGCCATCATGAGCACATAAGAAAACACTTCTGGCTCTGAGTTTGAGAAAAGGTTGCCAAGTGATTCAAAGACCACTTCC
Source organism: Ailuropoda melanoleuca (assembly GCF_002007445.2). Lineage (NCBI taxonomy): Eukaryota > Metazoa > Chordata > Mammalia > Carnivora > Ursidae > Ailuropoda > Ailuropoda melanoleuca. Next base: position 176,932,711 of record NC_048219.1, read on the forward strand.
TGGAAGATTATAGAATCTTAGAGTAAAGTAAAGGAAAAAGATATCTTAACCCATAAAAATAGCTGACAATATGAGAAAGAATGAATGGCATGAATCCTTATCATCTTCCCAATTTTTATCTAAAGAAGGGTGCATAAATTTTCAAGTGTCATTATTCTAATGAGCCACCGTCCATAGATATATTTGAAATCCAGTGAAAAGTCTTGAGTTGGTTCTTTATTGAAATGCAATAATTTAAATATATTGCAACTTAAAAAGTAAGCATATACTCATTCTGTTTAAAAAACACTATAATTTAGAATATTAAAAACAAAAAAATAGTTTAGTACTTATTTTTTTATTTGAGGGAATCAAATACAAAAGGTAACTTGATGCTATTAGAAAGTATTTATAGGAATGCCTGGCTAGCTCAGCTGGCTAATCATCTGCCTTCAGCTCAGGTCATGATCCCAGGGTCCTGGGATTGAGTCCCACATCAGGTTCCTTGCTCAGCAGAGAGCCTGCTGCTCCCTCTGCCTGCCCCCTGCTTGTACTCTCTCTCTCTCTCTCTGACAAATAAATAAATAAATCTTTAAAAAATAGATGTATATAGTCCGTGCAAAAGTGGAAGACATCCGTGAACATGTTATAGAATAAATTATAATAAAAGATCTATAATCTGTAAAACCTTCTGCTCTGTTACGGAGTTCTTATGTTCATCAATGTAGTTCCTTTTTATAATAATATCAACTAAGTTCAGCACAATAATGTTGAACTATTCCATTTTTGCTAATTTAATCTCACACTGTTATCTCTTACTAACATTATACATGATAAATGTAGAAAAACAGGCAAACAGCTAACATATTGGAACAGATGGAGTAAAAAAAATACCTAAATCAGAATGATCTCCCTAAATTTTCAGTATGTGAGACAAAAATGAAGATTTAATATGCAACAACCTTTCCATTGCAATAATTCTACAACAGTGAACCCATGATGATTAGAGTATTTTGTGCATTAAATTACATTGTTTGGCATTTTTGCTACCTGATTCTGGGTAATATTTATTTCAGCTAGCAATTTTCAACGTTAACTAAAACGAATGGCTAATACACCATTTAATCTCATAACAATATTACAGATAAAATTAAAATTCCAAAAGGTCAACTGATGTTCCCAGGTCTCACAGAAGATAAACGCCAAAATCAGGATTTCACTTCAGATTTACCTGATTCTGCTATAGTAGGGTATCTTTCCCCCACCCACCTTCTACTCCCAGACACCCACACATACAGAGGCAAATGTTAACTTTTTCGTTGTTGGTTGCTATCTTTAATATGTCAAGGGAAGAAAAGAACCAACTAATGGCCCAGAAACAGTTTTTGGAAATATTTAGATCATAGTCCTGAAAATTATTTTTAAAAAATCTTCCAAAAAATGATCATTTTGGGTAATTTAGAAATAGATTTATTTTATATCCAGGTGCCACTGATGGATTAATAAATCGATGTATATATAGGTGTTGTTATATTTGTAAAAATGCTGCACATGTTCATGTAGTATCAAATTAGATGGCTTTAGTTGGTAGCTTGCTACCAATTATTCAGAATTGTTATTCTGAAAGAAAAAAACGCACATTAAATTCTTTATCTTGTCTTAAAGGAATATGATAGGAGTGTAAGTATATTTATTTCATTCATGACTTTGATAACTAGAATGTAACCATCTGCCAGATCATATTATTGTGTAAATAATTCCCATCAGGTGCCTACTAGTAAACTCAGATCAATTAGTACTTGTAATGGAAGCTCGGTAATAATTACAGCTACATCTAGTGAGCGTTTATTTCCTGTGTGCCAAGCATAGTGATAGATACAGTTTAAGTTATTCAAGTGTAATACAATGAAAATTATATTGAGTGTAGGGGGATTATAAAGAATTACTAGTAAAGGAAACTGGGTATAAATAAAGTCTTCAAAGATAATAGGAACTCACCTCCTATATTTTGATTGCCCAGCATTTGTCATCATGACTCACCAAATAAGGTGATGATCATACATAGAGATTTTTCAATCATGAAGCTTTAGGCATCCTCTGGATTCGAATAAGTCCCCTGAACATGTCCTGTATCCTGAGAGTGGCCATGGAATGAGAAATATCCATACGGCTTAATGCTAAGCTGAGAGTGACACAGAGTTTATGCCATCTTCCATAGAAAAACAGCATGATGTCTATTTTGAGCCCTCCACCTGGCATTTCCCCCATTTTATTCCTGGAACTTACTCTCCTCATAGTGACCCTTTCTTTCCATATTCATAATGTGTACTTTTAATCTTTGAACCTCATCATGAAGGTCAGGTGGAACTTTATTTTAAGAACAAGGATATTTTTTCATAAAAATCAGGAGTTAGAGTATTGTGAGTGCTTATGTGGTCAGCAATAATGTAGCAACAGGGAGGGACAATTTTATCACTTTTGTAACCACATTGTTACTCTTCTCTTTATGCTCTGGATTTAGGGTCTGTCCTGATATGACATAATATTTCCAAAGGTAAAGAATGCACTTCTTTAAAGCATTCTGAGATATGATCCATAAGAGACTGGAAACCTTTTTTGCATTAATAGTGTTTAATGAACTGGCTACCAAACATTAAAAACACAGATTTTAATTCATTAATTGCTGTTAGTATTTTATTTGTAAGATAAATAGCAACATATAATCATTAATGATCTACTTTCATGGAGAATGTCTTTATAACATGGTATCTCAGAGATGTTTTCAGAATTAATTGTACATGACTAGATTTCTGAGAACAACTATGAATTTACTTTAAAATGTTAATGATAAATTTACTTAAATATTTATACATATAATCCTCCTGGGAAATGAAGGAATTAAATTAAATGTAAATTAAGTTGCAAATTGTACTTATCTCTTACATCACTGTAAAATGCAGTAATAATCTGGAGCCAATACTTTGTGGATTCAACATTGTCACCAAATCAAATAAAAATATGCATCATAGAATTATTTTTCTATGATTATAAAATCATATAATCCCCTTCCTGGGAGTAATCTTATCTTTAGTTAATTTAATTCTCTTTATAGAAAGTCACTTGGGATCAAAAAATATAGTGTAAAAGTATGTTTTTGAAAGAACATTTAGAAGGAAAGAAATGTACTATGATTTAGGATCCATATATGAAGATTAAAACTGATAGTTACAGTAGTTTTAATTGCTGTTTTTCACATTTGGAAACTATAGTATGATTCTCCTAAACCTACAAGCATCTTATGGCTATAGATTTAAAGATTAAAGCATTAGATTAAAGCATTATATCTAATTCTAAAACAAACACTAGAATTGTAAATAGGATCTTTTGCTGAATGGGATAGGCTGGTGATGGTGTAGTAAGGAGGGCACGGATTGCATGGTGCACTGGGTGTTATACGCAACTAATGAATCATCGAACTTTACATCAAAAACCAGGGATGTACTGTATGGTGACTAACATAATATAATAAAAAATATTATTATAATAAAGGATCTTTTGCTGTAGAAATCGATTATAATTTAGATTGTCATATTGCATTAATAACTCTTAATAAAGTTAATCATACAATTTGTTTTTATTTCATAAAGTGTAACATTTCCATGTAGATTAGCAACTCAAATATACTACTTCTGGCTTTTTTTTTTTTTAAGTTTTTATTTAAGTTCCAGTTAGTTAACATACAGTATAACGTTAGTTTTAGGTGTACAATTTAGTGATTCAACATTTACATACATTTTTAATGTTACCTCAAAATCAAGTTGTCAATAGTAGGACTGTGTAATCTGGACAGATATGATAATAAGATATTTTGTGTCTACCTTTCCGTCTTCTTGAGTTATCACTCTTTCACCACTGTTCATTTCGGAGTATCAAATTTCCTTGAAATTTGTCCCTCTATTCTTATCTGTCCCTTGAAATCAAGCTGTTTTTTATTCTAGAATTATTCTCATACCCAGGATCATCTTGTAATTATTTCATATCATCATAAACAATCCTACTGTTACCTTCTCAGTGGCATAAGAATTAGATTTCCCAGTGTTAATTTGTTCCATCAGTAGCAGTGCCAAATTCGATGGCAAAATTGTAATTGCATTTTAATCAGAAAAATTAATTCAATATATGCTGAAGACATTTTGTTAAATTAACATTATAGCTGTTATTAACAAGGCACTATTAAGTGAATATTGCATAAATTAAATTAAATACTAGACCACTTGAATAGTTTAGGATTTCATGTACTATCTAGTTTCTTCTTCCCACAAAATTCATGAGCTATGTATTTGGCTTACTAAACTTAAATAATGTGGCTACTAAACATTATGAAAGATTACTTTCTCTGATAGAAATATTTTTGTTCTTAACACTAAACATATCTGCAGTCAGCATTTCTTAGGAATAAATTATATTTGTTATTTAACTATTGGCATTCAATTGCCATACCAGGCAGTTCACCATGAAACTCTATTCAGAAATTGAATTTTGAGCACTTCTTTGAGGCTACTAAAATCATAGCCCTGATGTAGTTACTCACTGAACTGCCTTTTACTTATTTATCTGAATTGTGGTTAAAAAAATATAAAATTTACCATCTTGGGTATTTTTAAATGTACAGATTGGTAGTGTTAACTATGTTCATATTACTGTGCAGCAGCTACCTAAAACTCATCTTGCAGAACTGAAACTCTCTATCCACTGAACAATGACCCATTATTTTTTTTTAAGATTTTGTTTATTCTTTTTTTTTTTTTAAAGATTTTATTTTTTTTTATTTATTCGACAGAGATAGAGACAGCCAGCGAGAGAGGGAACACAAGCAGGGGGAGTGGGAGAGGAAGAAGCAGGCTCATAGCAGAAGAGCCTGATGTGGGGGTCGATCCCACAACGCCGGGATCAGGCCCTGAGCCGAAGGCAGACGCCTAACCGTTGTGCCACCCAGGTGCCCCTGTTTATTCATTTGAGAGAGACAGCGTGCACAAGCAGGGGGAGAGGGGGAGGGAGAGGGAGAGGGAGAGGGAGAAGCAGACGCTAGGAGCCCAACATGAAGCTGATCCCAGGACCTGGAGATCATGACCTGAGCTGAAGGCAGACACTTAACCATCTGAGCTACCCAGGCAACCCCAACCTGCTGTTTTTAAAACTGGATAGGTTTTCTGGATTTGGAAAAGCTCTCTCCTTCTTCATTATTTCCCTTTTCTTCCATGAATGTGGACTTTAAATTGACTTTGAGAAAATAAACATAAACACTCATTTTAATGGACACGTATTATGACTGTTTAACAAGACTGCTACAGGATTTCTTCTCCTCTAAGTGCCCCCGGTTCTTGGTCACACTGCTTCGAAGAATGAAGAAGTAGACCAGACAGAGTGGTAGGCAGCAAACCAAGGTGATAGCAAAGCTCCAGAAGAGGGAACCGAAAAGCGTTGCCACGGGAGTTTCTAAGTCTAAGGGTTTTTATGGGCTTGTTGGTGGGCTGTTTTAATCTGATTAAGCTTCCAGGTATCTGTCATCCAATCAGGTTTTTGTCATCTATCACATGGGAAAGGGTGGAGGGGCTCCTTCCAGGGTGTTGTAAAATCATTTTTTAAGGGTGGTTTCCTCTTACGGCAGGGGACCCTTGTCCCTGCCTGCCTTTCTTCCAACTATTCTTCATCAAGACCAAACTGTAATTCATGTAGCTATTTGACAGACATTATTTCACTGCTTTTCCCCTGCAGTCCCTTTGCCATGGACTGTATCAACATCACACTAAAGATGAGTAGATGACACTCAGGTTGTCATGTCCCTGCACAGAATCCCTGAGAGAGGAAAGTTGTTATCGTTGGAAAATGTGATGGATCTAGTTTCTATGAAATACCTTAAATCAGCTACGTAAATGGGAAGCATAGGCATGCTTCTGTTTCACTATGACACTCTGAAACCATTTAAAATTCATAAAATTCTCATTGAGGGAAAACAAACAAAAAATAGTAGGAACTGCCACCTACTGGTACACTCTCCACCACCCAGTCCAAGGAGACAATACCCAATCCAGGTAAGCACTGTGTGCCTATGTGGGGTGGGGTGGTAAAGAAAGATGAGGAAACTGTATCTCAGAAACCAGTTAGTTTCTCACCAACTCACATGATCACTGAGGGGCATAAATGGGACTATGTCCTTTCTCTCATCTCTCAAAGTTCTTTCCACTTTGCCATGTTGGAGAGGTTTTTCTTTATCACTGCCAATTTAGGGGTTTCAAAGCAGTGCAAAACTGTCCTCAGGAGACTGAATTATTGTTTCTGATTTCTTTCATACAAATGCCGTGGAAAACAAAAACAAACAAACAAATGAAAACAACTCCAAAGCCAAATAATTTAAATGCTAAGTTGTATCTGGCTTTGTTACTTTATTTGTTTCTAGGCATGGCCCTGAAGAGAATGTATACTCTTTGAGGGCAGGGTGTCTGTGCTACCCATCATTATATCCTTCAGGCTTTCTCAGTATCTGGCTTATTGTGGATAGATAAGAAAGTTTGAGAAGTAAGTGAAAAATTGGCTTCTAACCTTAGAAACTACCTGGTTTCTGTTCCAGCTGTACAAGTTCCACATCTAGCACACACCACCACCAGAGCAATGGTTAGGCAGGGTGTCTCAGAATGGAAAAACAAACTAAGAAGTCTTTAAGTTAGAAATATGAACTTTTCCTTTTTATTTCTTCTAGACATTCTCTAAGGACTTATAAAAGTTACCTATACATTCTACCTCATTTAATGACTTCTAGATGCTATTTAGAAATTGGCCAGTTGTGCCAGATAAAAATCATCTGAGATCATAATGCAAATCAGTCATCAAAAATGTATAATAGAGACATAGAATTTATATAAATTCTACTAAGCACTTATTTTATATGAAAGAGGAATACATTCCACAGCACATACATAATTAAATGTAAATGTATGCTGAAAAAGCTCATAATCATGAAAAATACATATCCTGATGGACTACTTTTATTTGGCAACCTTTTCCTTCCAATATCTGTCTTAATATTCAAGAGTAGATTAGAAATTATATCTACAGTCCCAACTCTTTCTATTAAATATGTATAAGAGGAGGTATAGATAATTTATTTTCCTTCAGCTGTCCATAGAAATGGATAATTGCATCTTTCTGAAAACTTAGTGAAGCCATTAGGTCTCTTCTAACCTTTAACTATACCTTTATAGACTTTAATATCATCAGCTAGCCAACTTAGTTATGCACTATTATTTGAAGGTGCGCATCCCATTTCTCTAGCATCTTTTATGTTGTTGTAACATTTACAGAAAGTATCAGTGCTTATGGCTTTACTGTTTGACTTAAAGTAAATTCTTTAGTGACAACATTTTCAAAAAAATAAGAATTTTTACTATTTAGTTAAATAAATTGATGATGAAGCCTCTCTTGTAATTCTTTTCAGTTTTTCTGGAACTACTTGTTGGTGGGCGACTAAAACTACTCTAAGAAATAACATCATTTCATTAAAAAATAAAATTAAGTTGATGTAGAAAAGATTTTTTAAAGTATTACTTGAACTGGAAGAAGTGGGAGGAGAATAGTTTAATAACCTTGCACTTAATTATTTTACAGGGCACGCTAACTGCCCTTTATCTTCCCTAAGTACAGGACAAGGAAAAAGACTTAAACTGTAATAAGAGAGAAATAAGTTGTATAAAAGAAACATTCTAATGATCAGAGTTTGTTAGAAGCAATATATCGAAGCAGATTCCTTGCTGAAACTTCCAGAATTTCATATCCTAGAGAGTTTAAAGAAAGATGCAGGTAATCAATTGTCTAGTATAGCTTAGCTTAATCTTGCCTAGAGGCAAGGAGACAAATTAGTCAAAACTAGGGAAGCTAACCCAACCTCCTGGGGCTATGATCCTATATTTCCTAAATTGGATTGCTTAGCCCCTTAGAAAATGAGGGCTTTAAGAATTTAAAGTGACACATCAAATTCTTATTTCAACCTGTTAGTTTCCCTTTCTTCTGAGATCATAAACTCTACTCTTACCCTTGACAACATACCTTGCAACTTTCACCCATTGACTAAACAAGATAATCCGAGTGGCCGAGCACCCAATCCTCCCCACAAGTCTGTAGAAGATGCCTCGTGAGATCAGGATTCAACACCAGAGGAAGATACAAAGAAGTGGCTCATTACAATTTTTGATTGTAAAAACATAGGAAGGCTGAAATTAGCCTATCCAATTCTGATTCACCTCTATCAAGAAAAAAGACAAACTTCAGAAGCTTGTTCTCTTTTCTGCTTCAGTGACTTACGATGAGTAATTTTGAATTTTTCTTCTCTAATCTTTTCATTCCTGATGAGTAAGAAACTTCTCAACTGTATTAACTGAATCTACCAAAATATTTTGTTTTGAAAAATAAACAATTAAAAAAATAATGCACTCCCATTTATTTTTGAATAATAGAATCTCCTTAAACACTGCCTATAAGAAAATGAAAACACATGAACTGATTAATATTATAAATAATGCAATAAATCCCCACTGTGTAAAATAATGCAAAATCTTTATTTCATGAAGTCACCATAATTCAATACATAAATCTCTTATATTAAAAAATAACTTACAAAACGTGTGATGAATTCTACCAGCACGTAGTTGGCATCTTCTACTCAGACACTAATTGTGATCTATTAATCATCATTTGGGTAGATGTGGCCATACACTGATTGTTTTATTTTTTTGATAAAATAAAAATTTACCTCACGAATGACTTGCTGATTAGGAAAACTGAATTCTCTTAAGCTTGGGACTTGGAAAATCAATAATTGGAAAGATAAATGTTTAGGGTCTTAATGAAAAGCAAGTATAATAAAATTCTCTCTAAGATCCTGAGGCATCGTCTAAATTTATAGAAGTGGTAACTAAGTGTTCAAAGACTGAGGAGACTGAGGAGAACCTGAAAACCTGGTTCAATTCCTTGAAATATTTGTCTCTTTACAGTGATAAATGAGTTTTAATCAATTTGACTGTAGAAATAGAACTAAAAGGAGCATTATTCTAAGTGGTATCAATAATCAAGGAAGAAAATCCTGATATTAAGTTCTCACCATCCTCCTCAGTAGTCCCTTGAGATGAACTCAAGATAAGAACAGAAAGAACTTGATTATAACATACAAGTTTGCCCATATTTATTTACAAAATTATCTAAAAGTATAGTTTATTTTTGAAGAAAAATTGTCTCCTTGGAATAAGGGTTCCTAAAATTCATCTACAGAACTTGGTCTAATGTTTTATGGAGCCATATGTTAATTATGTTAATGTGAATAACTAATTAATTAATCCCCTATATTGATGAATATAATAAATCACCTTTTTATGATATCCTTGATATACATATAATCACATAAAAGTCTATAATATATTATAACAATGAATTTCAGCCTATTCTTTAATGTCCCAAGTGTCTATCTTAAGAATATGTATTTGTACATGTCAATTTCTGTTTGAGAAGTTTTTTTTTTAAATGTCAAGATTTACCTTCAAGAGTCACCAATAACATATAATCAATGTGTACAGACAAATAATTTCCTAAGAATTTGAATGAAAAAATATTTTAAATTATGCTTATAAAATATCAAATAGTGTAGAGTTTCGATTGGCACCAGTAAATAGCATAGAATATTTTCCTATTTCCATAGCTCTTTTCTACAGATTTTCTCATCAGACTCATCATGTCAGTTCAGAGTTCTACCATACTGACTGCCTCTAGGCAGCCTGTGAATAGGAACGAAAAAATTCTCAAATCTTCAGTCACCTTAATGCCTCAGTCAGGCTTTGCCCCCAAGTCACATATATAGGGCAAAAAGACATGAAATTATAATGTGATCACTAGTAATGTTTCTGAAGTGCCAATTTAGAATTTTCACGGCCATTTATTGTTTTATAAGTATAATGTTAATCGTAATGCGTTGTGTATCATATAAACTCCTATAATAATGGAGTTTGTATATTCCTACTATAATAGTGTCTTGGAAATCTACTCCATCATTTGTATTTGTAAAGAAAGTAAAGAAAAGCCTTTACAGATATATAGATATAGATAGATATAGATATGTATATATTCACACATACATATATTTGAGAGAGAAAATAAAAATTAAATTGAATATATTTAAAATATCTATTTTTATATATAACACCATGTATCAGAATCCATATGAAAATTGGAGACATGTCCTATATTAATCAGCTCGATGCAATTATAAATAGACTTAATTGGCATTGGGATTTAAAGCTTACTTACTAGTAACTAATTAATAGAATTTTCAGCTCACTCAGTATGTGACTTCTTCAACTATAAGCTGAAGTTCTGAAAATAAATACTTAAAATGACTATGCACATGATTTTTAAATTACTCTTCCTGTTTTTGGAGAAATTAGGGAACTGTGCATAGTACCCGAGTCTCTGATATGAAACAAATAAGGATGTAATATGATAGGGAAAAAATGATCACAGGTTAAAATAGTGATACAATAAACAATTGCTATAAGTGAACTTTTACACTACTAAAACTTTTCAGAATGTTATTAAAACTTAATTTTTAGAAAACTTTTCCCAAAAGTTACATGAAAATATATGCTATTTTGAAAAGTTTGATTCCCAATGCTCTATTGGTTTTCAATAAATAACATTGGAATTTTTTTTTAAGTTTTTATTTATTTATTCGACAGAGAGAGAGACAGGCAGTGAGAGAGGGAACACAAGCAGGGGGAGTGGGAGAGGAAGAAGCAGGCTCACAGCAGAGGAGCCTGATATGGGGCTTGATCCCATAACGCCGGGATCACGCCCTGAGCCAAAGGCTCCTGAGCCAAAGGCAGACGCTTAACTGCTGTGCCACCCAGGCGCCCCTGGAAGTCTATTTTTTATCATGATCCTTCCTGCTAACTGATAGAGCTGATTGCTGTCATTATATTTTAATCAATTTCCATATTCTGTATATATATATTTTTTCTTTGTACTCTAAATAGAAAGTTAGGTTTGAAAGTTCTGTAGTCTTATCCTCTCTACCTCTTCTCCAAAAAGATGACTCTTTATTCCAAATATCTCTTTCTAACTCTAAACTTTCTTAATTATCTTCCCAAACCTTAAACTAGACCTAGACATCTTTCAGTTCCCTGGCATGATTGGTTCTTCTCCTTGTGCTCCAGTTTCCTGCAGTGACTATGGCCTGAATTTGCATTCTAATTCTCAATTATGCATGTTCCTCAAACACCACCTATAAACTTCTATTTCTTGGCACTGTTCCACAATTGCCAGATAACTGCGCAGGAATATTGTGACTCTACAGGAACATTCTGAAATTTTGGATTTAAGATTTAGTAGGTTTTTAGGTGTTTTTAATATCCTATCCTCAGTACAGTTGCCCTCCCTACATCCTACAATTCCCTGATTACCTTGCATTCCTCCATCATCTCTTACCCCCCCACTCACCAAAGATAACTCAGTTATCTTCAGCTAAAATGCTTCAGGCACCTCCTGTTTTAGGGCCTACTGTTACTTAATGATCCATTTTTCCTCTATATAATCAAAAGAATTATTAATATATTGGCTGAAAGCTTTAGAGGAAACTTGGTCAATGGTCTGAAGCTTTTTATTTTTTCATAAAAAAAAACTATTTTGGATTTTAAAATAACCTATTTTCCACACATAAAAAAAATATCCTTTTGTTTTCTAGATTTTACTGAACACAGGTTCTAGTGTGTACATTAAGCAGAATCTGACACCATCTACTTATAAAATCTAAGGATATTTCAGGGCCAGTAAAGCAAACAATTTTTAGTTCTTCAAATTAGGGATTTATGTCAATATTATATTATATTTGGCCTTTGTATTTTTTTAAATCAGTAGACCCCTAAGCAGAAGAAATTTCTTTAATTTACTTGATATGTGTTCAAATCCCCCACTTCAAGGGCCTAAAACAAGTTTTGAATGAATCGGTAATCAAATGCATGAATTTGCAATGTAAAATTATTATGTTCAGTTAAGACAGTCCATGTACAGACCTGCTCAGTAGTCATTTTGTATCAACTATGTTTGTAGGCACTGATTTTCCTTTTGGTACCCGCTAGGACACATTGTGCTGACAAAGGGGAAAAAAATGAGACACGAGGTCAGGAGATACATGTTTTGTTTTGTTTTCTAGCTCTGCCACTAACAGAGATACTTCATTGAACCCTAAAGTTTACAAAGTCATAAATTCAGAGGCTAGGGTGCTGTTTAGTTCTTAGTGGCTGTGGCAGATTGTATTTCCCAAAAATAGTTGCAACAATATTTCCCACCCAACCTGCTCTTCTACAAAATGATCTTGACATTCCCCTCAAGAGGTGGGGTCTGTGCTCCTCTTCCTTGAATCTGGGTGGGCTTGAGACTTGCTTGTTACCAAGTGGAAGTTGCGGAAGTAACAGTAAGTAACATCTGAGGCTTGGTGAGAAAAGGCAATGTAATTCAGCGTTGGTTTCCTGAAACACTTGAGCTGGACCCCTGAGCCATCCTATAAGCTCTTGCCAGCCCTGAGTCCATTAGGCTTTAAAGAAGCCCAAACTAGATTACATAGGCAGATCATGCAGAGAAAACCCTCCAATCCTCAATTGCTCCAGCCTCCCACTGTTCAGCTTTAGCAATCTAAAAATGCAGATACATGAGAGACCTTAAGCTAAAGTCATCCAACCAAGGCCTTCTTGAATTCCAGAGCCACAGAAAATATGAAATATAATAGAATAATTTTTGTTTTGAGCTACTATATTTTAGAATGACTTTTATGCATCATATTTATTCATGAGGTAAAGAAAACTATTTTGTGCCACACACTATTTCTTTATTCTTTGAAAAAAATAAAATCCAATCTTTTTAGTTGACTATGTAAATGTTTTTGGCATGCATATATTATTTGCTAAGCGCCGTGAATCTTTTCAGGGAAACAAACTATAATATTCATCTTGTTTATTAGATCATGGGTTCTTTGAGAAATAGAATATGTATTTTAGTTTAATTAGGTGCAGTTTCGAACACAGCATCATGAGAGAGAACCACCTTTGAATTGTAGCTGAAAATATCATTTCCAAGGGCTACAGACTGGGTGTGTATAATCTGATTTCTACTCCTTTTGTAACTTTCAATCCTGACCTCCCTAAATCTTTACCAGTGAACTCTCCATTAAGAATTTAATTACCTATCTTAGAAGAGTCATGAGCGAAGTATAACTGAGATGATCTGTTCCCATCATGCTCCACCCACTGAAAAAATCTAAAAAGAGTCCTCTGAGATTATTTTATTTTCTCTTTTATATATTACATTAGTGGGGCTCTCTTATACATTAATTTTCTCCTGAAGGATATAACTGTCATATTTATGAATGAATTCTTCCTGCTTACCAAATATTTTCCTGCTAGTAGATGCTTAACAGATGTTTGATGACTGAATATAAGCCTATAAGAAACAATGATTCATTAGGGTATGACTTTAACAATGAATCACACAGAATATATAGCTATTAAATTTTGGTCAACAGGATCAATAAGTTAAAGTTTGAGACACTGACTTCAACTAATACCAACTCACTGTCTATCTGCAAGCACTGGACTGGGGATGTGGGAATACAGATACAACTGAAATAAGACAGCATCAGTATCTCAGGACAATAGTTCCAAAATGCTGTTTAAAGAGCTGGTTTTGAATAGAAGGTTCAGAAGACCAGGCAAAACAATTGTAATTGAAAAGATTACCAGAGGAGAAAAAAAAAAAAAAAAAAGAAAGGGTGTATGGGAGATCACATTAAAAATGAATCTAAAAAACCCAAATTCCAGAATATTTGAACATTTTTAATATTAAAGAAGATAGCCAACAAAAACATATAGATGTTAAACAAGAACAGGTTGATATAAAAAGATGTAAGTAAGAAATCATAGAAATAAAATTTATAGTCATAAAAAAGTAAAGAGTATACTCTAGATATAAGTTGATAATTAAGGAATTCATCCAGAACACAGCAAAAAATAATAAGTAAAGAGATATAAAAATATTGAGAGGTACAAATACATCTAACAATAGTGTCAGAAATAAGTTAGGAAGGGGCACCTGGGTAGCGCAGTCGTTAAGCATCTGCCTTTGGCTCGGGTCGTGATCCCGGTGTTCCGGGATCGAGCCCCACATCAGGCTCCTCCGCTGGGAGCCTCCTTCTTCCTCTCCCACTCCTCTGCTGTGTTCCCTCTCTCACTGGCTGTCTCTCTGTCACATAAATAAGTAAAATCTTAAAAAAAAAAAAAGAAATGTTAGGAAATTTCATTGACTCTGAAAATATTGACTGAGTACCTACTATATTAAAAACACTCGATATAACAATGAAAAAGCAGAGAAAGAAATCCTCATTGGATTTGAATTTTAGGATGATAAGGTGGTAAACAAATGAACAAATAAATATATAAGGTGTAGAAGTAATTGATACTATGAAAAAAATTAAAGCAGGGTAGGAGAACAGAAGTGAGAAAAGAATGATATTTGAGAAGATGGTCAGGACTCTGATACAGTGAAACTTATGGAGAGGCTGAAACACCCTGATGATGTAAGCCCTGCAAATACCTGGGAGAAGACTCTTCTGAAAACAGAATCACAAAAGGCAAAAGGTTTGAGGCAAGAATAGTTTGGATATATTGGAGAACAATAAAAGGGTCTTTATGGCAAAAGAAACAATATTTGAAGAAATTATAAATAAGAATTTCCAGAATTGAAGAAAATCAGGCGACCACAGACTGATAGTCCCTCTGAAGGCAAAGAAGTACAAATTCACACCAAGACACACTGTGTGAAACTGAAGGACTTGAGCAATAAAAACAAAAATCTTAAAAGTTACCAGAGAAAAAATTCAGACTGATTATCCTCAATGAAGTGTCAAATAGAGGCCAGGACACAAAGCAGAACTGTTTTGAAAGTGATGATGGAAAAACTGCAGCCTAGATTTTTATAGAAATGAAAATATATTTTTTTTATCCAATGGTGAAGACAAATTAAAGTTATTTTTCAGCAAAAGAGTTAGGATTTGTTTACCACCCACAGATGTACGCTAAAGACAGAAGGAGGAAGAGGAGGAGGAGGAAAATAATAGGATATTGGAAACAATGATACATGCAGCAATTGTCAATAAATTCAATTAACTAATTCTGAAAAAAAGGTTTATATGAAAATATTAAGACTAAAACTACTGACAGTAACATGATAGAAAGATATATCACATTACGGTTTTCATTATAATTAGCAGGAAGATAAAAATAAGAAAAGCACTTGAACATTTTTTTAAAGTTTAAACTGGTACACATGAAGTATATGAGTATTTTATAGTAGTAGTAGTGGTAGTAGTAAAAAGTTTGATGAAAAGATTTAGCTTATCACAAATATTGTTGATTTAGGGCCTTCTAAATACATATTATTTGTGGAGAAGTAGTTTGTGTACGATATTAGTTAGAAGAGGACTAGCTATATTACAGTAACAACTAGACCCTAATATCAGTGGTTTAGCCCAATGAAAGCTTATTTTTCACTGATTAAAGCCTATTTTCTTCATGTCTACTATGATGGGGGATCTTTTTGGTAGCTTTCCTTCAATGTTGATTCAACAATTCAGTCTACATTCATTCTGCAACTCAGTCATCTTGAAATTTGCTTCCAGCCGCAAGGTCAGAAGAGCTCAAGGTCAGGAAAATTTGAACTGAAAAAGATGCAAACAGATTCTCTGTAATATATCTAAGGCAATGAGTCAAAGTAAGCAAGAACATTATAGGAGTGCATTTGTTGGACACAGAGCAAGCCCATAGGATGACACTGTTCTTGAAATATGTAAATGAGGAAACCACAAAACTCAGTAATGTGCATCCTTAGCCATAACTATAAAATGAATTTTCTGATTAACAATTTTAAGTTAATTTTTTCATATATAGAGTCTTGACTACAATGAAATATAACCACACTATCTATCAATGATCTTTATCAATAGTACTTAGTTATTATGGTTACTTCAGATTTTCAGAATAAGTTCATTTTTACGCCATGGAAATAGAGGTGAAAGTAAAAGAACTCTCAGTTCTTCTAATATTTGTTCTTTTTTGCTTATTATTATTTTTCAGGTTTTTGAAATTGACCACATACTCCAATTTTATAGTGACTTTTGTTTTTCTTTCTTTCTACAACACAGTATCTCTAAATTTGCTCAGGTCCCACAGCCTGAAAAGTATATGTGTGTGTCTGTGTATGTGTATGTGTGTGTATCAAAATAGATTTACCCAAGTCTTGGGAAATATTTATTAATGATGTTATAATCTACACTGGAACTTGTCATATGAATATGCATTTAAAACGAAACATGTTCCAGGTAATGTTTAAATATTTTTATTAAGATGTACTCATTTGATGTGCTAAAATAGTAGTGCTCTAATGTACCCAATGGACAAAGAAAATTTTCTTTATTTTTTTGATGGTAAAAGTAGTTTGAAACCAAGCTTCTCTTTTTAATGTGCTATCTCATATTTTTCCAACCTAATAAACAGGGGCAAACCATCAAAATGTTAAGTCAAAATCTAGGAGAATCACACAATCTATTTGAGAAAACATGGCAAAAATCCCTTTCATTTAAACTCTGCTAATCTTTCTCAGCTTTAATATTTGGCCATTTATATATATTTCTTCCCAGGGAAGCCTTACATCTTTGTTACATTGCAAAGCTAAATGGCATTATTCTCTAATTTACAAAAGGTTACTGAATTAATAACAATAAGATAGATTTTAACTTCTGTTTTCTTTCATTTATAGATATTAAAATGAGCAATTTTTCCAATGTGATTAAGATTAAGAAACTGAGTAACTAGAGAATTTGTGAAGTCATTCATTTTATTCTTTTCTTTTTTTTTAGGATTTTATTTATTTATTTGACAGAAATAGAGACAGCCAGCGAGAGAGGGAACACAAGCATGGGGAGTGGGAGAGGAAGAAGCAGGCTTATAGCGGAGGAGCCTGATGTGGGGCTCGATCCCATAATGCCAGGATCACGCCCTGAGACGAAGGCAGACGCTTAACCGCTGTGCCACCCAGGCGCCCCCATTTTATTCTTTTCTGTTCTTAGTATTTAACATAAAATACATTAAAATGGAATTTATATTTATTTGAGAGCAAGTAAGACTTGGTTTCTGTTAATACTGGCCTTAGTCTTAAAGATGACATAGTTTGTTTTTAGGCCTTTCAGATTCCTAGTTATCCACAATATTACCCCTCAGAATGGTTTCTACTTTTTTAGCACAAATTGCTAAAAAGTAGGGTCTAAGTAGACAAAGGTGTTTATTTCTGCCTGCTAAAATTTTAGGAATAAAACACGGGTAAGGTAACATAATGTCTTTAGTTTACTTATTGTTTCCCTTTAAAATCTGGGGAATTACATTCAAATAATAATCTTTTTTAAAAGTTTTTATTTTAGTCATTAGTGCTCATTACAACATGTGTGCTTCTTAATCCCCATCACCTATTTCACCCATTCCCTACCCACCTCCCCTCTGGTAACCATCAGTTTGTTCTCTATAATCAAGAGTCTGTTTATTTCTCTCTCTCTCTCTCTCTCTCTCTCTCTCATTTTTCCCCCTTTACTCATCTGTTTTGTTTCTTAAATTCCATGTATGAGTGAAATCATACGGTGTTTGTCTTTCTCTAACTGACTTAATTCACTTAGCATTTTGTTTTATTTCCTTAAGTAATCTCTACAAACAATGTAGGGCTCCAATTCACAAGCCTAAAATCAGGAGTCACATGCTCTACTGACTGAGCCAGCCAGATGCCCCATTTGACATAACATTAGACTATCTAGCTCTGTCCTTATCATTGCAAATGACAAAATTTGATTATTTTTTATAGCAAAATAATATTCCTTCGTGTATATACCACATCTTCTTTATCCGTTCGTCAATTGGTCAATACTTGGGCCACTTCCATATCTTGGTCATTGTAAATAATGCTGCTATAAACACTAAGCTGTGTGTATCCCTTTGAATTAGTATTATTGTATTCTTTGGGTAAATACCCAGTAGTGCAACCACTGGATTATGGGGTAGTTCTATTTTTAACTTCTTGTGTTGTTGATTTTAGCCATTCTGACAGGTGTGAAGTGACATCTCTTTGTAGTTTTGATTTTCATTTCCCTGACAATAGGTAATGATGAGCATCTTCTCATGTGTCTGTAAGCCATCTGGATGTCTTCTTTGGAGAAATGTTTGTTCATATCTTCTGCCCGTTTTTTAATTGGATTATTTGTTTTTTGGGGTGTTGATTTTTGTAAGTTTTCTATATATTTGGAATAGTAACCCTTTATCATATGTGTCATTTGCAAATATCTTCTCCCATTCCATAGGTTGCTTTTTAGTTTTATTGATTTGTGTGTGTGTGTGCATAAGCTTTTTATTTTCATGTTGTCCCAATAGTTTATTTTTGCTTTTGTTTCCCTTGTCTTAGGGGATCTATCTAGTAAAAAGTTGCTATAGCCAGTGTGAGAGAAATTACTGCCTGTGTTCTTCTCTAAGATTTTTAGTTTCAGGTCTCACATTTAGGTTTTTAATCCATTTTGAATTTATTTTTGTGTATGATGTAAGAAATGGTCCAGTTTCATTCTTTTGCAGGTTGCTGTCTGGTTTTCCCATTACCATTTGTTGAATAGTCTTTTTCTTATTGGGTATTCTTTCCTGCTTTATCGAAGATTAAATTACCATATAATTGTGGGTTTATCCATT
The DNA here is from genome assembly GCF_002007445.2 of Ailuropoda melanoleuca. Taxonomy (NCBI): domain Eukaryota; kingdom Metazoa; phylum Chordata; class Mammalia; order Carnivora; family Ursidae; genus Ailuropoda; species Ailuropoda melanoleuca. The sequence goes on from NC_048219.1 coordinate 176,951,547, forward strand.
GACCTATGTGTCTGTTAATGGCCAGTGCCATACTATTTTGATCACTACAGCTTTGTAATATGACTTGAAGTCCGGAATTGTGGTGCCCCCAGCTTTGCTTTTCTAGGATTGCTCTTGCTGTTTGAGGATTTTTGTGGTTCCTTGCAAATTTTAGAACTGTTCTAGTTCTGAAAAAAATGCTGTTGTTATTTTGATAGGGATTGCATTAAATCTGTAGATTGCTTTTAGGTAGTATAGACATTTTAACAATATTTGCTTTTCCAATCCATGAACATGGAATGTCTTTCCATTTCTTTGTGTTGTCTTCAATTTCTTTCATCGGTGTTTTTTGGTTTTCAGATTACGGTCTTTCACCTCTTTGGTTAAGTTTATTCCTTGGTATCTTATTATTTTTAGTGCAACTGTAAATGAGACTGTTTTCTTAATTTGTCTTTCTGCGGCTTCCTTATTGGTATATAGAAATACAACAGATTTCTGTACATTGATTTTGTGTGACTTTCCTGAATTTGTTTATCAGTTCTAGCAGTTTTTTGATGTAATCTTTTGGGTATTCTACATATAGTATTATGTCATCTGCAAATAATGAAAGTTTTACTTCTTCCTTACCAGTTTAGATGCCTTTTATTTCTTTTTGTTGTCTGATTGTCATGACTAGGACCTCCACTACTATGGTGAATAAAAGTGTTGAGAGTGGACATCCTTGTTTTGTTCCTGGTCTTTGGGGAAAGGTTCTCAGTTTTTCTCCATGGAGGATATTAGCTCTGGGTTTTTCATATATGGCTTTTATTATGTTGAAGTATCTTCCCTCTAAACCTACTCTGTTAAGGGTTTTATCATAAATGGATATTGTATTTTATCAAATGTTCCTCTGTGTCTACTGAAATGATCAATGGTTCTTATCCTTTCTCTTATTGATATGATGTATCATGTTGATTCATTTGTGAATATTGAATATTTGTAACCCAGGAATAAATCTCACTTGATCGTGGTAAATGATTTTTTTTAGTGTATTGTTAGATTCAGCTTGCTAGTATTTTATTGAAGATTTTTTTGTGTCTGTGTTTATCAGAGATATTGGCTTGTAATCTTTGTGTGTGTGTGTGTGTGTGTGTGTGTGTGTGTGTGTGTGTGTCTTTATCTGGTTTTGGTGTCAGGGAAATGATAGCCTCATCAAGTGAATTTGGAAGTTTTCCTTCCTTTTCAATGTTTTGGAATAGTTTGAGAATAGGTGTAACTCTTCCTTAAATGTTTAGTAGAATTTGCCTGTGAAGCCATCTGGTCCTGGAGTTTAATTTGTTGGAAGTTTTTTGATTATTCATTCAGTTTCTTTGCTGATAATTGGTCTGTTCATATTTTCTATTTCTTCCTATTTCAGTTTTGGTAGGTTATATGTATCTAGGAATTTATCCATCCCTTCTAGTTTGTCCAATTTTTTGGCATATGGTTTTTCATAATATTCTCTTATTGTTTTTTTGCTATTTCTCTGGTGTTTGTTGTTATTTCTACTCTGTCATTTATGATTTTATTTATTTGGGTCCTCTCTCTTTTTTCTTGATAAGTCTAGCCTAGAGGTTTATCAATTTTATTGATTTTTTCAAAGAATCAGCTGCTGGTTTCATTGATCCATTCTATTGTTTTTTGGGTATTTTTTAGTTTCTTTATCATTTCTGCTCGAATCTTTATTATTTCCTTCCTTCTGCTAGCTTTAGGTTTTGTTTGTTGTTCTTTTTCTAGATCCTTTAGGTGTTAGATTAGGTTGTGTATTTGAAATTTTTCATGCTTCTTGGGATAGGCCTGTATTGCTATAAACTTCCCTCTTAAAACCACTTTTGCTGTGTCCCAAAGGTTTTGGACAACTGTGTTTTCCTTTTCTTTTGTTTCCATGTACTTTTTTGTGTCTTCTTTTATTTCCTGGTTGACACATTCATTGTTTGGTAGCATGTTATTTGCCTTCATGTATTTGTGGTCTTTCCAAATTTTTTCTTGTAGTTGACTTCTAGTTTCATAATGTTGTGGTCAAAAAAGATGCGTGGTATGACTTCTGTCTTCTTGAATTTGTTGATGCTTACTTTGTGGCCTAATATGTGATCTATTCTGGAGAATGTTCCATGTGCACCTGAAAAGAATTTGTGTTCTGCTGCTTTAGAATGAAATGTTCTGAATGTATCTGTTAAATCCTTCTGATTCGGTGTATCATTCAAAGTCATTGTTTCCTTGGTGATTTTCTTTTTTTTTTTCTTTTTTTTTTTTAAAGATTTTATTTATTTATTTGACAGAGATAGAGACAGCTAGCGAGAGAGGGAACACAAGCAGGGGGAGTGGGAGAGGAAGAAGCAGGCTCATAGCAGAGGAGCCTGATGTGGGGCTCGATCCCATAACGCCGGGATCACGCCCTGAGCCGAAGGCAGATGCTTAACCGCTGTGCCACCCAGGC
>NC_048219.1:177267314-177311369 GCF_002007445.2 Ailuropoda melanoleuca
AAAAAAAAAACACAACTAAACACTAAACTGTAAAAAGGGGATTCTAGCAACAATATTTGATGTGTAAAAGACTATATTATTAAAAAATTATTTTGTTAAATATAAAGTGTGTTAACCAGCAAACATTGTTTGTGGTATATTTTCCTTCCAAAATTCTCTCTCCTCTCTACCCTCATCATTTAATAACTAATCCTCAGTGACTTTTATCATCTGAGAGTACATGTGTCATTAGAGCTATATTCAATCAGATCTAAGAGTCAGCTCTAGCATTTGCCTGCGTACGTGTTCATTTTCCATAATATAAGGAGATCAGACAGGAAGTTCAAATAAACCAGCGATGAGAGTGCAAGTGATAGGAAAAATATTTTCCTGACCCTGCATCATACACAATACTAACGATAATCTATAATTATTGAGTGCCCGCTCTGTTGGCTGGCCCTGTGCTGGGCACTGAACCCATAGTATCCTGTTCAAGCCACACAGCACGCCTGCCATGGAGGGTTCTGATGGCTGCTTTGCTGATGAAGAAATCAGAATGCAGAGAGGTTAAGTGATTAGCCCAATGTCATCGGTTCCTAAGTGGCAACACAGGAATTTTGTACTATAAATATACACAAATATACAAATATAAAAACAAAATATACAAATATAAAAAATTAAGAAAAGAGTACAGTATAAGGAACCTCCATTTACCCATTGCCCAGACCCAACAGTTATCAAGATTTTGCAAAATTCTTCTATTTTTTTTCTTCCCTGTAATATTTTGAAGACTTTATTTATTTTTAGAGAAAGTGAGAGAGAGTATGAGCAGGGGGAGGGGCAGAGGGAGAGAGAGAATCTCAAGCAGACTCCACGCTGAGCACGGAGCCCCATGCAGGGGGTCCATCTCATGACCCAGAGATCATGACCTGAGCAGAAATCAAGAGTCAGACACAACCAAAGGAGCCGCCCAGGCAGCCCTGCCCTTGAATATTTTAAAGCAAACATCAAGCATCTTTATCACTCCAGCCCTGCATCTCTTTAAAAAAAAAAAAAAAGGATAGTTTCTTACCAAACCATCTTATATTAGTTCAACAAAATTAGGTCCAACAAAACTAAGAATTCCTTAGCATCATCTTATATTCAATCCATCTTAAAATTTCTTAGATTTCCTAGATAGGAGGGATGGGGATATTTGCATGATCTAAATCATCCAGAACCTTGCATTTAGTTGGTTTGCCTCCTAAGTTCAAAATGGGGCTTTAACCCTGCCAACTGACAGCTGTGAACTCTGACACAGTCGTGAGTTTGTCATTACAGGGTTTGCGCTGGGGAAAATTACTCTTTTCAAGCTTCATGTTAAACTACCCCCTAGACGCTGAGCAGGGAGAGTAGTGGGCAAGAGGCTTTCTACCAAATGACCTCCACGACACAGCGTCTCCGAGCAAGAACGGCTGTGGACCACCAGCGCCCAGAGGATGGCTGCCTCTAATGTGTGTGTGTAAGCTTTCTTTGGGGAGCAAGATATTTTTCTTCCCCTTGAGACAAACATGCTGCCTCACCCAGAGTAAAACAGGACAATATTTTATAAATTGCCATCATCTTCTGCACTGTTGAAGGAAGAAAGGAAAAAGTCAAGCACTAAGAAAAACGTCACCGTGGAGTCCCCACACCTATGTACATGTACCCCCACTCCACCAACCTTTTCTTAAAACAAGATTAGATTTTTCTTGCTTTTCAATTTCCTGTGTGTCCAATTCTAATTCTCTGCTCCCTGTGCCCCTTGCAAAGGGTTGTTTACAGTTCATTCCTGATTCAAGTTTCATGGGCGGGTGCTTCGACACAGAGCAGAGAAAGCTATGAACTGTGATTAGACTCCTCGGTTTGTTGTTATTGGAGGGCTTACCACGTTGAGACTGTTACTCTTTTAAAGAAAAGTACTTTCATGATTTTGAAAGACAAATGCTCTGAGCCAGCAACCTCACCTAGACCTTCTTACCGCATTTGTAAGGGATTCGTAACTTGAATGGGAGTGACATTCTTATCAGGGAGCCCAAACTCTACTCTCTAGTGTGAGTACCTGATTCTTCCCGACCAAACTCATACATCCAGAAGGCGCACTGTTCTTTCAGTGAACAGATACAGCTAGTACCATCATGCCTTTCACAGGGTGAGAGTTAAATGAGTCAAATTAAAGGAATTTCTTTTAAGGACTCAAAATTTGTCTTATACTTCAAATACTGTCAGTTGTGGCAATGATTTGATGGCTTTCTTTCTAACTTTTGAAAACCTTGAGCTCATGGTTCTTTGAAGCCCAAACTCCAACTTAATTAATCCCAGTACTTGCATTACCAACCTGGCTTTGAGTAGAAGCACTTTCAGGAGAGCTATACTTTAAGAATTGAGTTACAAAACTTTCTCAATGAATAGTTGTGTGAGGTGGGTGGGTTTAGGGAGGAATTTGGACAGAAAGTTTAGCTACTCTTTCTTGAGCCCTTTCTGTGTGTCAGACACTTGTGTTGGCTACTTGACATGAGACAATGATTTACATTAATTCAAACATCCTCATAACCACCATGAAATTATACACTGGTATTCCCATTTTGCAGACTGGAACGCTGAGATTCAAAGAAGTTTTATGATTTTTTCTTCAGTTTATACAATTAGAAACCTGGGGATTATAAGAATTGAACAGAATACTACCCATAAAAAAGCTTAGAATAGAGCATGGCACATAACAAGAGTTTGTCTTGGTTTGTTATTATCAGGACTGGTGGTAACATAAGAGAGATTTCATTAATAAACCAACCTGGATATGGGTCTTGTAACTTGAGCACAAGTTGAAGGGATGACAATGGTAGCATAGAAAAAATGAATAGTCTATTTGGAGTGTGACAAGCAGTCAGGTGTAATGTGACTGTGAGGTTGGAGATAGAGGGATATGGTGAGAGATGTGTCCAGGAAGGAAAACCAATTGTTAGGCCCTGGAAGATCATGCGATGAAAACTGGATTTGGTTTTTATTGATACTGTGCATTTACTTCAAAAAAGAAGATGACATAGCCATATTTGTGTCTTGGAGTAAGAATTCTTACAGCAGCGTGAAGGATGGATTAGGGTCTGGAGAGAAAGGGGGGTACTAATGAGAGGCAATTACAAACGTCCAGGAAGGAATAATGAGGACCTGATTCCGTAGTGGTGAAAGTCGAACAGATCAGTTGAGGCAAAAGGACTTCATGGCGGGTCCAGTGGGGATTCAAGACTGAAAACGGTCCATGTTTCTAATTCAGGTGATCAGAAGGGTATTGATGCTAAATCACCGCCACCAAAAACGCGGAACCCATGCTTTCCTTGGAGGTGTCAGCACATAATCTCATTTTCGGACTTGGGCATCAGAAGGTACTGGAAATATCAGGTATTTAGGATCAACCTCAGCTACGCTTATCTCCAGGAAAGCCCACTTTTTTTTTTATTTGCCAGTGCTGTTTTCATCTCTGTCTGAATAACTGCCATTGGAATAGTCAAAATTCTCCACCAGTTTTAACATCTCGTCTTAGTGTTCTTGAAATGGAAGTGAAAGGTTAGAACAGCCCAGAGTCACAGAATTATTCTCCAGTTTGTGGCAAATATTATTCTTACCACAGTGAAGCAATTTATTCATATTGTGATACAAATTGTTTATAAATTTCTAACACCTCTCTCCACAGAATATAAAAATATCAGTTTCATTTTCATATTCGTGTTCATCAGCCTTCTGGAAATTCAAAACAAGGGATTAATTTAGCCATCCACTGTGGCCTGCTGTTTGTTTACACACACACACACACACACGCACACACACGCACGCACACACACACAGGACAGAGAATTAAATGACAAGTTAGGTCCCGGGAAAGCCTTTTGATTTGAGATTTCCAAGGATGTCCACCTTGCTCCCATTACATTTTTCTTTGCCTTTGTTTGTTTTTTGGTTTCATGCCCTTTTTAATTAATCACAACATTGGGTCAGCCAGACCCATTAACTGCATTTCTCATCTAGACCTTTCAGAGATGCAGTTGCAGATGCAATTTAATTTGTTGACCCATGATCGATAGCAATTAATAGCATCTCTTTAATCTTGTTGAAAGGTTGGTCTCTGGCTTCCAGTAGCTACCATCTCAAGGGAAAGGTATCCACACATGCAGGTGATTTAGCTCCTGGGTAATAGTTGCCCTCAACCACCCACTCTTCTTGTGACTTAGGACGCATTTCACAAGGCACCGCTCTCTAGGGCATTTTCAATTATCATGAGGAAGGTCATCTGGGCTCCAAGATTCCTCCGCTGAAAGTTGATCATAAATGTTATGGACCAGGAACTCTGACAAAAATACTATACAGCACTGTTTAAATTCAGAATAGATTTGACTTTTTAAAGTGCATTATGCGAATAAAGCGGTTTCATCAAGTTTCCTGGGACTTCTCCATGTTGTCTTGTGGCTAACCCAATCACCGTAATCCAGTCTTTTCCTTTTATCAGTCACAGTAATTAAAGAGTTTGTTCACTTATTCAATAGGCAATGTTTCAATTAGGAAACTAGACCCTGGTTAAAACTAAATAAGACATTTTTTTTCCAGCTTTAGGAGCTTATGGTCTGATGAGGCAAAGAGCAAGGCAATTTCCCAGTAACTGAGAGGAAAGTGCTGTGCTCTAGGTATGAATAGGTACCCTGGGTATTTTGGTAAAAGGCAGTGTATCATCATGGGCCTGTGGGAAGGCTTCCTGGGAGATGGAACTTGTCACAGGAGTTTTAAAAGAGGAATAGACTAGATGAAGAATGAGGGAAGGAGCCAATACGCTGTGGCAGTACATAACGTGAAGTTTCTACTAACAGCTCCAACCACGTAACTGCCCCATTTTGCTGATCATGAAATCCATCCAAATCGGTAAATATGTGCCTGGCACCAAATCAAGGGCTTTGAGCTAATGAAAAAAGCAACAACGGGCCACCTTCATATTGGGAAGGAATCACTTATTTGTCTTAGTGTCATGAGCCCTCTTTCTCTAGAGTCAATTTGCTGGCCAGTGGAATTCCTTCTCCTCTATCCCAGTTTGGGTACCCAGTACACTGCGTTGATCAAAACTCCTCCTTCCATCCTTCAATGGTGTTTGCATCTTCAGCCTCTTTCACTGACTTTTCTTACTCGGTGCCAGGTTCAACTGTGGATGGAAGGCTGTGGCCCCAGGGGAAAGCACCAAGAAACATGCAAGAGATGTATTTTTGAGCAAGAATCCCTTTCCAAATATTTGGAAATGACAACATGAGGATGGACGTGCTCTGTAAACTATAAGACTAGACTCGAAACCAATTGCCAGAAAGTTTCCTATGTTACAATCTTATATACCAATAATGAAAAGGTGTTAGGTATCACCTTGCAGATAAGATTTGAGGTTACTGGATATATAAACATAAGGCATACGATTTGTAAATTGCAAGTATAAAATGTCTAAGGTGCATATGTGTGTATAGTGGTATCTACATGTCAATAGCAGCAGGTCTATATATCTATAGAAATGTAAACGGCTAGAGGCATTAGGGTGGACTGATGGCTGGGTCACGGAGATCACGTACTTGCTACGCTCACCTCCTCCAAGCTAGTACACTCTGCTCCCATTTTTGTACCTAACAATTGCAGGCTTGTTTAGCCTACAGTAATTCTTATCCCACCTTTGCCTTACTGTGAAGCATTTCATTAGTTCTGCTTGTTCATAGATTTAATTTTCCATCCCTAATCATTTGTGGCTCATGTGGTCCATTGATTTCAGAGAGAAGCTGAACATGAGCGAAGGAGAGTTGCAGAGGGGAATGAAAATAAGCTGTCGTGGAGCCTAAGATCAGTGCAGTGACAATGAGATATATGTATAAAGAAGAAAACAGTATCTCTTATTAAATGTGCAAAATATTAACATGAACATATTGTTTGCTTGTTTGGGTTTTTTTTCTTTTTTTTGCAACTAGATAATCATTTCTGTTCAAGAGGCCTTATCTTCCAGTTACCTGCTCTGTTTACTATCAGATGTGGCCCTGCAGGGCACCACTCCTAGAAGACAAACAGAGAAGACTTCCCTGGGCATCCGGGTATGATGATACTTGCATGCAGCTGGAGGAGAATGTTCTCCAAGCCACTTCACTTGTTTACGTAAGACACCATCCTATCCTGCAGGTTGGGCTTGGTGCTACCTTCAGCTCTCGAAAGAACCCAGCAATGTTCTGGGAGTTTCTTACCACTCAGTTGACTATTTCTCAGCCTAACAAGTACTCTGTGCTCAGGAATGTTAACTTTAATTGGTTGAGTTTGCTTTAGAAACCCACTTGTATCTTCCAACTCATGAGCTATTGAATAGCTCTATAAGGCATACTTTGGATATAAATAGTAGTAAGAGAGGCCCCAGCACCACTCATGAGTGACAACAGAGACAAGCACTGTTCCATCCCCCACCCCCTTACTTCCAGCAGAGTGCTTTTCATCAACAGCCAGGCCACTGGCTACCAAGACTCCAGAGTCAGCATCGTAATAGCTTCATTAGAACATTAGGACTGGGGCTTTTTGGTTTGTTTTGTTGTTGTTGTTGTTGTTTTAACGACCTTCAGCTATCCTCCAATGAGCAGGGAAACCAGGGTCACAGCAGCAAAGCTGTGAAATGATACATTTGAAAAGCATANATAATAGCTTCATTAGAACATTAGGACTGGGGCTTTTTGGTTTGTTTTGTTGTTGTTGTTGTTGTTGTTTTAATGACCTTCAGCTATCCTCCAATGAGCAGGGAAACCAGGGTCACAGCAGCAAAGCTGTGAAATGATACATTTGAAAAGCATAAAGTAACTTAAGAAATAGGAGAGGTACACAGAATTATGATATTTCACAACTCCAATGTAGCATGCAATGATACATTTCCCTTCTTTGCACTTGCCCAAGTAAAACCAGAACATACATCTGTAATCACATATTCCAGCCCATTGATTTGCTCTCACAGAAAATGGAAGGCTAGTCATCAAACTCACATCCCCATTGAAATGATGTCAACTCAGAAAAATATTCTTTGTTTACCATAAAATCTACATTTCAGCACATATAAATCCACGGTATGTAGACTGGCTATACAACACAATACAGCTTTCTTCAGCTGTCTCCTGGAGAAATAAAAGGGCATATTGGAAATGCATCATGCATGCAATGATATACAACCTAGAAGCGTGTTCTCTAACCCTCTGCTCCGGCACACGATGAGATACAGATTTTTAAAACTGTTTGGTTAGTTTGAGGAATTGCATACTTAGCATAATCAGACCTGAGGTTGAACTAAATAATCTGGTCCAAAGTAATTTTCTTGGGATACCTGACCTATGTCTATTGAGCTGAATCAAAGAAACAGGATCATTGTAAAGGCCCACTCCTTAACGGTTCTGTAGCTATTGCCAGAGTCATATTTGCAAGGGCAAATGCTTTCTTCCTTTATTCGTTGTAAGTGAACAAAATCAAAAACCTTTTATTGACTTACATTGTATATTAATAAAAGCACACATATCATAAGAACACTTATAACATGGGACGTATAGCGTGTATCACTGGCACTCCAGAAGCCCTCACGTGACCCTTTCCAGTCCAAATCCCTTCACCACCATCAAGGATAACCCCACCAAAAATATTCCCCAACAGCAGAATTCACTTTTGCCTGTTTTGAAACTGTGTGTATCAAATCATAAACTATCTTTTGAACTTGGCGTCTTTCATTCAACATTTTGTTTGTGGGATTCATTGTTGCATCTCTTTATTTTATGAAAAAATTGATTTTATTGCTAGAACTACACCCTTAAGAGAAATTTATTTCCTATGAGAAATGTAATTATTCAGATTAAAAATCTAAAATCTCACCCAAAGATCAGAGACAATGAAGAAATGGAAAATCTACATAAACTTGTAATTTTTTTTCCTCTTAGAGTGATCTAATAATATACATTAATCTAGGAATTTACTGGACCCCTGCATTGGGAGCTGCTTCTAAGCAGAAGTAAATGTTAGAGCTCCAGCAGTGACACTAAGTTTCTATTTTTGAAGGAGAGGGCTTGTCCTTTACTGTAGTATTTCATCACTTCTAGCTGAATTTGTCATTTATCACCTTCTGCCTTCACTCTTCAGTGAAGTCTTATACTAGCCTAGAAAGAGGAGCAAGACTCCCTGACAGGTGAGCTCAGCAAGGTCGGGTTTGAAATTGAGAAGGAAAAAGCATTATGACATCCGGGGGGGGGTCACGGGAGAGTTAGGAGTATTAACACATTTCCTGAGGAAGACAGCTCATCCTAGCAGGAACTGTGTGCTGTATAATCTTTGCCTGGGAAACCTGGACCCATACACCATTCTCCACTCCTTCCTCTGGTTCTCTTTTCCACCCCTCACTTCTCAGTCTAAATGCCATTCTTAGGGAACATCAACTTTATACCCTGATTGAGTTCGGTCCCCCAACATGTTCTCCCGTAGCCCTCTGGAGTTCTCTATTTGGAAAAATCCATGACTCTAAGTAAATTATTCTTTGGTTGTCCCTTCTACCAGGCTATACATTGACAAGATGCTTAGCAGTGTGCCTGGTGCATAGCAGATGTTCATCTAATATTTCTTGAGTGAGTAGATTAACAAAAGATCAAAATTATTTCAGGAATACTCAAGATACAAAATCAATTTTACCACCAAAGCTTTGCATTTGTTTCCTCATTTTTGGTGTTCTTATTACAGGGAGGATACGTAAGTCTCTCTAAACAACAACAACAAAAAAATCACTATAAATCCACTTTTTTTCTAAATGCAAAGTGTTTTCCTCATTTCCAGAAATATATGCATTATGGGTTCATTAGGTAAGAGGCCCGGCAGGTCAATTTTTGGCACCAAAATGCACCAATTAAATGGAAGTTCAGTAGAAGAAATATATTTACTTAGAAATAAGCATATCACCCCATCAAATGGATCGATGTAGACAATCAAAATGGCATCTTTAAAAAGACCTGTAACATGCATGCCCTTCTGCTCATGTCTGGCAGATCCATGTAAGGGTGATATTTGGGAGAGAGAAGAGACAGTTAAGGTGTTGTATTTTTATGTGTCTTATGTTAACCTCCTGTTTTGTTTTATTTTCCAGAGAAATTAGATGCTTTGTCTTCTCCTCTACTGTCAAGATCCTTAAACTGTGAGGAAATTTACTAAGATGACCAAGAGAATGTGTTAATATTCCCACATTAATATTCTCGTGTTAATAAAGTGTTTGGGCTTTCTTCAAAAGTGCTGCAGATGGTATTTACATTTCTAATATTTAAAATGGATTTATGGTAGAGATTATTACATGTGATAGCAATAGTCCTATAATCCTGGCAGTGCAATGGGTTTCCAGAAACTTTTAGCCAATGTCTTAAAAAATTAAGCTCAAACTTTGGTATATACCCTTTAGGACTTAAAGGAAAAAACAAAAAAACAAAAAACAAAAAAAAACTCTTAAAACCTGTTTTCAACCTGTAAGTGACACAGAGAATATCTTAAGAATTCTTCCAAGTTTCCTTTTTCAATAGTCTCCCCAATTCTCCAAAGCTCTCAGCCAAAGGAAAGGAAGTTCTGTGTAAAATGTATTAATTTAACTCAAAGACAATTTAAGAAACATTTTTAATCATTTACCAAATGGAAGGCATTGGGCTTCATGTTGAAGGCACTAAGATGAAGACAAAACAGTCTTTTTATCAAAAACTTGATGGCCTAGTGAAGTAGAGACATGCACAAAACTGTCGATAAAATTTCAATATAGGGAGGTTTGCAGAGGATATGATGGAGCATAAAAGAGGATTAATTACTTCAAATTGGATTTCAGAGAAGGCTTTCTGGAGAAAGGGTGCTGCAGCTCGGTCTTGAAAGAGGAACCAGGGCTGACTGGAGGTGGAGATAAGAGCAGGCCATTGCCTCCTGAGGAAAGGCCATGAATAAAGACACGCAGTGGGAATCAACATTGCAAGCCTGGAGGGCAAATCCATGGTACACTCAGGATGAGAGGTAAAGCTAATAAGGCAGGGGCAGGCCAAGCCAGGAAGGATCTGTGAGCCCTGTTAAGTTAAACATCAGTCAGTAAATGTTAAGAAACCACTAAGAGATTCGAAAGAGCGGGAGCTACGTGGACCAATGTGCATGTTATCCAGAAGATTCTGGTTCCAGCTACACCATGAAAATGCATCTGGGGAAAGGGATACTATACTGTAAGGAGGATTAGGTGACAGGCGCTCTCGAAACAAGAGACAGTGAGAGTCTATACTAGAGCATTGCTCCTAGGGATAAAAGAAGTGGGTCTATGTGAGCTCAATTTAGGCAATAAAATAATGAGGATTTAACTGAATATAGGAGCTGAGAGGAGGGAGAAGTAGAGCCCAAGCGACACCTAAAATACAAGGCTTCTGCTGTATAGTTTGGGGGTGTGGCAGTATGACAAGTTAAACTTTTAGACATGTTGGGCTGCAGGTGATGGCACAATTTCTAATGAGCTTTTTTCCAGCAGTCCTTTGGATATAGGAGCTTGAAGTTCAAGGCCAAACTCAAGATAGGGACAAGGGACATAGGCCAGAGAGTTCTAAGATACAGAGGGTAGTTAAAATCAGGAAAGCAGGTAAGACTGCACAAGGAAAAACTATAGGGATGGGAAAATACCCATTACAACACAGAAACAAGCCAAATGAAGACACATGGGGACAATGACCAGGAACTCAGAAATCTGTATAGTCACCCATTTTTTTCTGTATTGTATTCCTGCTAAGACCCTTACTCTGTGTTTCCAATGGTCAAAATATTCATTAAATCTTGTCCACTTACATTTTAGAGAGGCAAAGCCAAGAGCTAATGATGGATTAATGTTGCGCAAACTAAGTGGCCTGAATGAAAACTGATTCTCCGTTATCTCAGAGAGGTTCAACAGAATGCTTCGGTGTTACCTAGCCATGTCAATAAATACATATAGTGCTGGATAAAGGGCACGTGAGTCATCTATTCTCATACAAATAATTCTTACCTATACGTGCTGAAATGCTCATTTCTCAGTCCATTAGGTTCAATTTAATGCATATAGAACACGTCTAGGATCGATAGGACTTTGAAGGTTTCATTTTTAATTTTACTCAGATGAAAAATTCCGAGCACTGCTTGCTAGTTCTAGCACTTACGCAGCATCGGCAACAGGCCCCACAGGAAGCATGAGGCCAAGGTTAAAGCCCTTCTAAATCAAGGTGCTATGATACCCAAAGAACCAATTTTCATTGTATTGCATGTCTTCTGGTATTTTATTGGCATGCCCAGAATCTGAGAGCAGAAGGGGTGCACTGGGACTCATTTCTGTTGCAGATGTATAACTCTTGGCATTAAATTTTCCTTAACTTTCACAAAATTCAAGGTTACCGCTGTAGCTTATTAGTCGTTAGCTAATTTTGTATCATGTACAAAAAAAAAAACAAAAGTAGGATGTTGCTTTCCTCAAAATACAAAAGACAACAGTGTAATGGGACATGTGGGTTCCAGTTTCTGCTGAATTAGCAAGTATGTGCTAAAGAAAAAACAGCTCTAATCACGTTTCCTCGTGACTAAAGAAGTGGTCTACTAAAGTAGACAAAGGTGATACCCCTCTGACCAAATAGCATCCCCTTAAATTGTTTCTTTATTACTAGATGAATTTGCAAATCCCCAGCTATAGTCATACCCTCATTTACAAAATGGCAGATGAGGAGCAGGACGAGGGCTGGGATGACCAAGGATAGGGTATATGAGCCCTCATCCTGGGGAGCAGCTCAACTACCATCCAGAAAATATCTCTGTGGCAAAAAGTCTCCTATACCAGTCTATTAGCTTGTGTGCCTCAAAACCACCTTTTGCTGACACATTGTCTCTAGTGATCCCCGCATTGGCCTGGCCCAGTAGCTTGCTGAAAGATACTTCATCATAATTAATTTTGTGTCATACTTTGTAGTTTTCAATGTATTTTCCAATACGCTATTTGAAATCCTCAGCAAACACTGCAATGTCAGAGCAGCTGCCCCTGTTGCACACTGCACAAACTGAAGCACCAGCAAGTTGAATGGCTTGCATGGAACTACAGAATTGATAAGTGGTGGAACCAGTCTAGAAGCCAAGTCTTCAGACTTTTAGGCAAGCTTTTTCTTCACTCTACCCCAGGCATCCAGTAAAAATAAATAAAATGAACTCACTGAGGTCTGACTCAGGTGAGGAATGGTTCCTCATGTCATGGAATGGAAGGATTTTTCTTCATGTTTCTCAGCTGGCTGAAGCAGACAGCAGCACAAAATAAACTGTCTTTGACATTCCTACCCCTTTTCTGAGACCCTCATTTCTCTCATCTTTTCACTTTCCAGATCTGGACTTAGGAGCTCAGAATGCCTCAGAATCTTGACAAGAATCATTCCCATCTCTCCTAGTAAGCAAATTCCCCTAGTCCCTCACAAGGTACAAATGTGGTCTCCTATCTGAAGATTTTTCTTATTTCTCCTGGAGTCACTGATTGTTCTCTCCTCTAAGCTACCAGAGGATAACTTCATTAATACAAATGTCACTCCTTACATTACTGTCACTCATTACATTATGTCTTAATATTTCATTCCACCCATTTTTCCACTGGACTGTGAATTCCCAAAAGACAAGTACCTATGTGCCATCTGTGTGTCATATCTCCAAGAGTCTCTGGCACATAAGAGATATTCATAAGGGTCTGGTCCATGGATCTGAGAACTTTTCACTTAAAGTGTTGACCATGTGCCTGCTCACTGCACAGTAACAGATGAATATAAATGTAGAGAGATACTTTCAGAAAGAGTCTAATACTTCCCACAAAGTAATGAATCTCTCATGATGTTATATCAGACACTATGATAGGAAGGGAGGAATTTAGGGACAGCGGAGTCTTCCTTTTGTTTTTCAAATCATACTACATAGGCAACTTCTAAGACCAATTCAAATTACTTCCAATCAACAAATATTTATAGTGGACATTTGACATTTATAAGGAATACTTCCAGAGTCCTCTAAATCCCTATTTCACAACATTTTACAAAGGTTCTTAGTTTTCTCCAGAACCACATTCTATTGAAAATCACCTCTTTCCTTTATATGTCCAAGCCATAAGTTTACCACTTTTCAAATTTTTATTAGATCATCTCTCTTATTTCACCTCTATTCTACACATTAAAAAATTCAGTTTTGAGCATTTGATGATGGTGTGCAATAAAGATCACTTGATAAAGAACAGAGAACCACAAAGTCACCATGAGATGCTCATGCTGGGAGCAGCAAAATCTCAGGACCCTCTGGAGGTCACTTGGGAAAATTCAAAACCACAAATGTTGGATCTGCAAATGCCAGGGGCTTAATGGATAATGAGTACCTATTACATGCAAAACATTGTGGTGAGTGCTGCAGAGAATTCAATATGCATAATTGCTCCTGTCCTAAACATTCTACTAATTAATCCAGTACCTCTATCTCTGTTGTACTACCATTTGAGCTTAAATTTTTATTTAATAGAAGTTCCTAAAGAAATAGCCTGAAGGCTTCCAATCAAGATGGTGCCTTGAATTAATGCTTCAACCTTTTCCATGACACACACGCAGAGTACTTGAGAGATTAAATACTTTAAAAATATTTAAAACATGGACATATTTAAAAAAATGTAAATATACACAAGAGCTGGAACTAGAACAGAAACAGAAGTAGGGACCATAGGTACTAAATCAACCCGATTCCAGAACTGTTTACATTCAGACAGCTGCTATAGCAAAATACTACAATCTGGATAGCTTCAACAACAGGAATTTATTTCTCAGTCTGGGAAGTTTAAGATCAAGGTGCCAACAGTCAGTTTTTGATGAAAGCCCACTTGCTGGCTTGCATATGGCCACCTTCTTGCTGCATGCTCACATGGCCTTTCCTCAGTGCATGCCCTACCCTCAAGACTGAGGGTCATCTGAGCCTCATTACCTCTCAAAGGCCCCACTTCCAAATACCATCACATTGGGGGTTAGGGTTTCAACATATTTGGGGGAAAGAGGGGCAAAGAGCCCACAATAGCACATTTTTTTTTTAATGAAGAATTTAAACTGGAAAAAGCAATTGAGATTTTGATTCACATAGGATGTGGAGAAATACCTGACCTGACTAATTGCATTAAATAAAAGACCTGAAATAAGATATGCGAAATATTAAAAAAGAAGCTGAAAAAGCCATACAAATCCCCAGGACATTGGTT
Organism: Ailuropoda melanoleuca; assembly: GCF_002007445.2. NCBI lineage: Eukaryota > Metazoa > Chordata > Mammalia > Carnivora > Ursidae > Ailuropoda > Ailuropoda melanoleuca. Next base: position 177,281,596 of record NC_048219.1, read on the forward strand.
TATATGAAACAATATACTTAGATTGCGGGGGGTGGGAGGGGGATGTGTGCGTCGAGGAAGCAGAAATAGCCACGCAGGTAGAATCCCATCCAGGGTGTCCAAAAGATCACAACTGAACCATACAGATGCTTCTCCAATATTATCATGGGACAAGAGAACAGAGGCATCAGTATGAAACCTAGCTTTAGATAAGGAGAAGCCACAGTCTGTGTAGAGACTGTCTGCAAAACCACAGACAGGAAAGAATGAGCACAGAGAACATGAAAAGGGATTGTCACTCAAGATAGAATTGCAAACTAAAATTTCAAGTATATGATAAATAACAGAGCGAAGGGAAGAAAATGCAATTTTAGGAATGTCAAAAATGACTTTAAAGTAGGTATATTTTATATCCTCAAAGAAATGAAGGAATAATTTTCATAAAATAGCAACACGAATTAAACACAAACTAAAGCAGTCAGATATGAATCAAAAATGAGTAGATAAGAAAAAAGAACAATTAGAATTTTTAGAAATTAAAAATTAGCTAAAAATTTCCTAAAATAAAACTTTCAATATAGGTTATAAATGATTCCCTGGATACAGACAAAGTGAGAAGCAATTAATTTGAAGGCAGGTACAAAAGTGTTCAGTCAGAATGAAGCACAGAGAAATAAAGAAAATATGAAAGAAAAGTTAAGGTATAATAATGACAGTGGTAATGATGATGTTAAACTGCTTAACAGGGGCCTCTGGGTAGCTCAGTCATTAAGCATCTGCCTTTGGCTCAGGTCATGATCCCAGGGTCCTGGGATCCAGCCCTGCATCATGCTCCCTGCTTGGCAGCCTCTCCCACTCCCCCTGCTGGTGTTCCCTCTCTCGCTTTGTCTCTCTCTGTCCAAAAAATAAATAAAATCTTAAAAAAACAAAAAAAAAAAAAACCAAAAAACTTAACAGAAATGTATATAATACAAACCAGAATCAAATAGCAAACTTTCAAAGTAGCGGCGGGGGGGGAGGGGTAGTTGAGAAATAAATATCAATCCACATCACAACAATAACAGCCAGAAAATAAGGTAGAGAAAAGAAAAAGCAAAAACAACATGGTAACAGAAAATAAAAGAGATTAATTCAGTTCAAATAAGCAAGCAACAAATATAAACGGATTAAAATTACCTAATAAAAGACCATCGGATGGGATACTTTTCATTTCAGCATTAATCTATTTTTGAGAGAGACACCTAATATGTAATACCAAAAGTTAAAAGGAATCGGAAGAAATGTGCAAAATCAAAGTTATGTTTTTAATAATATGAAGAGGTTATCTGCCATTTTCATTGTGTTGACATGTATACTGATATTACAATAACACTGGTGGGCAAACTGCTAAAACCAAGGCACTGACACTAAAATGTATGAGCTGCTGTTTTCTGTTCTACTACCATCCACTTGGAGAAAACAACCATCCCAGAAAGCCAGTGTTACTTAAGGGTGACCTCCATGAAGCGGTGGTATTATCTTATTAAATCTCAACCAATGTATACATACATTTTTAGTACTCAGTGTGACAAAATGAGAAGTACATATAAAGCACTTTCTGCTGCATATTGACAAACTCAAGTTGTCTTGAGGAAATCACTGGGTTTTTTTTGAATTGTAGAAATCACTACTTTTTGCATGGAAAAAAACCACTTTTACTTGGAAGAATGACTAACAGACAAATTATGGCTATCAACATTTGGTTTGGGCACACATTTTTTCAAAACATGAGGTAGTGAATCTGTCACTTTTAGGAAAACTGACAACTAACAATACCTACTGCCAGTTGATAAAATTTAAGCTTTTAAGTGAAAATGAGAATTTTGGAAAACTTAAAATCATGACCATGAGCTTGATAGTGTCACAATAAAGACTGTTCCAAGGAGATAGGTGATTACATTAAGGAATGTGATTTTTTTTTGTTGCTGTATAATGGAATTTGTCATGTAGAATATCTACATAACTCAGTGAACCAAATGATAATGCATAGTGATAAAAAAAAATCAAGCACAGTTTAAAAGTTCTACTCAAAATACAAAATAATCCAATGGATATTAGAGTAACAGAGTACAAATAAGTTATTGATAGGATTCAGATTTCACTTTGCCACAACAGTTTTGATGTACGACTAAAGAAAAATGTCAACAATTATCTTCTACCATTCCCACTGCTCAACATTTCATTAGATTTCCCAATTAAAAAATAATTTTAAAAGGACATGATTCATACAAAAAACATAATTGTCATCACTTGCAAGTAACATAATTATCTACACTAGAAAATTCAAGAAAATATCAAACTGTAAAAAACTAATAGCGTTTTGCAACAGGAACAATAAGCAAAAATTAACTGCATCTCCATCTATAGTCACACTTAAATAGGAAATGTAATAGAAAACGTACACTCAATCAAAAACTATAAGGTATCTAAGCATAGCACTACCATGTCTTGCATGCTATTAACCAAGGACTTAAAAAAATTAAAAACCATATACTATGTTCATAAAGGGAATATTATAAAGAGAAAAATTATCCTCCAAATTATCCATGACTTCAATAAAGTTATTATCAAAATCTCCTAAACATTTTATGAAATTTAAACTGATTCTCAAACTCCTATCAAAGAAAATGTCTAAAATTTTAAGGTACAAATTATAGTGATGGCAGAGAATAAAAGGAACTCAATGAGAGACATAACAAAAGATCTTCATGAATATTACAAGGAAATCTTAAAAGTTTTTTAAAAAGAAGACTTAAATATATGAAGAAATACACTATTTGCATGAAAAGGAAAACTCAATATTGCAAAGATGTAAATTGTTCCTCATAGTAACATGTAAATTCAATGAAAATCCTGGTAGAATATTTTAGGAGACCTGATAAACGGATACTAAATGTGTTTATGCAATAACAGTGAATACTTAATAGCCTTCTCTATGAATCAGGCACTTTTCTAAAAACTTCACACACAATTCTTTAATACCCATAATAACCATATCTACAAGGTAGATACTATTTCATTCCTATTTTACATATGAGAAAGCTGAGGCACAAAGTGATTAAAATCTTACACAAGTTCAGACAAATGGAACAAAGACTCCTCTCCAGCTGGTCTCCAGTCTCCTAAGCACTATCCCATACAGCCAAGATGTCAGAGTAACTTTGTGGGAGAACAAGACGGAATATGAGGAAGTATCTTTATCACTATAACTTGACAGAGTGTGGTATTTATGCATAAATATGTAAGGAGACCAATGAAACAAACTGAAGAACCTATAAACAGCCTACGCATTTGATTTATGAGAGGACAATTTAGATCAATGGGAAATGAAAGGCAAATCAAACAAATATTATCAGAACAAAAGAAATAAAATCCCTATTTCATTCCATAAACAATCAATTCCAAGAGGATTAAATGTTAAAATAGAAGCAAAAACCTTAACATGTTTAAAATAAAATTTATGAAAACATTTATAAGCTTGAGGTAGGAAATAATTTCAAACACACAGAGCAAAAACCATAAACTAAGAATGATAAACTTGCCTACATTAAATTTAACTTCTGTGCAACAAAATACATCATTAAAACAAGTGAAAAGACAAGACAAGCTGGGAGAAGATACTTATCATCCATAACCAACAAATAGTATCTAAAATATCTAATAAACTCTTACAAATCAATAACAATCAATACAAATCAATGGCCAACAGCCCAAGAGAAAAATGGTCAGAAGCACAAACAGAATTTCATATAATAAGGAACACAAATCATGAAAAAACATAGGGAAAGATACTCAATCTAACTGGTAATCAGAGAAATGTAAATACAACCTGTGGTGTGGGGAAGGAAACATTTGAACCATCATGCTAAAGTTGATTATACCTATTTCTCCCCAACTCCACACTGTCAACACTCAGTGAGGTCATGTTAGTACTTGATACTGGCCATGATGGCAATATTTACACTAAGTAAACGAACAAATGCTGCAAATTAGAACTTTTTTTGTCAATTGCCAGTTTACCACCATACACACCGACTTATTACTTTAAACTTATCAGATTAACAAGTTTAAAATATAACAATGCCAAATATTATTAACAAGGATGTAAAGTAATGGGAACTCTCATACTCTGCTAATAGGTCTGCAAAGTAATTTAACTACTTGAGAGAATAATTAAGCAGTATTTGTAAAATCAAAGGCATACTTATCCTATGACTCAGCAATTCCATTCCTGGCCAAATAGAGAAACTCTTACATGTATGTGCAAGGAGACATGTATAAGTATGTTCACAGCAATATTGATTGCCATGGCCAGAAAAATCAGAAATATCTTTAATATCCAGCAAGAGGGGAATGCATAAATAAACCATGATGTATTTATATAATGGCATACTATATAGCAGTGAAAATGAGTGAAGTAGAAAACCATATATCAACTTAGATAAATCCCACAAATACATTAAGTACAAAAAGCAAGTTGCAGTAGAATAAAGTATAATAGCTTTCATATATAATTTTTAAATATGGAAGCAATACTATATGTTCTATATGGGCTGTATATGTATACATGTATAGTGTATTTACATACATATATATGACATTTTTAAATTACATCAGATTGTTGGGGCACGTGAGTGGCTCAGTTGGTTAAGCAGTCGACTCTCAATTTGGGCTCAGGTCATGACCTCAGGGTCCTGAGATCAAGCTCCATGTTGAATGTAGAGTCTGATTGAGATTCTCTCTCCCCCTCTGCTCCTCCCCCACCCCTCTCACATGTGCTCGCTAAATAATAAAATCTTACAAAAAATGACATCAGATTTCTAAAACCTTAAAATATGACAATATCAAGGACATGGGGAAATACTAATTCTCATATGCTGTGAGAGTATGATTTGGCATTATCCACTTAAAGATCAATTTGACAATATTTAGTGAAAATGGAGAAGTGCCTACCTCTTACCTATCAATCTAGGTTTTCAGGTGTATTAACCCAAAGAAAGCTCTTACAAACATACACACAAAAAAATGCTCAATGATTTCCATTACTTTGTGCAAAATTATTTTTACTAGACAAAACAGTGAAAATACTAAAATATGGCTTGAATATAAACCAAATTAATGGCTGTGTTTGCCTTGGAGGAGGAGTTCAAGAATGATCTATAAATGGAATTTGAGAGAAATACCTGTAATGACTTATTTCTTGAAGAAAAAAATCTGAAGGAAATGTAATAATATGTTAACATTTGTTAAATTTGGATGGCAGTTAAATGAGTGTTCTATAAGCACTTTTTTGTTCCCTTTTAAAATTTATATGTATTTTTTATTTTTAAGAGAAAAAAAAATACATATATATCCCTCAGCTTCCTAAAGTTGTTTTTTGGGAGGAAAACCCACTCAACTTGAAATCAAACACCCAGATTGTAGTCCAAGCTCTTCTAATAGATAGTTGTGTGGACATGGACAAGTCTCCTGAGTTTTACATGGAAATGTGGCAACTTCCCCACAGAGGATGGTTAAATGCTACACCCTGAGCTATAGGGCCTCAGGCACCGGCCACCTGTGTGTATTAATTTGTCAGGACTGCCATAGCAGTGGACCATCACCTACATGGTTTCAACAACAAATGTATTGTCTCATAGCTCTGCAGACTAGAAGTTCAATATCAAGGGGTCAATAGGATTGGTTCCTTCTAAGGGCTGGGAGGGAAAGATCTGGACCAGACCTCTCTTCTTGCTTTGTGGATGGCTGTCTTGTCCCTACCCCTTTTCACAGTGTCCCCCTTCTGTACATGTCTGTTCCAATCTACCCCTTCTTATAAGCACACTGGTCATACTGGCTTCAGACCCACCCTCATGATCTCACTTCAACTTGATTACTTCTGTAAAGACTCCATTTCTGAATAAGGTCGTATTGTGAGGGTACTAGGCAGTAGGACTTCATGTGAATTTTGGGAGGACTCAATTCAACCTGTAAAACCTGCCACACATAGTTGATACTTAGAACACATATAAACAAAAAAGAATGTTTTAAGAATATAAAGCTCATCCCCAAATAAAAGTGACTTTAATCTATTGATATTAATTCACTGGTCAAATGTTAGGAGGAAGGGCTGATGAATGGTGGGATGGGGTTTTTCATTTCAGCTCCATCCTTTCCAGATGCATTAGGACACCTATGCTAGTGAGTCCTGTGGTCAAACAAAATGATGGACCTGCCAGCTTCTCATGTGTCATGCACACCAGTGTGCTGGCGGTTGCGGGGTGGGGAGGCATGGAAGATAGTGCTAGTAATGCCAAGATCCTATGTTCGATTCCCATCAGAGCCAATTAGCTTCACTCATCCCTACACGTAACCGGCCACTTTGCTGTTGCCTGCTGACCCACAGAACAGAGGCCAATCAAAAACAGGGCACTGGTTGTTCAAAAAGCCTTGACTTCTATTCTGAATCCCAGAATTTGTAACCTAAGAGCAGGAAAGAGGCAATGGAAGGCTACCTTTATCCCAGTTCAAACGACACTTCTCATGTTATTTCAGACCTCGGTGACATGGTGATTAACATCATGGTATAAAAATCTTCACAGAATTGAACCAATCAATGGGAACAGCAAACTCAAATAAAATGACCTCAAGATGCCATGGCCTGGGGCTGACAACACTCTTCTTGTATGACCACTTTTCTACCTAATTAAAAATGTTATCATATTAAAATAATTACAACTAAATTTAAACTGAATAATAATTGCTTATATATATTTTATTCCCATTTATCAACCATTCCAGCTTTTTCCTCTGTAAAAGATTATGCATTCTACAGAATAAGCTACTGTAAACTTTACCTCCAAAAACCCTATAATGTCTCTCTTTCGTTTCTTGTTTCCTTAGGTCAAATCTTGGTTGTAAATAAAGACAAGGGCTTCACATTCAGACACAGAAGACAGTAATAACGTTCCCAGTTTCTCATGAAGGCATTCCAAATTTATAAGTTCTTCCTCTTTAAAGTGAGAAACTCTTAGCTTCCTTCTGCTTCAGGTACTCAAAGCTTTAGAAATGATATGGATTATAATGTAGAGAAATCAGCTAGGAATACACTGGATTCTTCAATACATAGATATAATTGGGGGGGGGGCATTATTTGCAATTTTCCCCTTGTTAGTATCCTCAGAATGCTGACCACAGAGCCTGTGTATGAGAGTACTCTTTCAATTGCAAGTAATAGAAACCTACTCCAATCTAACAAACCCAGGGATTTTTGACCTCTCATAATTCCAAAGTCTATTTCAGGCACTACTGGATCCAGGTGCTCAAACTTCAGGCACCTGTCCCTTTCCTATTCTCAGGTCTATTTTCTTAAGATAGGCTCTCCTCAAATAGTGACACAGAGCTCCAAGAGGAGCTCTCAAATCACTTCCTACCAGTTTAGCAACACCAGAAACAAAAGATAAAACTTCTTAGGGCGCCTGGGTGGCGCAGTCGTTAAGCGTCTGCCTTCAGCTCAGGGCGTGATCCCCGCGTTCTGGGATCGAGCCCCATATCAGGCTCCTCCGCTGAGAGCCTGCTTCTTCTTCTCCCACTCCCCCTGCTTGTGTTCCCTCTCTCACTAACTGTCTCTCTCTCTCTGTCAAATAAATAAATAAAATGTTTAAAAAAAAAGATAAAACTTCTCTTTTCCAAAATTTCCAGCAGGAATCCCAAGTTTCATTATGACCTGCCTATCCCTGAAGCATAGTATCATATAGTATAGCATAGTATAGTAATCAGTGTATCTAAGCAGATGTGGGTCTCTCATCTGCATGTGTTATCCAGGTACCACCCCCAGAACCTACCAGAAGGATCAAACTCCACCCCAACCACATGGATAGAAATGGGTGAGAACTGGTACCCCCAAAGGAAAATTGAGGTGCTGTTATCAGAAGTGGAAATGGCAGGCAAAACCAATAGACACCTATTGTCAGAGTCTTAAGTTGTTATTTCAGAAAAAAATACTATTAGTCACAAAGAGGGCGGAGTCAAAGATGGCAAGCTCAGTACAAACTCATCATCATAACTGGAAAAAATTAATTAAAAATCCATTTTCTAGTGCTGGAGGGTCAGCACTGCATTGTCATATGGAAACGTAATTATGATAAGTCATAGTGATTTATCATTTGAAAGCAGCTCAGTAAGTATGAGAAAACAGCAAATGAAGAGTGACACTGGAAGTCTATTTAACTCATTCCCCAGCCACTGATAAAATCACACCTAAGCCTTCAATTTTTGAAGACCTGCAGAAACAAGGTGCTATCATAATCATTCCATTATAATTACATTATTAAGGAAAACGATATATGTTTCCTCTCTAGCCCTCTCCATGCAAGGGAATACCTCCATCTGTACATGTCATTAATTAATTTTTTGGTAACAATTAGTTTCAATGCTCCTGTGAGGAATGCTAATCTTTCACCAGGGTAAAATGAGGCACTTGGATAAAAATGTTGCTTCTGGGAGACATGAATTCCTAGCCCTGATAATAACTTTTGGATCAAAAGTGTTCCCTCACCCCAAGGACTATTCACGTGCAGTTCAAAAGGCTATAAAAGAGATGACCTCACTAGGTGGGCTCTTTCAGCTGCCAATTAGGACAACTCTCCTATTTGAAACACGGCCCTTTGGTTTATCTGTTTGATGGTAGAGTCGTCACACGAATCAGGCATTTTTTTGCTCCTGCTGTAATACTCTATCATAATTAATGACAGTGTCACACTGTACTTAATGTAAATTAATTCTATGTTTGTCCAAATAACCCAATACGATTTGTTTAAGTTTCCTGCATAGCCAGGTTTTTGAATGCATTATCTGGAAGATGGAAAAGACATTCCTCCATAGAGGGTTTTGGTGTTTTTTTTTTTTTTAATCAGAAATTAAATAAATAAAGGGCTCACCATATGTGCAGCCCAGGCCATTGCTTGCAGCATTTAGCAGGGTCAGATTATCAAGTTTCATTATTTGATACATTTTTCAGGCTTGCAACAGAGTCGCAAAGAATTGATGGGAGCAGCAAATTCATTTTAAAATGGGTTTATCGCTTCATCAGGTATTCATTTAAGCAGAATCCACAGCCTAACTGGATCTCTTTGGCCCTATGTGACATGTTTTTCCAAATGGAATGATAATAAGTATAGAGATATAATATGTAGTTAAAGACTTCCCATCTCCACGAGGCACCCAGATATTCAAAAAAAGAAATTACTTTCATTCTCAAGCCACTGCTCACTAGAGGGTCAATGGCCAGCTGTTTTAGGGCCCTGCTAAAGAGGAATCTAGAGATGCCACAATCCTTTTGGTTTGAGGCTAATAGCTACCTCACAGAGAAACCATCATAAGGGATTTAGTTTCTGGTGAGAAACAAATTATAAATTGAGCATTAAATAAGTATTATAATACATTTTCTTAGAGCTACTAAACCAGATCCAATAGGAAAATGACAGAAATTAGTTGAGAAAATAAAATTACGATATCAAAAAAATGTTAAGAAACTTCAAGCTATTTCAGATTTCCAGAATATCATAAATTATGCAGGCAATATGCACACCAATCCAAAGTCTACAAAATCCAACTTCTGGTCTCAGAGATTGTTAATTCACCGAGTTCTTGTAGAATGTCTCCCATTCAATGAACTCTCTCATGACCTCCCCAGAAAATTCACTTCAACATACAAACTGTTGATTTTCCAAATACATATTGACATTATATTTGGAAAATATAAAAAGCTACAGGTGATGTAGTGGTATGTACAATTGCTTTATATCACAAAGGCTTCTTAGTTAATAGACTTCTTGCTTATGTTATCATCTGAAATACCATGGACACAATAATGTGTAAAAAGTCGCCCTTATTACTGATAATGCTATTTTGAAGATCTGCTTAGATCTGCTACTTAAGTGTACTAAGAATCCTGCCCCACATTCTAGACCACTGGTTGTCCACCTTGCCTGCACTTTAGAATCACTGGATAGCTAATACAACACACCATGACCAGGCCAATTAAATCGGGACATTCACTAGGCATTGGCCCCAGGCATCAGTATTTTTTAAAACTACCTAGGTGCTTCCAGTGTGCAGCCCAAAAGGCAATGGTTTGGAGCAGTGGTTCTCTAAGTGGGGTGCCTGGAGCAGCAGCCCCAGCATCACCTGGGATGTTGTCAGACATGCAAATCAGGTCCCCATCCAGAACTACTGAATCAGAAACCCTGGGGGAACTGGCAGTGGAGCAGATGGTCCAGGTGATTCTGATGAACGCTGAAACACTGAACTAACATAATATAAAACAAAATTATTTAAAAAATAATAAAATAAAGATTACATCTTAATTAAAAAATAAATAAATAAATAAAATTTGAAACAGCCCATCTAGAGAAAAGTTGGGATCTGCAGAGCAGACACTTACCTAGGACTGTCGCCTCTCATTGGTCCAAAGTGGAAAGTCCAGAAAGCCAGGGGTGGATCCAGGCTTTGAAGAGCTTGAAGTCAGTACAATTTCAAGACCTTTTTCAAGAAACCCAAGACATACAAAATTAGGTACAAAGTAAATATCCATTTAGAACGAGAGAAATCACAAGTTTTAGAAATTTCATGCTAATGAGTGTTACATACTGTAACATAATGCTTTTATTATTTCCTGAGACTCCCCTCTAACATTCTTTACCTACATTTCTTTTCATAGGATACTCTTTCATTGCCTTTTCATAACAAAAAGTGTATAATATTTTCAACAGGGATAAAAATAATGATTCATTCTTTCCTCTAGTATGATGATTTCTTTTTTTTTTTTTCTTTTTGAGTTTAGGAAAGGTGTCTTAGAGGTGGTTGTTGAATTTGGGAGGACCTCTATCAGAGGAAACCTCTATTTTAGGGCATTGTAGGTATTACGTTGCAGCAACTAACCTTAAATACTCTTTGAAGAGTCTCTAAGCAAAGTCTTAGAAGCAGTCATTGCAGATGACGAGAGTAATGCTTTATTCACTTTATGCTAAATCTACCTTGTACAGACTCTTGATAAATTAACTCCCCCAATCAGCCCACCACCGAGGTAACTCATTCTACTTCTGCAGAGAGGAAGAGGAGAGGGTACAGAGTGCTAGGAGCATTTAGGAAAAATTCCTTCTGATGAAAACAAGATGAAGAGAATATTTGTTCCCTGGAAAGAGAAGGGTAGCTTCAGGGGTTATCTACACATGGAGAAATGTGTGCAGTCAACTGAGGTCACATGACCAGATTCCCTTCTATTTCTCTAAAAAGTGTGATGCTGTATCTTCTGAAACTGGGAAGTCCCAACGGGGTCTAGTTTAATTTTACAGATATCAAAGTCAAGTCAAGATGTATACTGATGGCACTGAGTGCCAAAGCCTGTTCCCTACTTTGGTGAGGCTTGACTGTTCAAAAATAGAGTACTGAAGATCTTAACCAGTTATATCCTGGGTGAGAATTCTCATTTGGACAAGGTTTAAAATGGGTATTTAATTTGGTTTACTCTCAAATCATCAAATAAGAACATGGGATGTACGGAAGACAAAGATGAAAACACTGATAAAAGCAATAAATAACATGGCCTCCCTTGCCGCCTCTTTGGGGTGCAGCTGAGGACAATGAACCAACCATCACTTGAAAAGAGCTTGAACTGTGGATTTGCTGCTTTTTATACCCCCAGCCACTTCAGCACTCAGATACACATTATTTAATATATATATATTAAAAAAAACAATAACTCTGCCCCTTAGGGAATACTTGTCCAGGTTTCAGTTCTTAAAATTCCTGCCAGGCTAGCACAAAGGCAACTTCTTTTTATAGGCAACTACTTTATGGACTCAGGAGCTTTCCATATTTGTCCACTCATGGGCAGAGGGCCTGGAGCATAGCAAATGTCCAACAAATATTTGTAAAATGAATGAATAGATAAGCTTAACGTTTGCACAATGATAAGATAGGATGGGATAAGTACATATATGAGAAATAAAAAAGTGTACCTGGTACAGTGTTTTATTTTCATTTGATGGTTTAATAAATAGCTGCCTAAATGAACACCTGTTTACAAGCAGTCTTTTATCGGTATTTGTCTGCTTTTAGGATTAAAAAAAAAAAACAATGAAAAAACTTTCTCCTTGGGAAACTCAAGAATGGCTTAATGAAGTAGGTGGCATTTTGGATGGGTCTTGAAATATGGAATTTGACAGATGACATGTTTTAGAGAGCTATTCCAGATGGAGACAGCCTCATTAGCAAAAGACAGAAAAGTAAGAAAGCATGTGGCATGTTTGGAGAAGAGCAGCAATACAGTTTAACTGAAATGCAGGATGCCTGAAGGGGAGAAAACTGCACTCAAAGTTTGGGTCTGGAGTGTCAATCTGAAGAGTTAGGATTTCTTTCAGTAGGAATGTGGGTACCACAGAGAGTTTTCAAATTTTGATGAAAGTTGAAAGTGACATGTCAGAACTGTACTTTAAGAAGATGTACCTGCCATCAAAAATGTAGCAAGAGCTAAAGAGAATGACTGCAGATCTGTAAGATCAGCTAGGATATTAAAGCAACAATCCAAGTACAAAGCATGAAATCTTAACGAGGATGGTAGCTCTGGAAATAGAAAGGAGAAGATGAATGCACAGGACAAGGTGGGGGAAGCTTCTGTCTAATGTCTCAAGCAGAGAATGAGTGAATAGGGGTAAATAGGACAATAGGACATGGAGAAGGAGACATTCAAGGAAGCTCTGAAGTTTAAAATCTGGAATTGTCATAGTAAATTTTCTGAGAATATACTGCATAATTTCCAAGGGTTGATCGTAAAGACAGGCCAGCAGACCACTGGATGACTGGTCTGGACCTTTGGAAGTCACCTCCAGACCTAAACCTAAGCTCCATAAAGACATGAACTGTCTGTTTTCTTCACATTAAATACTCAGCACGTAATCTGGTACCCACTAAGAGTAGTTATTTAAGAACTATTTGCTAGGTAAAAGAATGAAGATTATACCTAGAATCAATTGTAGATTATATGAATGAAGATTATAGTATAGAATCAAAGACAGTGAATGTGTAAATTAGGGAAAAGTTTCAAACACAGAACCTTAAATAATAAATTACACTTTGCAAGAGGAAGAAAACCACCTAGGGTCCAGCAGCAGTCCTAGACAGTGTTGATATGGCAATAATAATTCCCAACACTAAGACTGAGCAGGGTATGACTGACATGCTTAGAGTTCACTGGAAGAGAGGAAAGAAGTTGTACCTAGGATGTTCATGGACCCTGGAGCAAAATTTGCAACATTAGAAGTTGATCCTGTTTTTAAAGAATTATGATAAAAAAGGGTTGGGGAAGGTTGAGTCACCCATGATACTTATACTGAATGATCACGCTTTCTGGGTAATCTGTGGTGGAAGAGTTTGGGATATGTGAATATCTTGATGCCACAATGACCTTTTTATAAGACTATAAAACCTCAGTTTAAAACCTTCCAATGATTTCCCTTTACACTTAGGAAAAATCCAAACTCCCTAACATCATTCACATAGCCCTACAATATCTGTTCTCTGCCAATCTCTCATTTTGTGCCTCCATGTCCTATAGCCTGCCATCTTCAGTCACCCCAAATAGGCTCTGCTCCCTCCCCTTTTTCTGACTGGAACACCATCCTTTCAACCACAACATCTTTCCCTCAACCATTTGCTCTATCTAGTTAATATTTACTCATTCTTCAATTTCAGTTCAAACATCACTTCTTCAGGGAAAAATTTTCCCCTCCCTTTAGGTTTGATTCCTCTGCTATATACTATTAGAGTCCCAAGTATCTTCACTTCACAGCCTTTATTATAGTTTATTAGACACTTTTTGTCTTCTTTTTAAAGTATCATTCTCTGATAATCAACCGTCATCTCCATGAGAATAGTATTGGCTTTGGTTCACTTTTACACCCCTGACATCTAGCAGAGTGACTGGCATATAACGATGGTTTACAAAATAATAGTTAACTTTCCCATATATATTAAATATTTACTAAATCCCAGATATTGTTCAAAGTGTTTACATGAATTGAAGGCAGTGGAATGTGATATAAAAAGCATGGACTTGGGAACTGACAAGCTGGCTTCAAACCTCAATTTTACCATTTAGTAAGCTCGTAGACTCAGGAAAATTAATGAATTCTCTGTACCCAAGCTTCCTCATCAATAAAACAGAGAAAACATAGAGCTGCATGATGATTTGTTAATGGAGAACCAAAGAGATTAACTAACTGGACCACGGTCTGAAAGCTGCAAGCCACAGGGCTGGGAACCAAACCCAAGTAATCTCAATCTGCTATTAACCACCAAATAAGAGAATAATTGGATACAGTTGACCGTTGATCAATGGGGGGGAGGGGGGAGGGTGCTGACCCACCCAACACAGTCCAAAACTGTGTGTATCTTTTGACTCCCCAGAAACTTAACTACTAATAGCTTACTATTGACCAGAGCCTTACCGATAACATCAACAAATACTTAACGTATATTTTGTATGTTTTATATATATTATATACTGTATTCTTATAATTAAGCTAGAGAAAATATTAAGAAAATAAGAGAAAATACATTTATGGTACTGCATTTATTGGGGAAAAAAAAACCCATATAAGTGAACCTGCACAGTTCAAGCCCATCTTGTTCAAGGGTCAACAATGAATCATATATTAACATAAATTCCATCTCTAAAATTACTATATAGATAGGCAGAGACATCCATAAGCACCTGCACCTACCCTTCACGTCTACCCTGCTCTTTCCTTTTCCTCAAAGTGATAAGTAGGCCATTAGGCCTGGACCCATGAGAAAATATCCCAAGAAGTAAAATCAGGCCAGGATTATCTTTTCCATAAATGTGGAAGTCAAAACTAGAAGAGTAAGACCAACAAGTGGATCAGAGTGAACTGGTGATAAACACCGCTGCACTTGTGCCTTAAGTGGAATGCCACTTCACTAACCAATTTCAAATGTCACTCCTTTGCACGTACATACCAATATGCTTTAATATTTATCACTTAACAAACACATGAAAGATTGCACAAAATCTGTGTCCAATGATCCTTGATGACAAAGCATTAGTGACCCGATCCTTTTCTAGACATAATGATATTTTGCTCCAGTAGCATACTGCTGTATCTCCCATGAAACAATAAGGCACTCATGCATAAAATTAATACAGCAAGCTTTCCAGGCAGTGATAAATTTGGAAGCAGGCCCACAGAATCATTTCATCCCTCTTGAAGGCAGATTTCCTATTAAACCTTGAGTCACCTACATCTTGACTTGTAAGGCTCCTTTGAAAATTATGTCATCATCTCTCATGAAACCCAATAGGGCATGTTCAGTCAAGGTGGAAATAAAGGGGACAATGAAGCTGTTGAGGAGATGCTTAGAAATATGACCACTTCATTTTATGTGGAAAAGGCAATTGATCTCTAAGCATTGAGAGAGCTTTCGACTTGCCCTTTGCTATTAAGTTATCCTCACCACACTGCTCCTTTCCGTTCATCTGTGTATAAATGGGTCTTGAATTCTCT
The DNA here is from genome assembly GCF_002007445.2 of Ailuropoda melanoleuca. Taxonomy (NCBI): domain Eukaryota; kingdom Metazoa; phylum Chordata; class Mammalia; order Carnivora; family Ursidae; genus Ailuropoda; species Ailuropoda melanoleuca. Next base: position 177,297,177 of record NC_048219.1, read on the forward strand.
TGTTTTATGTAGGGGTAGCTGAAGGTGATTTTATGCCTTGACAACCTTTGACAAGCAGCAGTATCAAGAGTATCATCACGGAAAAACAGGGTTTTCTTGATTTTGCCAGTAATCACTAGAAAGCAACTCTGCTTCCGAAAGCATCAGTCTCATGAGGACATTCACAAACAAACCCTGTGTGTCCTCACAAACTTTGGGTGACTCAGACATCAGTGAACCCTACCACTGAGGTTTGAAACAAGTACTCGAAATATTTTGAAACCTGAACACTGAACAATGTTACATCAAAAAATTATCATTTAGAGGTTTTGAAGAAGAGGGAAGGTAACCATCACTGCATGGACCCCATTAGATCTTCCTGACAAGAGGAAAATGAAAAGCGTGGTTTGTTTAGGGAACACATTGTTCAGTTGCCGTATAAGTCATACTATACTGGGGTAGCACCTGAGAAAAATAGGGGATTCTGGTTAAAATTATATAATTTATCACTGATGGTTGGTTTTACTTGGCCAGACTCAAAACATCTTCAGTTATGAACTTCCGATATCTGTTATGGCATTTTTTTTTCTTCTTACTGAGACTCTGGTTACAAAAGTGAGTTTTTAGAATGCATGTGTCTCATGTAGCTACTGCACAGAGTAAATTATATATGCAAGTGTGTTTGATGGATGCACTTTAATCTTGTTGGTATTTGATGCTCCTTGTGTCATTTCGAAGAAGAAAATGAAAAACAAACATTGTCTTGGAAGGTTCTATCTGCAAAAAGGGAACTGGCTAACATTCCCTTTTTACCCCTTACAGGTAGGGGTCCTGAATCACAGAAGAGTAGTTTACATAGTAAATTGATAACAGGAGTCTCCATGGAGAAGGAAAGGCAAGCTAACACACACCCCCAGGGAATTCTGAGGTGCAGAAATGTGATCTTGTTTTTGTATAACCAAAGCATTAATATTAATAGTAAGTTAGGTGTACTTGCTTAGCAAGCAACTCTACTCCCTAAGGTGTTCTCACAGCACTGGCAATCCCTACCCCGCATTCTGATTGTTTCCTTACTTTGAAGTCCATGCACCAGGATGTGAGCCTTTTCTTGGGAGATTCCTCCTTTTCCTTACAGGTCAGGACAAGCCCCACTCACCCTTCAATTCCAACGCACACTTTGTTCCAGAGTTAAACAGGGATTTCCCTTCCTCCATTCCTAAGGGCTCTTTTTTCTCTATTTTCCCCATCCTAATATTGTGCTGAAATATATAATTTCCAATAGTAATAGTCCTACATCCCTGAATTACGGGAACTTAGGTTAAGTATTAACTGAAAAATAATAAATTTAAGTGTACATATAAAGTTTCCCCACAAAAAACCAAAAACAAACCACGCAAACTACCAGAAGAGAAACTGCTTTCCACTCTGCCATGATCAGATTTCCATTATCATGAGCATTACTTTGCACCTCCCACTTCTTAGTGGTACAGGTCTTTGAAATTTGGAGAAAATATATGAGAAAATATTGTAATTAGTGATAATTAACATAAGGTACATTTTTCAGAATGGTAGCTTTTTATGTGTCACAACGTGTGTTGACTTATAAAGCATCTCAATAACAATTAAGATTATCTTGTTTTCGTACACTGTAAATAAATCATCCTAAAAAGCTACACATAAACATTGGAGCTGCCACAACACACACTGAATCATTTTGGGATTATGAGGGTTTCAGTTTCTTAGCCTCTGTTTTGGCTTTTTCAAGGTAGATCAGATCTCTGTGCAAAATGGAAACAAGGATTTTCTGTGGGGGGGGGAATGGGTTGGGTTTTTTTTTTTTTTTTGGTTGGTTGTTTTTTTGTTTTTTTGTTTTTTTGTTTTTAGTGGGAATCAGAACAGATGTAAGCTCACTTAAATCTACAGCATTCTTTTCCCTCCCTAATAATTGCATCTTAAGGTAGGCATACACAAATAATTCTCAATATAAGAAAACTAAGTTTTTATCTGCTTAGAACCCTAATGCACTAGAATGTTAAACCTGAAATATTTTAAACTTCACGTTGTCTACCTTGATCACTTTATAAATGAGGAAGTGAAGACCCAAAGAGAGAAGTGGTTTGCAAAAACACAGTAGGAAAAAAAAAAGTTGTATAAATGTAAAGGAAACATCTGTTAAAAGTAATGTATCGAAGTCTCATATTCATTCTGCCATTTTCACTAAAATATCAGTAAATGTTTTTAAATATGAACTCAAAATGCAAAAAGAATGAGAAAGGAGGCAGCCTGTGCATGAGAGATTTCACAGATTTCTAGAATGCAGAGAGCTGGATAAAGAAAGGGTAATTAATGGAACAAGGCAGAGAGAGCCCCCTGCTCAGGGTTAGCATGTGTGGTCCATGGCAGAAGGCACAGGAAGCCTGAGAGTGTTGGAAGTCCAGCAGACCCAGAGAAAACCTAGCCCTGCATGTAGGAGAGAGACAGATGGTTTTACAAGAAAGGGTTTTGGAATAAAAGGTGAGTGTCAATAAAATAGAGGTTTTGAGAAGAAGGAGTGGCAGAGTATATGACAAGGAAGTCACATCAAGATGAAAACAAAGCTAATTTGAAATGACAGGGGGGAACAGTGAATCATAATTAGCAGTCAGCCCTATCCCAAAGCAAGATATTTTAGAATCGTTCAGATAATTCAATTTAACAAACATCTATTGAGCATTTATTATAGACAAAGAACTGTTGGAGTTACAAGTTGAATAAGAAAAAGGCCTTATCCTCCAGGAGATTAGGTCTGGTGAGAGACACAACATATACACAGCTAGTTATAATGTCATAGTAATACACATTCTACAGGAATAGTGCAAGCAACCTGCTGTGGGAGCTCAAAAAGAGAAAGGTGATTCAGATTGTAGAACCCAGAAAGATTTTATTAGACTTTAGCCTTAAAAGACATGTAGGATTCAATAATTAAGAAAAGGTGGCTGGAAAGCCATTCGTGAGAAAATAATAGGAAGAGCTAAGTCATATATACTAGGAAGAAACCTTGTGTTTGGGAATTATGAGTGGAATGGTAAGCATCAACCATGGAGAATGCATGTGCCAGATCGTGGAGAGCCTGGGATCCCAGAGAAAGAAATTTGGATATATTTAAAAAGCTTACATGGCATTGAGCCATTGAATATATATGGTAGAGGAGAAAAGTAATCATATTTTTAAAATCAATCTAATAAAGGTAGGATTCACATCCAGTAAAATGCACCTCTTTTAAGGGAAGGCTTTGACAAGGGTTGACAAATGTACATTCTTGTGTAACCACCATTCTAATTGAGATATAGCACATTTCCATTACCCCAAAAGTTCCCTCAAGACTTTTCCCAGCCAGTCCCTCCATTCTCCATCCAGGCAACCATTTGATCTGATTTCTATCACTACAGATAAGTTCTGTCTGTTCTGCAAATTTATATAAATAGAATTATACAGTACGTAGTCTGGCTTTGTGCCTGGCTTGATTCACTCAGCCTAAGGTTTCTTGAGCTTCATTTCGTCTTGCTGCTCCTTGCCCACATACCTCAAGAGGAAGCTCCTCCAACAGAACTTGCCCATTTTCACAGATCCTATATGCAGCCTCTGTTCCACTCTATTGTTGTATAATAAAGCACCCCAAAACTTAACGGCTTCAAAGAGCAACAAGCATTTATTTCCCTTAGGAATCAGCATATGGGCAGAACCCGATGAGAACAGCTCATCTACACTCCACACAGCATCAGTGGGGCTGGAGTATTTACTTCCAAATGACTTACTCGCATCACAGGCCAGTTAGGGCTGTCTTCTGGCTGAAAGCTTGCCCAGGGCTGGCAGTTGGGGGCCTTAGTTCCTCTCCCATGTGGCCTCTCCACAAGGCTGCTTGGGCTTCCTTTCAGCATGGCAACTGGGTGCCAAGAGCTAGTTTTTTTAAGAGATGGGAACTAGATGTTGCCGATTTTTTAAGGCCTGGACTCAGAAACTGACACACCACCACTTTCACTGTATTCTGTTAGTGAGGCAGTAACAGAATTTATCCAGAATCAGGTGGCAGAGACATGGACTCTCACCTCTTGAGGAGGAAAATACCAAAGAATTTGCGGACATTTTCAATCTAACATACCTTCCCAGTCAAGGAAGAGGTCTTTTTAATTAAACATTTATTCAACAGAAAAGGAAACCTATACTAGCCATCTACACAAATTAGCCTAGCCTTGTCAGACACTTGATGAAAATAAATGCAGGAGAGAGAATGACCAAGATGAACAGACAGAATAACAGTGGGGGAGACAGAACTGATACAAATAATTGCAAATACCTTGTTTCCATTCTAATTAACCTCTAATTATCCCCAAAGATAATAGAATAGGACATCCATAGAAGAAGCACAGGTTTGTGGTTTTTTTTTTTTTTTAAAGAATCTGAGAACAAGAATGGATTCCTGGAAATTACATACATATATGTAATTACCAAAATATAAAATTCACTAGAGAGATTAAATCTAAGAATGGATATGGCTGAAGACCAAGTTAGACATCTGAAAGATAACAAAAATAAATCACTCGGAATTTAAAGCTAGAAGACAAAATGATGAAGCAGAGGAAAATTAAAGCACACAGAAGCTAGATCCAGAAGGCACAACATCTGTCTCCTAGGCGTTCCATAAGGGTAATACAGAAAATTAAAGCAAAGAGATGAGCAAAGCAAAGAAAAAATTTCCCTAAAAATTACACACATTTCAGATTGAAAAGTCATCCGATGTCAAGAAGAGTGAATGACAGAAGGTTCCAATTTAGGCATTTCGGAATTTCTCAAGTGTAAGACGAAGACCAAGCTCTGAAAGCCTTGGGTGTGGGGAGGGCAAAGTTGATAGTAAAAAGAATCCGGTGAACGTCAAACTTAACAACATGGAACTCTGAAAGAAGTAATGCCTTCAAATGTGTGAGGAAAAATGACTTAAACTTATAATTTTATGGCTAGCCTATCAAGCAAATGTGTGGACAAAGGAATTACATTTTCAGACATGTGAGGACTCAGAAAACTCATGCTCCAAGACCCTTTCTGAAAACAGTGCTTAAAGTTATATTCCCACAAAAAATGAAGAAATCCAAGAAAAGAAATGGAGCCTAAGAAATGGTAAAAAAATCTCAAGAGTGCAATGAGAGGATATCCCAGGAGAATAGCAGTAAAGTAGGTCAGATTATAATAACAAGTCCCTTGGAAGAATGATTCAATCACATTTCTTAAAGAATATGGAAAATCGTAAGAGTTTCACAAAAAAGAAAACAATGCATTTAGAAATTCTGGGAAGAAAAAAAAAGCTCTATAAGAAAATCATGGTCCAAATAGGAAGCCACCTATTGAGTAAAAGAAGAAAGAATCCATTTGATTTAAGATTTATTTATTTATTTATTTGACAGAGTGAGCGAGAGAGAAAGAGCGTGCACGAGTGAGAGACAGAGAGAGAAGCAGACTCCCCAGTGAGCAAGGTGCACGATGCAGGGCTCCATCCCAGGACCCTGGGTTCATGATATGAGTTAAAGGCAGAAACTTAACCAACTGAGCTGCCCAGGCACCCCAAGAATCCATTTGATCTTAACACGGAGAAGATTCTCCTTCAAATAGCACAGTTTAGTGACATAGCATTGTATTTCCTGCTCTCTGGATCTAATAGGGAACTTCTTGCTTTAGTTCTGCAACAAATAAAACTCCCCTAATATATTATGTAATGTTTATTGTTTTAAGTTTTATAATTAACCTATGGACAAATTGATCCAAAATCCTACAAAAAATATTTTTCAAATATATTTATTTATAGCTCTCTCTCAAGGATGTATATAGAAAAATGTATATTTTTTATATATCTATGCATGTGCAAAGGACACATACGTACACGTATAAGTCTGTCCTAATACTCATCCCTATGAAAAAAAAAAATCAGTGGAACAGCTGACCAGAAGGAGTGAAGAGTGAAAGAGAGTACAGCTGTGCTCATTTCCTAATTTTACATCAATAAAAATTGCTTAAAATTAATGGTTCAAAAAGCCAGAGGTCTAGGTATACAATTTACAGTTCTAGAGTAATAAGTAATTAGAACTAACAGAATAGTACTTTAAAAATCCAGAAGTTAGTGAAAAGTAGCATAGTTACCCTAAATTCCTCAGTTTTTCTAGTGGTTGGTATAAAGATGTTACTTAAAGTTATTAAGTAAAAAAATATGTTTAAAAATATGCCATTTGGCATTGTTGAGGTGACGAACTTTTTCGAGGAGGTAGGAGTGGGATGGGAGCCCTACTGCCCCCCACCCCCAGGAAGGGAGCAGTTTTTGTTTTTTTTTAAGCAGCTCTCCTGAACTGAAAGTAAATCCCTCCTGCCGGGCAGCTGGGGACCGAGCTCCTGGGTCCCCGAGGGGCACCTGGGTGCCGCGTCCACTGCAATGAGCAGCTGTGTTTGTGAACAACTCATATAAACGGGATGCAATAATTGGGGTTTTGTTCTACGGAGATTTTCTATATTGCTCGATAATTACGAGGTAGTTCTTTCTTATTTGTACTAAAAATATTAGTGTGAGAAATAGCATGGAAATAATTTCAAATAATTATTTCCAACATGAATATCTTTTTGTAATACTCTCTTACAACCATATGCAATTAGGACATATTTGCTCAAATTCCCCAGAACATAAGACTTCTTCTTCTTATGCAAAATGAAGCTTTAAAATGTGTGAAAATCTCATCTCTCCTAATTACAAATTCTCTGTTGAATTGATTCTACTTCTACTCTGTATCATGAAAATAGTACGTATTCAATTCTATCGCTTCACCTATAGGATACAGCAAAATTTTGTTAATTCTGTTTCTACTAAATTAGATTTATAATTATTGTAACAGAGTATGGGTTGACATTCATTTTCACTCTATGATTTTTTTAAATAATACCTTTATAGTTTTTACAAATTACACATATTCAAAAAATGCTCAACGATTATAGGAAAGTATAAAGAATAAAGCAATCGCTTAAAGTCACACCTCTCAGAAATGCTAACATCACTCTAGATATCTCCCTGGAAAGATGGATAGATGAATGATAATAGAAAAACATTTAAATAAATGGGATAATGTGTACATATTACTTTACAGACTCTTTTCTTAACAAAATAATGACTATGTGTCAAATTTTAAAAATATTTGTGACAATCACCAACGAGTCCCTTAAAGGGTCTCATTCAAAAATCACTGTGCTGTGACCTAGTCTTTTTCCAGTTTAAACAACCCAAATAAAATTCTAAGTTTTCATATTTGTTTTGTTTGCATAATAAAAAAAGTGCTAACATAAACATTTACAATGTGTCTGACACTATGTTAAGCACTTTTATAAGGGTTATATCATTCAGTGCTTCCCCTATACGCATGAAAATTTGAGTCTGAATAGAGAGGGCAAGCCACATGTCTGAGGTCACACAGCTAAGTATGGAACCAGATCTGAATCTCGGCATTTGGATTCCAGCGTCTGTACTCCAAGCACTAGTCCATACAAAATCTATAATCCCCTCGTTAAAATAACTCCACACAAGACCGAGAAACTAAACACATTCTTCCTCATGACAATCCACTGTCCTATTCACTAAATAATTAAGAATCTACTAGATATCAGGCACTGTGCTATGGCACAAAGAATTTAAAAGAAGGAAAATGAAAGAAAATGTTTATATAAGGATTTTATCATAAAACTACAAAGTAATGACCAAAGCAATGACTGTTCATATATTTTATGATGTTTATATTTACTGATTAGAAATGAATTGTGGTTTATTTCTTACCTGTCTTTTTTCTATATACACAATATGTAAATTTGCATTTTCTTATAAAACTGAGAACATGCTTCAATTTCCATTCTGTAGTCTGCTGTTTTTTTTCACATATTATAGATGAGCATTCCCATATCAATAAATATGATTTTAAAAATACTTAGTAGCTCTTTGGGTATAATTTTATATTCCAGCATATGGTTGAACTATAAAATATTTTAATTATTCCCCAATTGTTTAATGTTTGTGATGTTCGCTTGTTATTATACAACAATATCTTTAATAAACCTCAGGAAGATCCTACAGCAGAAATAAAATGACTTAACTTTTTCAATTATTCAAGACAAGAAATAGGGTGAAAATTTAAGAGAATCTCTGTTACTGAGAATCCCAAGTTCATCTCTAAAATGGTGCAGTCAGTTAAGCATCCAGCTCCTGGATTCAGCTCAGGTTGTGATCTCAGGGTCCTCAGATGGAGCCCTACATCGGCTCCTCGATCAGCTGGGTGTCTGCTTAAGTCTCTTACTCCCTCAACCTCTCCCCCCCACCTGCACTCACTTTTTCTCTCAAATACATAAATATATATTTATAAATAAATAAAATATGGTTTTCAAGCCTAAATAGTGTTCTATATTTTCCTTATGTGAAGTGACAATTGCCTTTTCTTCTTTAAATCTCTTTCCTGTTCACTCTACTGTTTTCTCCATTTTTTTTCCATTTTCTTTTTATTTTTCCTGTTTAAGGGTCACCTTTGACACTGAAAATAGCCAATTAGAGAATACATTTCTGGGAAATGTAACTCTTATTCTTTCTTGTTTTATTGTCTCTTGTTTTCCAATTAATATAAGATTTATACAGCACAGGTCTGTATCCAACTTCCCAGCCAGAGAGTCACCACCATCCCTGATTTACAAAATTCAAGTACTTCCAGCTGAGGTCCAATTCTCTTAAAGTGATGTGATATTAATGGATTTGGATGTTTTCTTTCCCTTAGCAGAGGGAAATAGTTCAGTGGCTTAATTTTTCATGCCTTCATGAATTTAAAAATAAATAAATAAATAGAATTATCCGAAGGTGATAAATTTTTTCCATTTTCTTTTTATTTTTCCTGTTTAAGGGTCACCTTTGACACTGAAAATAGCCAATTAGAGAATACATTTCTGGGAAATGTAACTCTTATTCTTTCTTGTTTTATTGTCTCTTGTTTTCCAATTAATATAAGATTTATACAGCACAGGTCTGTATCCAACTTCCCAGCCAGAGAGTCACCACCATCCCTGATTTACAAAATTCAAGTACTTCCAGCTGAGGTCCAATTCTCTTAAAGTGATGTGATATTAATGGATTTGGATGTTTTCTTTCCCTTAGCAGAGGGAAATAGTTCATTGGCTTAATTTTTCATGCCTTCATGAATTTAAAAATAAATAAATAAATAGAATTATCCGAAGGTGATAAATTATTCATCATGTTGCTTAGCCTTAAATCCCTGGCTAATTTTTTTCTATCATTTCCACATATACTTTTTCCTGTTCCATAATACTTCAGACACCAGTTAATAAATATGTGTGCTTGCGTCTTGATCACCGGGTTTAATCGCATGAATGTTTATCAAATCCAAGGGACTAATTATAATAAGCTTCCACTGCATCAAGGAGCATTTTGCTGGGAATTAAATATTAAAAATGCAAAAGATCTCTCTATGTGAAACGTAAACTGATATATTCTCACAAGAAAAGATAGTATAAGCCTAAAGAAAACTGGCAAAAGAAAACAAAATGTATTCTAATTGGCTTCCTTGAATCCATTTTGATTTTCTTTCTTAATAGAGTTGGAGGAGGAGCTATTTAAAGCAGTTTGCACAAAAAGACCAGAAACCAGTCATCCATATAGGACACTAAAAATGCTTCTGGAATTCCATCTACTACATGTTGGGCTTAGTCATTGTAGTCACAAACATTTGGGTAAATAAGTGGTAACCAATGCTTAAATACAGAGTATGACTTGTTGCGTATGAAAATGCATCTCTCATGGGCCAGCTAGTCCAGAACAAGGCTTTTAAGGCTTTTACTGGTATAAACATAAAACTGACAGTGGGACAGATATCAGCATCTTCAGTTTTGTTAAATGCCAGCATGTGTTTGAAGGATGCGAATTGCCTCATGGCATAACAAGATCATGGCTAAAGACAGCCCAAAGTTGAGGGAACACTTGTACTTGACAAAATTGGACCTATTTATAGAATATCTATACACACTTTTGGTGGCTATTAGCACTGGGAATAGGTCTCAGAAACCATTTTGCCCAGTGGTTTTTAAGCTGTATTCCCTGGAGCCCTAAAAAAACGTACACAGAAGTGGCATGGAGAACATGGAACATGAGATGAAGGCTAAGCAGCCCTTTCCTATCTTTTTAACCAAAGTTGCTCAGCTTCTGTCTTATCAATTGTGGGGGGAGGGGGGCTAGAATTTCCTTTTAGACACGAAAAATAAAATTCTTTGATCCTATGCCCTCATTTTACAGGTGAGAAAACTAAGTACCAGACAGATTAAGTGTTTGCTCACACTGCAATTATCTGGTGGTAAAATTAGATGTGCTACCCAACCACTTTACCCAGCCCAGCACCAGGAAGGAAGGAAGGAAGGAAGGAAGGAAGGAAGGAAGGAAGGAAGGAAGGAAGGAAGGAAGGNAGTACCAGACAGATTAAGTGTTTGCTCACACTGCAATTATCTGGTGGTAAAATTAGATGTGCTACCCAACCATTTTACCTAGCCCAGCACCNTTTACCCAGCCCAGCACCAGGAAGGAAGGAAGGAAGGAAGGAAGGAAGGAAGGAAGGAAGGAAGGAAGGAAGGAAGGAAGGAAAAAGGATGATACCATTTAGATATTCTCAAGAGTCTACTAGGGATTGAGTTTCTAAAAGTCAGGTTATTTCTGGCCAGCTTTCTTTCCATAACTTGCTGAATACAACTGGAAAGTCAAGCATGGAGAGGATGATCAAGCATGGAGAGAATGAGGGAAAGATTTTATTTCAGTGATCCTACTTTCCTTTTCTATAGGAATGTTATTAGGTCTGTGACTTTAAATTATTAAATTTTCTTATCCCTTAAAGTCTCATTTTTAAACTGATGGTGCTATCCAATATATTACAATAACAATACAATACCATTTCACACGTATCAGACCAGCAAAGATAAGAATCTGATGATATCAGGTATTGCTGAGAAAATGGGGAGGTAAGGACACCCAACCATACTCATGGGAGGATAATTTGGTTTAACCTCTGAAAACACTTTGGTAAAATCTAATAAAGTTGACAACATAGTATTTCATAAGCCAGAGATACTATTTCTAGTTATATATACCTAAATATCTTACAGAAGACTCTAGGAGGATGCTTACTGTAGCATTATTTCTTAAAGTAGAAAACTGGAAAAGATGTCCATCAACAGAGGAATAGGAATGGCAAGTTTTCCAGTTGCCCGTTTAAGGAGTTTAGAAGTTACTGTTCTGTTCAAACGAGTAAAAAGCTATACAGACTAAAAAAACAACAACTCTTCTTGGATCCATAAGAGAGGGGAGGACACAGAGCAAACTGCAGTCCTAGAGTGGAGAGACAAAGAGGCAAATACAGGGCGTTACGGCTTACCAAAGTAGAGACTCTCAAGGAGGGGAATCCATCGGGGAAACCAGCTCTGAGAAGGAAACACCAAACTGTAATTGATGAATTTCTGAAGGCTCAGTGCAGACAACTCATAGGGAAATCCAGTCATAGTGGGGCTCCCACACTATTGTGAGATATCCCCCAGGAGCTCGAGCATATTTACATATATAATACCCAGTAAACATTAGAGAAAAATCCCCTCAGACTTCTGGTGGGGAAGAGGACGAGGAACCATTTTGAAATCTAAGGAGGGCACGTATTGCATGGTGCACTGGGTGTTATACGCAACTAATGAATCATCGAACTTTACATTGGAAACCGGGGATGTACTGTATGGTGACTAACATAATAAAAAATCATTAAAAAAAAAAAAGAACATGCTTCTTAATAACACCTGCTGTCAGGAGAAACTAGTTTACCTGAGACTAACCTGCTGGGATTTTATCACTGCCTAAATGACCTGGTGGAAAGGAAAAACACAACTCCAGCTGGATCTAGCCATCCCACTGAGTGAGAGGTGGAAGACCAGAAACACTTGTGAAGTTTGCAGCACAGAGACATAGGCTCACTACAAGATTAAAACCCAACCATAGGCCTGTAGAACACTTCCCCTACCCCCACACCTCACCACCACATCACTAAAGGCCTATTTACCCACTACATCATGTCCAGCTATCAAGAAAAAATTACAGGACATACCAAAAGGCAAAAAACATAATAAGAAGAGACAGAGTAAGCATCAAAACCAGACATGGAAGGGATGTTGGAATTATCAGACCAGAAATGTAAAACAACTGTCATTAATAAACTAAGGGCTATAAGGGAGAAAACAGACAACATGCAAGAACAGATGAGTGACACAAGCAGAGAAATGGAAATCCTAACAAGGAACCAAAAAAAAATGCTAGAGATTAAAAAAAAANAAAAAAAGAAAAAAGAAAAAATTGTAACAAAAATGAAGATGGGCTTATCAGTAGGCTGGACACAGCTGAGGAAAGAATCTCTGAGCTACAGGATATATAATAGAATCTTTGAAAACTGAAAAAGACAACAAAGATTGAAAAAATTAGAATAGAATATCCAAGGACCATGGGACAGCTGAAAAATATATAACATACATATAATGGGAATACCAGAAGGAGAAGAAAAGAGAGAAAGAAGCAGAGAAATATTTGAAGCAATAATGATGGAGAATTTTCCCAAATTAATGTCAGACACTAAAACACAGATTCAGGAAACTCAGACAACAGCAAGCAGAATAAATATAAAAAACAAAACAAAACACAAAAACAAAAACTTAGGCATATCATTTCAAACCACAGCAAATCAAAGATAAGGAAAAAACCTGAAAGAACCCAGAAGGGGGAGGGAAAAACAAAAAACAACCTTACCTATAGAGGAATAAAGAATTACATCCAACTTGAAAATCATGCAAGTAGAGACTAGAATGAAATATTTAACATGTTGAGAGAAAAAACCCCACAAATCCAAAATCCTGTACTCTGTGAAATTATCCTTCAAAAATGAAAGAGAAATAAAGCCTTTCTCAAACAAAAAATTAAGGGAATTGTTGCCAGGAGACCTGCTTTGCAAGAAATGTTAAAAGTTCTTCAGAGAGAAGAAAGTAGTATAGGTCAAAAACTTAACTCTGCCTAAAGTAAGGAAGACCAATGAAGAAGGAATAAGTGAGGGTGAAATAAAGACTTTTCTTTTTCTTATTTTTAATTGATCTAACAGATAAGGTTGTTCAAAAAATAGCATCAATAACGTATTTGATTTATGTANACATCAATAACGTATTTGATTATATGTATGTATATGCCATGTATGCTCATATATATATGTGAAATGGGTGACAACAATACACAGGAATGAGAAGGATGAATTATAAGGTACTCACACTGCCTATAAATTGGCATATGGTTATTTGAAAGTGGGCTTGGATTAGCTGTGAATGAATATTGCAAACTCTAAGGNGCATCAATAACGTATTTGATTTATGTATGTATATGCCATGTATGCTCATATATATGTGTGAAATGGGTGACAACAATACACAGGGATGAGAAGGATGAATTATAAGGTACTCACACTACCTATAAATTGGCATATGGTTATTTGAAAGTGGGCTTGGATTAGCTGTGAATGAATATTGCAAACTCTAAGGCAACCACTAAAAAATGTAAGGAAAAAAAAGCGTAACCGATATGCTAAGAAAGGGGAGAAAACTCGTTATTTGTATGATGAAATATTATAAGGCAGTTAAAATACATAAACTAGAACTCTGTGTATCAATATACGTAGTAGAGTGACCATGTGTAAGTTATTTGATCTTTTTGTCCCTCAGTTTCTTCATCAAAGAATGAATGTGTTGTGATGAGCACTGGGCGTTATATGCAACTAATGAATCGTTGAACGCTACATCAAAAACTAATGATGTACTGTATGTTGGCTACCTGAACATAATAAATAATAATAATAATGGTAAACTGCCTCATAGGGTTGTTGTGGAAATTAAATGAGTGGAGCTATGTAAAGTGCTTAAAACAGCTTGGTACACAGTGGGCTCTTAAGAAGTGTTTGTTCTTGCTATAATACACCTGAAAACAATATTGCATGAGAAAAACACGTAGGAGTATACCAAGAATCATCCAGTCCTGAAGCACAGGACTGTACCTCTGAAACCAATAATACATTATGATAATTAAACGAATTTAAATAAAATTTTTTT
>NC_048219.1:177312004-177339448 GCF_002007445.2 Ailuropoda melanoleuca
AAAAAACCCCACAAATCCAAAATCCTGTACTCTGTGAAATTATCCTTCAAAAATGAAAGAGAAATAAAGCCTTTCTCAAACAAAAAATTAAGGGAATTGTTGCCAGGAGACCTGCTTTGCAAGAAATGTTAAAAGTTCTTCAGAGAGAAGAAAGTAGTATAGGTCAAAAACTTAACTCTGCCTAAAGTAAGGAAGACCAATGAAGAAGGAATAAGTGAGGGTGAAATAAAGACTTTTCTTTTTCTTATTTTTAATTGATCTAACAGATAAGGTTGTTCAAAAAATAGCATCAATAACGTATTTGATTTATGTATGTATATGCCATGTATGCTCATATATATGTGTGAAATGGGTGACAACAATACACAGGGATGAGAAGGATGAATTATAAGGTACTCACACTACCTATAAATTGGCATATGGTTATTTGAAAGTGGGCTTGGATTAGCTGTGAATGAATATTGCAAACTCTAAGGCAACCACTAAAAAATGTAAGGAAAAAAAAGCGTAACCGATATGCTAAGAAAGGGGAGAAAACTCGTTATTTGTATGATGAAATATTATAAGGCAGTTAATATACATAAACTAGAACTCTGTGTATCAATATACGTAGTAGAGTGACCATGTGTAAGTTATTTAATCTTTTTGTCCCTCAGTTTCTTCATCAAAGAATGAATGTGTTGTGATGAGCACTGGGTGTTATATGCAACTAATGAATCGTTGAACGCTACATCAAAAACTAATGATGTACTGTATGTTGGCTACCTGAACATAATAAATAATAATAATAATGGTAAACTGCCTCATAGGGTTGTTGTGGAAATTAAATGAGTGGAGCTATGTAAAGTGCTTAAAACAGCTTGGTACACAGTGGGCTCTTAAGAAGTGTTTGTTCTTGCTATAATACACCTGAAAACAATATTGCATGAGAAAAACACGTAGGAGTATACCAAGAATCATCCAGTCCTGAAGCACAGGACTGTACCTCTGAAACCAATAATACATTATGATAATTAAACGAATTTAAATAAAATTTTTTTTAAATTAAAAAAAGAAAGAAAGAAATGTCTGCCTGTTGGAAAAAAAATCATTCAGTCTTTCTATATTCTGGGCAGATATTAATCATCAGGCTTTGGAATGAAAAATTCAAATTCTCAGGAATTCCCCCCAATCATGATTTATTCTGTTTTTCATAAAACTTTTTTACAAGTTAAAAAAAACCTTTTTTTACAAGTTTTTACAATTATAATGAGTAGCCACAAAAATAAACAGGGAGTCATTTTTATGTGAGAGGGTTATATTAAACATTTTAGAGGTATCTTATAAAAAAATAGCAATAGTAATTTACATATTATTAACCCCTTTAAAGTGACATATATTTTAATGACATATAACATTATCTCTACCTGATATAAATATTAGATAATAGAAAACATTTTAAAATGCCCATAAAATGCCCAAAAAGTCATGTTTTTAACTGAAAGATAATTAAGATTCCACATGTAGAAAAATTGCTTTCATTTTCTATTAACACTAGTCAAATTCTAAAGGTGTGTACAAGATCATATTCAAGTTGGATGTTAGGATACATGATGCAAAATGTGAACTAATTTCCTTTGCATCCAAGGACAATATTTTATGTGCTTTGCAGTAAACTATAACTTATAATGAATATTCAAACACGGAAAAACGTCAATAAGCATTACTGGGCAATATTCAAATAATGTAATGTTTTGAATCTCCTAGCAAGGTAAGAGCACTACTCAGAATCACGTGCCAAAGTTGCCAATTAAAGGATTATTTTGCTTCTCAAATTTGTTTCTTGGGGGGCGCCTGGGTGGCTCAGTCCTGAAGCGTCTGCCTTCGGCTCAGGGCAGTATCCCAGAGTCCTGGGATTGAGACCCCCATCGGGCTCCTCCACTGGGAGCCTGCTTCTTCCTTTCCCACTCCCCCTGCTTGTGTTCCCTCTCTCGCTGGCTGTCTCTCTCTCTGTCAAATAAATAAATAAAATCTTTAAAAAACTAAAACAAAACAAAACAAAAAAACTTGTTTCTTGGGACATCACTCCTAAGATTTGTCTGAAGTATATTATGCATACAAACTTGTAAATACTCCATTTACTTACAAGAATGACTCACCCTTAGCAGCAGACAGAACCATGAGGACACATACGGCTACAGTCACAAGAAAGACTATCTGGTCAGTTGGTCTCCTGACCTGGTTTCTGAGGGTAGTAACTAACCTTCAACTCCACTTGTCAGTATTTCTGCCTTCAACTTGACATGAATGGATTCCTTCCAACCAGCAATGTCTCTGTTGATCACTAAGCTTTAATTCCTGCAAGAGAGTCATATTTTCCCATTTTCCCAATTTCCCTACTGATTTTCTCAAGATTTAAAATTCGAAAAAATATACAAATTTCCCAAGAAACGTTAAGAAGAATTCCCACATGGAAACCATAATACACACTATAAAACATGGAAACAAGAAACGTTCACCATATTCCTGACTGTGATTATAGCTAAGAAGTGGCAGAGTGATCAGTATATAAAAAGAAATTATATAGGAGCTTAAATTGTGTCTGCAATGTGCTCTTTTTTGAAAAATTCAAAGCAAAAATAATAATGTCATTAGCTCTAGGGGAGGGTATGCGCGTGTTTGATAAGTTATTCTACTTTCCTGGGTTTTTTAAATCTTTCCAAAGGAATTGTTAATGCTGCTTCCTGGGCCTCACTGCCAGAGGTTCTGATTCTGTGAGTATTGGATGAAGACTAGGAATCTTCGTCTTTACTAGCGGACAAGGAGGCAGAGGGCAGTCCCACCAAACTTGGGTGAATGCTGACCAAGTCCAGGGAAACCCAGATGCGAACTAGAGGTACCAATAAAGAATCCTAAATAGTGGCCAAGCAGGATTTGCAAATTGCATCGCAGTCTAAAGGAGCAAGCCCCATCAGCAGGAACAGCTGGGTGCCTTTGCCCTGGGCCTGAGTGGTAGGAAAGGCCTCCCAATCCTCGTGACATAACACAGGTGGACGCCTTTCACAGCTGGGGTAGACTGGCAGTGCTGCGATTGGGCCAGCTCCCACCCACCAGTGTGAGCTGGTTTCAATAAAAACACAGCAGGGTGGGGAGGTGAAGAAAGGCAGAAGATAATGCTCTATACGGAAGGGACAATATTTTAAGAATTTCCAAATTCCTTTCTTTATGAAAAGGAAAAGTCCAAGCCATATTCGTACATCTGCTTTCTTGAATGTACTTAAAAGGCACTGTCTGACCTCACTGTGTTTCTTCTAAGTCTTTTCATAGCACTTTACGCTTTCTGATTGCTTTGCAATCATGAACCAGTTAATGATTAAATTACTAGTTTCGAACCCTCATTATAAAGCAATAATATCAACGTCCTTGTTTCTCTTGATTGCTTGATTTTAAAATTTTTAACTCAGTACCATTAGTTAGTCCATATGCTAATATTTGAGAAATATTTATGCCATGAGAAATTTATGTATGTTTTATGATACTTCAAAGTGCAGCAAGAGCTAGTTTTAGGGCTTATGATGATTAAGAGAAAATCCATTGTCCTGAATTCTAAAAACAGTGTGTGTTTTTTCTTTATTCTCTTTGTATAGAAAAATGGGGTATTCATTTAAAAACAACAACAACAACAACACAAAAAAAAAGGAAGCATAGCCACCTAGAGTTCTGTGTTTCAGATCATGGAAAAATCCTGGTTTCTCCATCAATCCTTTGACTTCCAACAACTGAGCCTCTGCAAGCTTGGTAAACTTGACCTAAGCCTCTGACTTCTGCACCCAGACGTTTCTCTCTTTCCTCCCGTCTCATAGCTCATACCAAACTACAGGAGGACTCCCCTGCCCAAAAGTAACTGATAAGGCTCATTGTCATCTTGATCAAAGCTACACCATGTGGAAATTACTTGGATATTTATCCAAATGCCATGGAGTGAGATGCCCTCCGTACAGGGAGTTGCTGTGACTTCGGCCTTGAAACAATGCCACAAGCTGCTATTATAGCATAATGGGGCTATACTAGCCACATACACAAACTTTCGATTATTAAAAAAAAACAAAGCTTTTTTTTCAAATTGTGCTTCATGACTTCCAGGGGATGAAGACATCTATCTACCTAGGAGTACCTGGAATATGCCCTTCCCACTCTCCACTTAAACTCAGTGCTTACAAGTAGCACTCACAATTAAGACTGTTGGATGGCCCAGTTCCAGAATCCAAGTGGTCTCTTCCCTAACTCTGAGGCCAGTGGACTGAAGAAAATCAATCCCGGCTCTGCTTCATGAATCACAAGCTGCATGAATTAAGGTTCAAGAAGACATGTCCATTTCCTTTGTGGCCCGTTCCCTGATTCTAGAGTTCTATCGTGGGTGCCGACGAAAATCCTGGGCAACCACCCTTCACCTGCATGAGGTTACTGTTCCTCAAGACAAAGTACCGTACGCATGACCCTGTCCTCACCCTCATCTTTTAATATGCATTGACATAGTGCATTCCACAGTGCAACCAGGAGCAGCAAATGTGGTGGTAAAAGGTCAATAGGACAGCCTTGGACATAGACACTGCAACTATTTATGAGAAAGTGCTCTACATGGAGGTGGAGAAAGGAAAAGGGCTGCTAGCAATCCTTGCTGGAAAATACTATTATTTAGTTCATTGTTATGAAATATATGAGGAAAAAAGAAAAGGGAAACCAGTAGGAAAAGCTGGCACTGCATAAAACAGAATTAGATTAAAGTGCTCTCCATGGATTATTGCTTTAATTCTCATCACAACCACATGAGTTAAGCATTGTGAGCTGAAAAAGTTCATTTTTCTTTCTAGTCCCCAAGCACTTTGGAATCCATTCATTAATTTAGCACATATTTACTGCCTACATGGTCCTATAGCAAATATCAAGCCAGATCAGAGACAGAGGGTATGCATGTCACTACATGTCAAGCTCCCAAAAACACAAATAACCAAAATGCAAGTGAAAAAACATGAGTGACCTAAAAGAAGGGAAAATAAAGTGTTACGAGCATGCAGAGGAGGAAAGAGGGTACTTCAAGGGGAGGGAATTATGAACTTTGAGCTTCCTAGCAGGGATGAATGGAGATGAGGAAGAGCATTCCAAGCCAAGGCACTGACAAGACCCATGCCAAAGATCAAACAAGGAGCAAAGATTAAAATTGAAGAGGTAGAGCAAGTGCATAGACATGGAGGGCCTTGAACTCAGCTAAGGACTATTCCTTAGAAAAAAACCTACAGATTTTCTCCACTTAGAAAGGCGCTGGTGATTCCTGAAGTGTAGAGTTCAAGTATCAGAGCTGTGCTTCAAGAGTTAATAGAAAACAGACTGTAAATTAGATAGGAAGGAAGGATTGAAGGAAAGTAGAAAAAAAAAAAGCCTATTGAAATAGCCCAGATGAGATTTACAGAAAGCTTGATTTGGCGTTATGTTGCATTTTACAGATGAGGAAACTAAAGTACCGAGGAGTTAAGTAGCTTGTCAAAGTCACACAAGTGGTTAGTGAAAGAGTCATGTTCCATGTCTGGGGAATCTGGTCCAGAGTCCATACTCTTAACCATTCTGCTATAAGATTTCTCAGTATTAAGACTTTTCGATAATATACTGCCCCTTGCCAGTCATTCCTAAAGCGAAGGGAGTAACCATGACATGAGATGACATTTAATAAACAAATATTTAAGCTATAAATAAAAGTAAAAATAAAAATATGAGCAATCTAAAAATTCTATAATAGGCAAGAATGTGGGTATCAATTACGAAATATACATACCATGGACATTAAAATGATGTCTGAAAGAATGTTTAATGGTATAGGAATAGTTTCTATGAAACTGTTATGCATTAAGTGAAAAAGCCAGATTACCAAACTACATCTATCTATGCATAGAGTAAACAGGAGAATGATTTATACAAAAATATTTGTCATTTTTCTTATTTATCTTGAAGGGAGGTTTGGAATGATTTTTATTATCTTTATTTTTCTGCATTTTATGGTTTTTCTGCTTTCTTCTGTAATAAAACTGCACAATTTTCTACTGCTAAATAATGAATTTGCTCAGCTTTTTCACCTCTTGCACATATTTCTCATGTACACAGGGCCTCATGGCTTCCTGTTTAGTTTCTTAAAGTATTTGAGCACTAAGCAGGTACCAGACCCTGTGTTAAGCACCGGAGGTACAACTGTGAATAACAAAAACAGAATCATGAACCTCACAGCCTGGTAGAGAACAGGATACTGAGCAAGTAAATTAAAATGTGCTGGAGTAGCCATGAGTACGAAGAAGGACTGGCTAAGGAAGGAGGTTTAGGATGAAAAGTAGATGCAAAGTAACGTGTGGGGGTAAAAGTATCCCAGGATGAGCAAAGAGCATGCATGAAGAGGAGAGGGAGTATGGAGATGGTGAAAAAAGACCAGGATTCTGGGCTGACAGTGGGGATCCTGGCCAGGGTGGAAGGTGGAGGGTCTTGGAGAGATGTTAATGATGGTAGCATTTGTCCTGAAGGTAATGGGGAGCCCCTGTTGTCCTGTGGCGGCTGGTCTGCAGAAGGGTAAGAGAGGCTGCTAGGGGACGAGTTGGGAGGTTTTTCTAGAATGGTTGGTGGCTTGAACCAGGAGAGCTGAAATAGTTAAGGAGAAAAGCAGAAAAGTCAGGGGTATTTAAGAAGTAGAATCAGCAGGACTTGAATGGATGAGGTTGGTGGGGGTAAGTAAACTGTCAAAGATGACTCCCTGCTGTCTGACTTGATCAACTGGATAGACAGGTAATTTGCAGAGATAGAAGTCACTGGAGGTGGAAGAGGCTAGCAAAGAATGAAACAGAACCTTTACCTCTAAAATCTAAACTCGCTTAAAATTCTGAAGTAATGTCTACACTTCCTAATGAAAAGCTAAACTGGCAGAATAAGCAGCTTGCCTACAGCATAATTTTCAGGGACCTGGGAATGACTGGCTAGCTTTCATAAGTCCTTATGAAGATATCTAGTCCCCCTGGCAGCTGGAATTTGAAAAGAAATACAGAATTTCAACCACTTAAATAAGCAATGACTTAAGCAGAGCTTAGCATCATTTTATCAACCAGAGAGTCATCCAGACAGACAGGTGCCTCTTTCCGCGTGGGTTCTAACTGGAATCTGGAGGTACGCATCTTAACTCAATTACAATAGCATGGTGTACCACTTACTTTCCAGAGCATGGTAACAATGTTACTGCTTCAAGATGGAATCTGTGTTTATTTTATTAGTAAGGAGCTTTAAAGATATTGTTTGCAAGTCATTTTATAAAACTTTTTTCAAAATAAACACTTTTGTGATCTCATTTTCTTAGGGGTTCTTCATCAGCACCATTCAGCGATGTCAATGACTGATTAGATACCTATATGGTACCTCATAATTACCAGACGGGCAGATCAGAAAGACCATCTGGGTTAAGAGCAAAGCTTGGAAAATTAAAATGCTTACCGGGCAAGTCAAGCTATTTGAATGATTGTTGTAGGCTCAATATAGAAAAGAAAAGAAAAACAAGAAACAAAAAAAACCCTGTAAGCAATGCTAAATGATAAATAATACTTTGCTGCAGAGTTGGTAAATGCTAGGGAGTGGTAGGACTATAGCATTATGGAGTGTCCGTGTCCTATCAAAAAAAAAAAAAAAGCTTATCAGCTGATTATTGCCATGCAGGAATATGAACCTTGAGTTTCCATCTCTTTTTGTTCTTAGATTTTTATGTGAGCCTCTTGGTTGGTACATATTATCAATCTATTCAACTTTTCAAAATGTGTAAACCAAATAAAACAAGTCTATCATAGGCTATCAATTTGTAACTGGGCTAGGGTGAAACAAAGCAACTTTGCCAATATTTCTCAGTCACACCTTAGTTAAAAGAGGTGGTTACTTCTGATTTTGAATATTCTTAATATCTGGCATTCTCATATACACAGAAGTCATGAATCCTTTGTCCACGTGCCCCTGATCGAAGGAGATGCTGGACAAGTTAAAACTTTGGATCATATTAGCTTATAAGACACAAGGCTGAAAAATACCTGTGGCATTGTCAATTTCTGTAGATGAATTCTAACTAAATGAACCAAATCCATTTTTCAAATTATTTTTCAGTATTTGTTAGGCAGTAGCTCAAAACAAAATGGAAAATGTGGTCCATGCCCAGGGGGTATGAAGTCTACACAAGGAAGACAAAACATTCCAGAAATAAAAACACCAGCTGGGAAGAAGACATAATTAATGAAATAGTGCCAAGATTGTTGTCTTGCTGCAATTACCAGGTGTTTTCCGATACTTCAACAGAGACTGATGACTCATGGTGAAGGGGACAGACCAGGGACTCACACACTTTGAGTTCTACGTGGAACTGAAATGGAGTGTAAAACTCTCATATGCGCAGTGCCTCGTTCTGTCAGCAAAATGCAGTAAGGAAAACTAACTGATTTGCAAAGCACTGTAATAGTCTCTAATGATAGTCGTTCTACAATTACACAATTGCCTTGACCTTTCCAGAAAATTAATAGCACTAAAGTGACTTACTTCTTCCAGATTCACCCCAATTTATTTTTTTTACAGGACTTTGTTATTGTTGTCTAACTTTTTAAAAAGACTTTAATAAAGGATAAGAGAAAATATATGGGAAACATACACTGTAATCAACAGAATACAATCCCAATTTTGCTTTTATGAAATGTATGTAGGCAACAAAAAAGGCTGAAAAGAAAGAAACAAAGATGCACTGATTATCCGTGGGTGGTTGTTATCTCAGGTGACTGACAGCGTAACAACAAGCAGAAACCAACCATGTTTTCTCTGCATTGTTTCTAGGAATCCACTCTCTGAGTTTGCTGTGCCCCGCCCCTTGGATGGAATTTCATGGAGTTCCCATAATTTTTTCTGGTAACTCTTAAATAACAGAGGAATAATCTCTTTCCCTGGATAATAAAACGTCCAATCCAACCTAAGAATCACACAAATCCAGTCAGGTGTAATATTAAAACTCCAAATTCTTATCCAATGTTCTCTCTACCCATAATGACCAGTAATTCTCGCCCCACTTTAAACCAAATCCTGCATGGTGGAAAAGGAATGGCAGCTTGGCTTCTTATCTCTTCACATCCTCCACAACTTGGCAGCTGAAATGTGTGGCTTCTTGAGAGTTGGCTGAGAGTGAAGGGTGAGGAGAAGTAAAGGTACAGGGAAGGTTTTTCCTAATGACTCACTTGCAATCTGGTATTGGGGCCCTCTGGAAATGGCAGCACAGAGCTGACTCTTCCTTTCATAGGGATCTTTTGCAAGTTCCTCAAACATTCATCTCTGGGGTACTCTTGACTATAGCTCCCTCTCAAACCCTCAAAGCTTCTCCAATGCACTTCTGACACCCCCATGGCCCTGGACATCCAGCACTCCACATCCAGGCTGGAGTCATGCATCCTTTCATATGGTATTCTGGACAGTGTATTTCAATATAATCCCATCTGCTCCTTTCAATGGGGTCTGGTCTCCAAGGAAGAAAACACCTTTGTCCCACTGTCAAAGGAAGTGCAGCTTGCTCCCAGTGTCCCTCCCTGGTCAGTCTCTTACTTTGGGATTTCTCCTGGAAAGAATCAGTCCCCAGTTCTGAGTCCACCAAACTCCAGGGGATGAATATCAAGTCCTCCAAGTAAGTCTTCTGAAACCCCTTGACTCAGTTGGCTACAGTGAGGAAGAAGCAACTCAACTCTTCTATGCCATCCACATGAAAGATCACTCTGGATTAGCACTGCTGACCGATTCTTCCATCTCCTAGTAGGTCTTGCGTACATGGTCCATATCTCACTTTTGAGTGTGTGGTACATGAAACCTATTGTATTGTTCTTAGCCTTTCAAGTTTCTGCTGAAACTCAATGATAAAAAAGGGTACTGTTTTACATATTGCTGCATTATTTTCTTTTGTATGTTTTCCTCTTTTTTCTAATTTTCTTAAATGGATTATTTCACATGAATTATTTGACTATCAGAAAAAAAAAAATGAAGGACCCCCGGATGGCTCTGTAGGTTAAGCATCTGCCTTGAGCTCAGGTCATGGTCCCAGGGTCTGGGGATCAAGTCCCGCATCGGGCTCCTTGCTTGGTGGGGAGCCTGCTTCTCTCTCTGCTTGATGCTCCCCCTGCTTGTGCTCTCTCTCTCTCTCTCTGACAAATAAATAAATAAATAAAGTCTTTAAAGAAAAAAGAGAATATTTTTTTCCTAAGAGTATCCAGTCCTAATTCTGTGGAAACAATTTGGAAGCAGTTGCATACATCTATTCGACAAAAATTTTAAATATTATTTTTAATTAAAATCATAGAATAATTATCTTGAAATTTGTAACTATAGAAATTCTTACAAGTTTCTTTTAAAATTTTGCTACATGTATAGCCAGAACAAGCCACCGCTATAGCACATCACCATGCCTACATCAAGGCCATTCTTCCTCTCTCCCCATTAATATTTCCTGTAGTAATTTTAAAAAGTCATGGTGATAAGGTCAAAGGCTAAGGGAAGACTAGTTCTTCCCTTAGTTCTCAGAAAAGGTTTCCAAGGATAGCAGATCTCTAGTGAAATCATCATTATCCAGGGACTTAAACACAGCTCTTTAGTCTAGAAATTCAACATAATTAGGGAAGCCAGAATTTATCGGACATGGGATAACCAAACAAAATCATATAAGAGTGACATATATGATGTATCTAATGAGTCCAAATCTCAGATCATAAACCCAGTTGTTCAAGAAATGTTTCTTTCCTTATTCTTCCCTATCTTCTGCTTTGAAACTTTATGTTGTCGAGTGGAGAAATTTTATATTGGTTATTTCATGGTCATCTGTTGATTTTAAGATTCCTTTATTGATTCAGGGTATCCACACAGGGTAGGGGTGGATGGCTGACACAACTCTGGGGAAAGGCAATCTGGTCTTCCACTATCCTTGATGAAACATCCCCCTCCCCAGGAAAAACAAACAAACAAACAAACAAACTTTCCCTGCCTCTTTCTCAGCAAACTCCCACCCACCTCCCCCAGCACTCACAAGTTGTCATTAATAGAAGTTGGCAGCTACCCCAATGGAATCACTCTAAAAAATAGCCTAGAGCCGACCTGTATAAGAAAAAAAAAAGTATAAACAAATAAATCAGAGGGGCAAGAGGCAGAGCAGGAAAAGTGGGGAAAATGTGAAAAGAAGTTTAAAATTTATTCCACTGCCTGTGATTTCAAAAGCCATGATAAACTACTTTACTATTTTCTAGCTTTGGAATCATCCAGGTGGATGTAGGGGCTAGTACCAAGAAAGAGCTCACAATCCCCCCAAAAGACAGTGCAGTGTTAACTATAAGCAACTCATCTTCTAGAAAATAACTGAGCTGGTAGAGGGTGATTTAATAAATTATAGCACTAAATGGTACCTCTGTGGCCTGAGGAAGCTAATTTTTTTTTAAAGTTCAATAGGCAGCCACCATATAGCTACTCTGGTGGAATCTAGCCCAGAAAAATGTTGGATCCAGTTCTTTAACAGCACATACTTATTACAAGCCTGCAATGGAAAACAGAGTCAGTTCAGAGACAGAGAGTGTTTATGGCTGAGCTCCCAGAGAGCACAAATAACTGCAATACACTTGAAAGGTAGCAAGTGCCCAAGAGAAGAAAAGATGGAGTGTTATGGGATCTGAGAGGAAGGTATAGTATTTCAAGAAAGGGAACTGGGAACAGCTTCCTAGGGGTTTGAGTTGAGTCCTAAATGACAAGGATGTGGATGTGTGGAGGTGAAGAAGAAGGGCAGTGCAAGGTATTGGCATGAGTAGAGGCAAAAAGCCAGAAAGGAAAGGATTGTAGAAGAAAAAAACAAGGTTGGAAAGATAGGCTGGAGAACAGACAAGGAAGGCCTTGAAAAACCACCTAAAGACTTTAGAGGATTGTTCTGGTGTTTGCTTGTTCACTTGTTATTTTGTTTTCTTATGCTGGGATGCACTTATGATTACTGAGTTAGGGAGCGCAAATATTAGAGCTTTGTTTCAGAAAACCTTTGAAAGGAGATTGTAAAAAGGATTAGGGGGGTGGGAGTGGAGGCAGTGAGAAACCAGAGCCTACTGAAATAGTCCCGGTGACTTCTGCAGAAAGCCTCACCTGGGACTATGTCACCCTGCCCCTTTGACAATCCCAGAACCCACCACTGACTGCAAGAGCTAAACAGGATGGGTTTAAATGGTCATTGAATGAGGAAGATGAGGGAAAGAGTGAATGAGTCAAGTTCTTCACCTAGTAAATGATTGGAAAGTATAACTTGAGGAAGACAAGTGAGTTTTGAGAAAATGACACTGATTCTTACAGACAAATCTGAAACTACATGCAAAGGTCAAGGTCATCTAACAGGTGAGAACTTAGGGTCATGAATGATGACAGGATCTGGGAACTCTCTACTCACTGGCTCTCTCTCTCTCTCAATCTCTCCATCACAACAGGAAGAATAATTTAACAGGTATATTCTCTTTCTTCCCTTGTAACCTGGTGTAGCTCAGAAAATATACAACAAACATAATTTTCATTAAAACAGAAAATAGAAAACCTACTTAATTGTATGTTTTCTAGATACAAAGATATCATCGGCTTGCTAAAGGTAAATTAATTAATGACTTGAAAATTTCAGAAAATTACTTATAGCTCCATCCCCAGAGATAAGCACATTCAACTTGTATAAATCCTTCCAGATATATGTAAATATATGGAATATAAGTCACTAGATTGGTAGATTTATATATACAGAAATATATACTGCCAGGTAAACTTTTCATTTGGAATGATCTTATCATCCATTTTCTGAAATAAATTCCTATGCACTTTGTTATCTTAAAATTTTGTCATGGTTGCTTTTACATCTCACAGAGTCATCTCAAGGTTAAAATCTACACCCAAAGTAAAGAACTCCATTTAGTATCTCTTGGACCACATTCCTGTCCTTACTTTAATTAGTTATAATATGTATATAGGACATTTGCTGCAAGGGAGATGGCAGCCTTGTCAACCTCCAGGAAGTAAGTAGGAGCTACTTTTAATCTCAGCGCTCAGATTCATAAATGCAGGCATCCAGCAGTTCATAATGAGCTCAAGGTCACCTGGTCCATGAGAAGCGGGCCTGGATATCAAAGTCAGGATTCTGTAGACTGAAACTTTTACCTAAGGATGGAAATCTCTTCACAGAATGTTTAGTCTCACAGATTTGGACCCGAGAGCCTAGTTCAACCTCTTCAGTTCACAAACATTGAAACCAAAGTTGTTGAGAGGTTTTATGGCTTGTGTGGGTCATATGGGTGGTTAACAACTGATCTAGTTCTTTCCACTGTTTTACAACTGGAAAGAGTACAGAATTTCCCTAATATTGGGGAGAAAATGAATTAAGGAATGCTCTTCAAAATTAAAAAAAAAGTTAATAATTAAAAACAAACCCTTATTTAGTCAAAAATTAAAGTTCATTAAAACGAAGAAAAGATAGCTTATTTTGACTTGATGAAAACGGCTTAAAAGCGAATTTCATTTTTTTGAAACTCAGTGTCTATTACTGCAATGAGTTTTGAAATTAAGTTATTAAGTCAATACATGTTTTATGATTTTTAATTAACTTCACTTTTTAAACATCGCATCGAGCTTTGCTACGCATTAGAAACAGATTTTGTCAATGTGCAAAAGGATTCTATATTTTTAAAAGTGTGGGGGTGGTTGGGGGGATTGTGTGTGTAGAGGTTTGAAAGGTCATACGTCAAAATATTAACAGTGGACGGCAGGATTTCCGATCATTTTTATTTACCTTGTTCTCATCTGTGCTTGCTTACTTTCTCATTTTTCTACAATGAATATATATTTCTTACACCATGCAAAAGTGTTCTTGCTCGTGGTGGTGGATAGTGTGAAAGCAGAGGAAGTGCACCTTCCTGTGCGATAGTGTTTGGAAAGCTGGGAATTCTAGTTTTGGAGTCCTGGCAGCTAGGGTTCCAGATGAGACCTAAGTTCTGCCCATCAGATGCCCTCATATGAGGCTAGAATTGGAAAGTGAGATGAATGAAGCGGGGAGGGAGGCAGG
Organism: Ailuropoda melanoleuca; assembly: GCF_002007445.2. NCBI lineage: Eukaryota > Metazoa > Chordata > Mammalia > Carnivora > Ursidae > Ailuropoda > Ailuropoda melanoleuca. Next base: position 177,326,127 of record NC_048219.1, read on the forward strand.
TTGCGGGGTGCAGATGGAGGCCAATCACTGAAGAGGCTGCATGCTTCTTCACTGCTTGCTCCCCGGCCTCCTGCCTTGGCAGGTCCATTGCAGCAGCCGTAACAACTGCACTGATGACAAGGCAGACAGTATGATTCTGGGGCCAGGAGCTGTTCCTGGAAATTCTACCTACTGCCTGTTCCTTTGGCGTTTGCCATGATAATTTTTCTGATAATATCTCATACATAGTAAAAACCCCATTCTGCTTAAAACCAGCTATGATAGTTCTGTTGCTTGCAATTGAGCATTAGCCCATGGTCATGTTCAAAATGTTCTTTCATACCCTCTTTCCAATTCTTTTTTTTTTTTTTAAGATTTATTTATTTATTCGATAGAGATAGAGACAGCCAGCGAGAGAGGGAACACAAGCAGGGGCAGTGGGAGGAAGAAGCAGGCTCATAGCGGAGGAGCCCTGATGTGGGGCTCGATCCCATAACGCTGGGATCACGCCCTGAGCCGAAGGCAGACGCTCAACCGCTGTGCCACCCAGGCGCCCCGCTCTTTCTGATCCTTAACTCTACACTTACTTTTCCTCCTTTTGCAGTTACAATAATAATAGCTGCCTGTTGCAAAACAGAAAAAAAGGAATCAATGCAAAAGTTATACATTGAAAAATGAAAACCTGTACTCACGCCCCCCACCCCTCAGCTTATATCTCAAAGCGATCCACTGTAAATGTGTATTGTTTCATATCCTTCCAGATTTTTTTTTTTTGCCTATAGAAAGTGTAAATACCCAGAGAGGTGGGTTTTCTTTTTCATTTTTACAAAAATGACATTATACCACATATACATAAATCCTGCAACTTGATCTTTAAAAATCTTTTTATGTGTGTGTATACTGAGCTATCTGGTTCTTTTGAACTACTCTATATTATTCTATGCTGGGGAGAAACAAAAATATATTTCAATGTCCTGTGAATGGACATGTTAATATTTATAAACAATGTTGTAATAATCACCCTTTATGAGATATCTTTATGTTCATTTGAATATTTCTCGAGATAAATTCTCAAATCTAAATGCAAAACATTCAAATGTTAGATGATTGCATTTAGCGATGTTTTTAAAGAATAATGTCTGTTTTGCTTATTACTGTATTACTGGTGCTCAGAACAGCATCTGCCATGTAAAAGGCACTAAATAAATATGTGTGAAATGAATGCCAAGTGAATGATTGAAAATAGATTAGGAAATGCATTAATGCAATTCACCACATGAACAGATTAAAGGAGAAAAAAATAAACACATATAAAACCATTATGATGGATATCCCCACAAGTCGGGTAATACTCCATATCCGTTCCTGATTTTTAAGAAAAATTATTCATCATGAAATAGAAGAAATATCATTAACCTGATAAAAGGACTTATCAGAAACCAACAGCAAAATATATTTCTAACTATTTATAAAAGGATAGTTATCACCTTCAAGGACTCAATTATAAATAAAAATAAGCTCACAGACCTGAGATAGGAAAGGAAGAAAAATATTAAAATGAGATATAAAATATTAAAAACCTATATACTTCCCCAAAGAAATGCAAAGCAGGTCTAATCAAAAAGCAAAATCATCAGCCACACAAGTGCATGGAGTTTACTCTGAGGAAGCTCATCATATTGGGGGCAGACTGGGTGGCTCAACTTTAATATCTAGGAAACTACATGGTCAGACAAGGAAACACTCTCTGGAAGCAATGAGTAGCCTGCAGCTGTTCTGCCTCCTCTCCAATACTCCTGGTCTCCTCAGCAGAGACAAAACCCATTCCTCTCTTTTCCCTAAGGTTCTGCTCTGTCAGTTCTAAATGCTTCTCATCCCCTAACTGTGGTCATTTGTAGGATACGGTCAGGCTAAGAACAAGACTCCTTTTAACTTGAGGAAGCTCTAGGATGTAAATTCAAATTACAGAAAACAATCAGGGGTCCCAAAACTTGGAATATTACATAACCGTTTATTTTTTTTTAAGATTTTATTTATTTATTAGAGAGAGTGTATGCACACACACAGACACCAGCAGAAGGGGGAGGGCAGAGAAAAAGGGAGAAGCAAACTCCACACGGAGCAGGGAGGCTGATGTGGGGCTCCATCCCAGGACCCTGAGATCATGACCTGAGCCAAAGGAAGACACTTAACCGAGGTGCCCCAATTACACAGCCATTTAAAAACATATACAACTTTCTATGTTCTTATAGGGAAAAAACACCCTAAGCTGTGTTAAATGAAAAAGTAGGGTAGCAGTGTGTATAGCATGATTATATATGCGAGCATTTTTATTTCTTTCTAACAATTTTTTGAGACATAATATACATCGGTTTACCTATTTAAATTGTGCAATTCTGCTATTTACGTGTATTTACACAGTTGTACACTTATCACCATAATCTTATTACAGAATCTTTTCATTAACCCAAAACGTAACTCTGTACCCATTAACAGTCACTCACAATTCTCCCTCATCCAGACCCAGGTAAACACTAAACTACTTTCTGTTTTTATAGATTTGCCTATTCTGAACATCTGATATTAACGGAATCATGTAATATGTACTCTTATATGACTGGCTTCTTTCACTTAGCATGTTTTCAAGGTTCACCCATGTTGTTCCATATATTAGTACCACATTCCTTTTTTATGGCCCAATAATATTCTACTGTATGGATACACTACATTTTACTTATCCAGTTGTCTGTTGATGGACATCTGGATTGTTTCTACTTTCTGGCTGTTATGGATCGTGTTTCTATGAGCATCAGTGTAGAAGTTTTTGTCTAGACACATGTTTTTTATTTCTCTTGAGTATATATCTAGAAGGAGAATTACTGGGTCATATGGTAACTCTATGTTTAACATTTTCTGGATCCATCAGACTGTTTTCTAAAGTGGTTGCATTTTATATCCCCACCAGCAGCGCATGAGGGTTCCAATTTCTCCACACCCTCACCAATATCTACTATCGTCCATCCTTTTATTGTACCCATCCTACCAAGTGTGAAGTGACATCTCACTTTGGTCTTAATTACATTTTCCTAATGACTAATGATGTTAAGCATCTTTTCATATGCTTATTAGCCACCCACATATTTTCTTTAGAGAAATGTCTGTTCCAATCCTTTGGCCATTTTTAAATTGGGTCCTCTGTCTTTTATCATTTGTGGTCATATAGTCATATAGTTTGAGTATATGTCCCTAATCAGATACATGATCTGCAAATATTTTCTCCCATTCTGGGAGATCTTTTCACTACATTGATGATGTCCTTTGAAGCGCAAAAGTTTTTTTCTAATTTTAAAACACAATTTATCTCTTTTATAACTTTCATTTTTGGTGTCATATGTAAGAAATTGTTGCCTAAACCAAAGTTTTGTGTACATTTTCTAAAGCACATAAAAACCCATATGTAAGTATATGTGCTTTTTCTTCTCTAAAGATTCACAGAAATGTTAATAGTGGTTAACTTTGTGAAGAAGGACAAAAGGAAGGAGAGAGAATTTTATGTTTTACTTTATTCATGTGTGCGGTAGAAATTTTTAACATCTTTATGTATCACTTCTATTTTAAAGTTTTTTTAAAAAATTCACATTGAATACTAATAAGTAGCAATTGACTATTATTGGCATTTTAGAAGGTCTAACAAATGACAATATTGTTTTCTGCCTGAATCAAGAATTGACTGAGATACAGATATAGGAATCAGATACAGGAAGCCATAATGTCAACCCAATTTCTGATAAAGCACTGGCTTAGTGTAAGAACCAACTAGACCTGTTAAAACACCCTGACCCTCCTCCCCCACCTTGAAACAGTCTACTTAAGAATAAGTTTGAGTCAGGGCACCTGGGTAGCTCAGTCAGTTAAGCGTCCCACTCTTGGTTTCAGCTCAGCTCATGACTTCAGGGCTGTGAGATGGAGCCCCGCGTAGGGTTCCATGCTGGACATAGAGCCTACTTAAGATTCTCTCTCTCCTTCTCCCTCTGCTCCTTCTCCTACCCTCTCTCTCTCAAAAAAGAAAAAAAGAGTTTTTTATATATTAGCTTGACCCAATAGAAAGTTGTGAATCGATGCCTTTCATCCACCTACTACTTAGCTTATCCTCATCCCACCTCCACGGCAAGAACTAATGTCTGAAGCAAGAGGCTTAAACATTTAAGAAGACCTCTCTCCATGAACTAGAGAAGCAGGAAAGTAGGCATCTCTCTGTAACAATTACCACAAAATTGTAAGCGACACTAGATAGATCTTTGTACCTAGTTATTGTGCATCCTTATATGCTGCTCCTGGTAATCGTGTTATAAAACTGCTATGTCCATGCAAGTAATTGCTAATTAAGTAGCAAACTGAGGACCTAAACCACTTTGGAAACCCCAAGGCATCTGCACAGGCACCACATTTCCTGTGGAAGAAATTTTGGGAAAGAAGCTTAAGATTTCAGAATAGAGGATTTACACTCAGAAAGCAGAAAAAGAGCATTTAAGTTTTAAAGCACAAGAATGGAGCTGGGAGTAGAAGTCTTTCCAATACAGAAAAGAAAGTGACTGGACTATTCCCTGCTAACCAACATGATGAGCACTGAGTGAGGCCAGAACTTTCCAACCTATGTGCTACAGTGCCTAGTGCTCCAAGAGATTGATGCTCTCAGCCCTCAGGAAAGATGGGCAGAGCATGGAGTCTTTAGAACCCACAGGTTGGTCACTTCCAGCCAGATCAGCCTTTTCATTTCCCTGGTGGGTCACTGAAAGATCAAGATTTGCAGTGTTTGCCTTGACATGAACAATGTTGGAAAGCACTGTGACATTACGATACAGTAAAGACTCAGGCTTTTAGAAACCTCACTGTTGAGTGAGTGAGACAGACATTTAAGCAAATAACTATAGTTACTGAAAGGCAATTTAATAAGTGCTAAAAAAAGAAATATGAACAGATGACAGCCTCATTTAAGGTACCACAACAATAGCTTATCTTTGTTGAGAAATTACTATGTGTGAAACACCATGGTAAGCAGTTTACAAACATCTCTATTGTGCATAAGAACCCTACTAGGTAGGTTCTATTATAATTCCCTTTTATAGATGAAAAGATCAAGACACAGAAAGGTTAGGTAGCTGATTTCATAACTAATAAACAGGAAGTAGGATTTGAACTGGAACCTATGCCCTTAAGCACTGACACAGACAACTTTGACCACCCAGTCGTGGTCAAGAAGTAAGTATTTAAATATGGTACTAAATGATGTCTCTCAAATGCCTTCTCACTGAATTCTTGGGACATTTGGTTTGAGTTGATCCTTGCTTAAAACCATCAGGGTGCATAAATAACATTATATTTTGAGGGTCTAAACAACCAATGAACAAGATAAAAGCATCACATACCTTTAAGTGTAAAGCTCCAAGTTGTTCACAGTTGAGCAGACTCACATCTTCATGAGGACAAGGCAGGTACGGTGTCTTTTTCTTCTTGGGTTCTTAGCACAGTATCTAGTGTAGATGAGGAACTCAGCAATACTTATTGAATAAATGAATGAAGAAATAAAAAAATGAAAGAATAAATTAAAATAGTTGAGAGACAGGCACAAAAAAAATGACAACAGTACAGAGGGGAAATGAGGACATCTCATTATCCAAACAAAAATAGTAGTGTCTTCATTATCTCCAATGATACAAAAGTTATATAAAGGCCATAGTGCATAGAGTTGCCTGGTGGCTCAATTGGTTAAGCATCCGAGTCTTGATTTTGGCTCAGGTCATAATCTCAGGGTTGTGAGATGGAGCCCCATGTCCGGCTCCACACTGGGCATGGAGCCTGCATAAGATTCTCTCTCTCTCTCTCTTTCTCTCTGCCCCTCCCACCACACACACAGAGACTCTCTCTCTCTCTCAATAAAAAAAAAAGTCATAGTGCATAATGTTGACATTGAGTTTATTATATTGTTTGAATTCTAGAACAGTACATTTTCAAGAGACATAGAAGATATCTAGTCTGACTCAGTTTTAAAAGCCTCCCTTGTAACCTAACAGGATGTCATTAGCCTCAATTTACATACATGCAATGATAAAAAGCTACTTGTGACCAGATGAAATGGTTTAACATGCGGAAGTCTTCCCTATCTTGACCCAATATCTGCTTTCTAGTCCTAGTTCTACTAATGGAAACCATGTAGAACATTCTAATCTTTCTAGTTCATGAGGGCCCACCAAATATTTGAAAACATTTATCATGTTTCCTTGTTCTCATCCCCATCTCTTTATGTTATCCTAGAGTACCACTTCTTTCTATTAATTTCATACAACATATGTATGTGTATTAAAACAGGATAGTAACATGATTAGTGGAAAGTAGCCACAACCATGGTTAGAGGCTTGAGGAGTCCTTTAACAGCACATATACACAAATTTGTAGAGACCATATTACGTGCTCCTTGATGGCAATAGAGCTTTTCAGGTCTCCAAAGTTCCCCAAGAGAACAATATAGGTAAATACCACTTACCTCTCTTCCCACTAAGAGGATTCTGCCAGGCATATACGCTCACCTTCACATTTTCTTGGGGCAAGTTTTATATCCTCACGGCCTCTTCTCTCCTATTCTTGAGACTGTGTTTATATACTCAACAAGCATAATAAAATAATGCAACATGGCCCTAAGTGTTTAAGGTGAAACTAACTGAAGAAAAGTCAAGTTTCTAGGAATATCCCCTCAGCCAGTCAAAAATTCAGGTCTGGCTAAGTTTCATTCCTACATACCCAGATTTTTTCCCCATATCTTCTCTCATCATAAGTCCCTTTCTCTGGTCTTAAGTTTTCCCATGCTCAGTTTTCTGTTCCAGGAGAACAGTACTTAATCAGTACTGTTGTAGAAAAATCAATTCAGGCTCAGAAAATAAAAATAAGACCTTGCTGTTTATACGAGTTGCCCTGCAGGAAGTAAGAGGCCATGAAAGAAGGCACGGTGCTCCGGTTCCCTAACACTACTACACGACAGGCTTGGTTGATACTGAGCACAGTCAGATTTTCCAACATTTGCTTTGTGATCAGTAGAGGAGGGGATGTGACATGACATTCAGTTAAGAAAAATGAGATCTTATGACATTCAATAGGAAAAGAAAGGGCGGGATACATACAAGAGGACACTGTAGATTTATAAAGGGGTCTCAATATCTGTCAAGGAGGATAAAATATTAAGGATCCCTGTTAGTTGAGAATTTTATTCTTTTGAAAATAAGACAAGACTTTGTAGCCTTGTAAATCCTGTCTCTCTCTTCAATATGGAATAGGCTGTGAGTCTCATTTCTAAAGGGCAACTCGTTCATTTCCCTCTTCCGAGAGGAGAAGACTTCAAGGTGTACTACATTTAGGGCTGTTTTGTTCATGGTCTCTCGCTCCCCCCCACCTTTTGGCCACAGGGGACTTTTAATGTTTTAATGTGGGCAGAGAGTAGTTTCAAATGTCATGACTGAAAAAAAGTCCCATTAAAATTTTTTTCTATATATTTTAATCTGGCTCTTAAATCAAAATTATATTAAGGAATTGTTTCTCTCTTTCAAGAAGTCATTTTTTTGCCATTTAGTAATGAAACATAAATGCACAAATCAATGTTAATTTATAACAATGAAACGATAAAATATGGATGAAATAAAAATCCCCAGACTTCAGATATGAAAACAGGCATTTAAATCAATTCTCCACACGGCACCAAAGCAATCTTTCTAAAACACTAACCAGTTTGTACTTCTTGCTTAAAACACTTCACTAGCTTCCTGCCATTTGTAAAATAAAGTCCAAACTCATAAGTATGATAAAATATTTCCTTCATAGTTGATTCTTGCTTATTACTCATATCCCACCACTTTTTTTAATAATAATTTTTATTACGTTATGTTAGTCACCATACAGTATATCCTTAGTTTTTGATGTAGCGTTTCATGACTCATTGTTTATGTATAACACCCAGTGCACCATGCAATATGTGCCCTCCTTAATACCCATCACCAGCCTATCCCAGTCCCGCACCCTCCTCCCCTCTGAAGCCCTCAGTTTGTTTCGCAGAGTCCATAGTCTCTCATGGTTCATTCCCCCTTCTGTTTACCCCCACTTCATTCTTCCCTTCCTTCTCCTACATCTCCCTGATATTCCTTATGTTCCAAAAGTGAGTGAAACCATATGTCATATCCCACCATTCTGATGCAATCTCTTGTTTCGTACTACAGCAATACTAAGCTACTCACAGTTCTCCAAATACACCAAGCTATCTTATGCCTCCTTGCTTGCATGTTTATCATTCTAATGGAATTCTCTTCTGCAATGTCCACCCAGTAAAATCTCATTCATCCTTCACAATCCAGCCCAGATTTTACCTACTCCAAGAAATCTTTGCATTAGTGCTTCTCTGAATGAATCCATCACTCTTTCCTCTCTCTGCCACTTCAGCACTTCATCCATATTTCTATTGTTTTCTTCAACCACAATGTCTTGTACACTCTTTGGGAACAAACTAATTTTTGTGTCATAGTGCATAGGACACTCTATAGATGCAAGCACTCCATAAAAAATTTTAAATTGGATGACAGTTTAGATTATTTGATAAAAAATACTTTATATTTTCATAGACCCTCCAAAATGAAAGCAAATACTAGTATTTAATGTTATATAGCTCAGACTTGATCCTCACAGTAATCTTGCAAAGTGAGCAAAATAAATAGTTTTACCTCATTAATACAGAACAGCGAATAAGTGGAAGTACTAGAATCAGAACCTAAGACTTTTGACTCCTGCATTGCCCAATGCTCTACATACTACCTACTTTGACCACAAAAAAATTCACTCTCAGAGACGCTTCTGGTCAGGTAGCCTGATGAAAAGGATCCTCTGGAATGAATCTCTAATTATCCTGAGGGAATGAAGCCATAAGAAAGAGTATATATCATATGATACCATTTATATAAAATTCTAGAACAGTGGGTCTCAATAAGGGTCAGTTTTGTCCCCCAAGGGACATTTAGCAATGTCTAGTGACATTTTTGTTCGTTGCAACTGGGGCAAGGGTGCTATACACATTTGGTGGATAGAGAAAAGGAATGCTGATAAACCCCCTGCAATGCACCTGACAGTCTTCTACAACAAAGAATTATCTGCTCCCAAATATCAATAACACTGAGGCTGAGGTTGAGTTTGTCTGCTGTAGAAAATGCAAACTAATCTATAGTGAGAGAAAGTAAATTAGTAGTTGCTTAGGGATGGGGGGACAAACAAGGACTGGAGGAAGAAATTACAAAAGACCATGAGGAAACTCTTAGGGATGATGGATTCATTCACTTTCTTGGTTTTAGTGATCATTTCATGTGTGTAAACATATGTTAACACTAATAATTTGTACATTTAAACAGTACTTATCTATTATGCCTCAATAAAGCTGTTCTTTAAAAAAAGTTAAAAAATTAAGTGATAGAACAACAACAAGAAAAAGTCTTCTCCCACATTGTACAAGGGTTGGTGTGTGTGACCAATAAAATACAGAAATTATGGTATATCACTTACAAGATTAATTATAAAAAGCACTTTGCTTGTATCTTGGCCTCTCTCTCTCATTCTCTGTCTTTGCTATGCACCCTGGAGTAAGCCAGCTGCCGTTTCATGTCTAGCCTTACAGAGAACCCCATGTGGTAAGAAACGAGCCTGGTGACCAAGAGCCAGCACAAAACTGAAGCCTGCCAACAGCCATGTGAGTGAGGCTCCTCCAGCCCCAGTCAAGCTTTCAGAAGACAACTTAACTACAACCTCATGAGAGATTCTGAGCCAGAACCACTTAACTAAACCATTTCCTGAATTCCTGACCTTCAGAAACTGAGTGAGATAATAATAAGTGTTCGTTGTGTCAAGCTAAATTGTGCTATATGGTAAGACTTAACTACTACACCAACCTGCTCCTCAAAAATGGGAGTTAGGCATAATCCTATATTCAGTATGTATGTCTTAGGATGCCCACACCCCAATCCTTACCTGACTGCTCCGAGCAAACAGAGTAAGGGCTAGAATATTATTCACAAATTAAGTAGAGACTTAACAGCTAACCAATTCACTTAAAATCTGCACTGTTAAACCCACAGCTTTGGATAGAAAAAAGCCATTGTCTACAGAAGACCCTAGTTAAAACACCACATGGCAGAGGAGCAAGAGCCCTCTTCCATTAATATTATGGCAGAAGAGGGGTTGACTAATACTGTTCATTTCCTCTTTTTTCTTTTTTCCAAAAGGTACAAAAAGAAGGGAAAGCAAAGTAAAATAGAGACCAAAGTTTTTTTCAACTGGAGTGTTATCAGGGACTGTTGATTAAAAAATAAACAATAACAATAACAAAACCACAAAAGTGATTCACAACTTTAGCTGCATATGAGAAATACACAGGGGGCTTTAAAAAATACTGATGCACAGAACACACTCTAGATCTCTTGCTTTGGTATCTTTGAGGCTGAGAAGCAGTCAGCCATGTTATTTTTAAAAGCTCCCTGGATGATTCCAATATGTAGCCACGTTTAAGAACCACTGAGCTGTGGGATATGAGACATCCAAGAAGAACACTGAAAGAGTAAGAAGAGAAAGAAAAATAAACCACTGACTTCAACACATTTGGCCCACCCCTTTCAAAGGATAGCTTAAATGCTCTAGCTGCCACTATTTACTTGACAACATAAACTCATCAAGCTATCTCAGTATTGTATTCCTCATTTTTCACAGCACCAAGCATGCTGTTAACATTCTATAAATGTTAAAATAATAACAATGGTTTGTTGTCAGATTTCTCTTTGTAGTTGTCATTACTGTAGAGCTAGATGGCAGGCAAGAGGTTTTGTTCAGTAAGTTCCAATTATTTGGACATCACAGTACTGGTCAAATCATAGTCTACCACAGACCCCAGGGCAGTGAAGGTACAAGTAGGAGTGTCAACAGAAGCAGTTCCTGGAATGTCACCTTTTTTTTCCTACAGTTACATGGCTCCATTGGCTTTCCAGAAAATCCGGGTCTCTATCTCTCCTCCCTCATTTTGTAGCCATCCTAGATTTCTCCCCATTGTTAAGATGTACCATGACCTGGACTCAAAATCCAGCAGACTCCCAGAGAACTGGCCCTGTGGCTCTTCTCCCTCTTCACAAAACATTTTCAAAAAAATCACCTGCTCTCAACATTTTGGGTAGTTGTTATAAAAGGAACACTGAAGTATATTAAGTCTGAGAACCCTTCAGGTATTGATAAGGAAAAAACAATTAAGGATCAAAGCCTTAAGAAAATTACATTTCCAATGTCATACCAAATGACCTTTAATTGTGAATAGTTAAAAATTATTCCATGTGCAGGCTCTCATGTGTCTATCTAGTATCTTTACATTACAAAATCCAAGCTTCTGCTTTGTTTTAATAATGTCTTTAAGTTTCCACTGGGAATTTCTTCAATACGCAAAGATGTTAACTGATGAACAAGAAAAGTATTTGAAGGACTTCATGACCTACAATTATTTTTTGGGAGAGCTAGATATTTAACATATGAAAGAATATTTGTGCCTCCTCTTCTCAAGGAAAACCTATAGGCATAATTCTATCAGCATGTGGCTATCATATGTTCTAGAATTATGAACAAGAGTTCCCTCTGTCAGAGGTAGCATTCCAAGACAACTTAATGGAAAGTAAGGCAAGATAAATGCAATTCTCTTGTGAATGCAAACACCGAATTCAATGAATTACAGAGTAGACAAAAAATGAGGAAAATGCAAACAAGATTCTGGTTCTTCATTTATACAAGGAATAATATTTATTTGTTTGTGCATGCGTGCATGCATGCACGCACACACATACACAGGCTCAAAGTTTCAAGTTTTCTTCTTTTCTAATCTAAGGACCAAAGAAGTTCAAGAATGTAATTTCTTTTCTTAGTAAAAAGGACTTTTACCACAGTAATACCACATGTTATTATACAGATCCCATTGAGAAGAGGTAAGGGTGTATTATAAAGCAGTGTTAATGTTTAGCGGTAATTTGTGGGCCTGAAGGTCCTTATTACAATACTTTGAACCTGGGAGATGCAATTATTATGTAGCAATAAAGGACAATAGCACTGAAGGCTTACTTGCTCATTACCTGGGTTTCAGGTACATTTTTATTGGTGCTTTGTGCAATTGTATGATGGAATCGTGACACATGAAAGCACAATGACATATATGCAAGGCTTTTGATTATGGCACTGTTTGTAACTGCAAATAACCAGGAAAAAACTAAATATCCATCAACAGGAAATATTTTAAATAAATGATGCTGTATTTATTCAGTAAAATACTAAGCAGCTGTTAAAACAATGTGATGATTTATGAAATTCTCTTTAACGGATATAATTATAGGAAAGTAAAAGGTGCAGTTTAGTATATATAATATGCAATCATTTGTGGGACTAAAGGAGGATTAGATATGTATATTTAACTCATATATGTATAGGCCAATAAGAAAAAATAGTAATAATTACAATGGAGAAGAGTGAAAGAGTAGGAATTTCTAGGGGCAGAAAGGAGAATTTTTTACCTTTTTGTTCTGTGTTGTATGTTGTCTGCACTTTTCTTTAAAAGACTTTAACATAATGTGACTTACATGTGCCAATACAATATTTTTAGCTTATTCCTGTAACTGGGATGGGGGGGTTAGTTAATATTTGAAATTCCTTAGCATCGAAATAATTAAATAGTGTTTAGTTTTTAAAAGTGCTAATCATTGCTGCTATGAACAATGGGGTGCACATGTCCCTTCTTTTCACTACATCTGTACCTTTGTGGTAAATACCTAGTAGTGCAATTGCTGGGTCGTAGTGTAGCTCTATTTCCAACACCTTGAGGAAGCTCTATACTGTTTTCCAAAGTGGCTGTACCAGCTTGCATTCCCACCAACAGTGTAAGAGGGATCCCCTTTCTCCACACAATCGCCAACATTTCTTGTTTCCTGTTTTGTTAATTTTTGCCATTCTAACTGGTGTAAGGTGGTATCTCATTGTGGTTTGATTTGTATTTCCCTGATAGCTAGTGATGTTGAACATTTTTTCATGTGTCTGCTGGCCATTTGTATGTCTTCTTTGGAGAAGTGTCTGTTCATCTCTTCTGTCCATTTTTTTACTGGGTTATTTGTTTTTTGAGCGCTGAGTTTGAGAAATTCTTTTTTTTTTTTTTTAGAGTTTTATTTATTGTTTGTTTTATTTTTTTTATTTTATTATGTTAATCACCATACAGTACATCCCCAGATTCCGATGTAAAGTTTGATGCTTCA
>NC_048219.1:177339548-177384558 GCF_002007445.2 Ailuropoda melanoleuca
AGTTTGGTAGCTTTCCTTCTGTTTCTATTTTTTGAAATAGCTTTAGGAGAATAGGTATTATTTCTTCTTTATAGTTCTTGGATATCAGCCCTTTATCTGTAATGTCATTTGCAAATATGTTCTCCCATTCCGTGGGTTGCCTCTTAGTTTTGTTGACTGTTTCCTTTGCTGTGCAGAAGCTTTTTTGCCTCTTAGTTTTGTTGACTGTTTCCTTTGCTGTGCAGAAGCTTTTTATATCAATGAAGTCCCAAAAGTTAATTTTTGGTTTTGTTTCCCTTGCCTTTGGAGACATGTCTTGAAAGAAGTTGCTGTGGCCGATGTCAAAGAGGTTAGTGCCTATGTTCTCCTCCAGGATTTTGATGGATTCCTGTCTCACATTGAGGTCTTTCATCCATTTGGAGTTCACCTTTGTGTATGGTCTAAGAGAATGGTCCAGTTTCATTCTTCTGTATGTGGCTAATTATCCCAGCACCATTTACTGAAGAGACTGCACAATGTCCACAATAGTCAAACTGTGGAAGGAACTGAGATGCCCTTCAATAAGATGAATGGATAAAGAAGATATGGTACATATATACAATGGAATATTATTCAGCCATCAGAAAGGATGAATACCCACCATTTGCACTGACATGGATGGAACTGGAGGGGATTATGCAAAGTGAAGTAAGTCAAGCAGAGAAAGACAATTATCATATGGTTTCATTCATATGTGAAACATAAGCAATAGCATGAAGGACCATAGGGGAAGGGAGGGAAATCTGAAGAGGAAGAAATCAGAGACAGAAATGAACCATGAGAGACTATGGACCCTGGGAAACAAACTGAGTGTTTCAGAGAGGAGGGAGGTGGGGGAAGGGGGTAACAAGGTGGTGGATATTAAGGAGAGCATGTGCTGTGATAAGCACTGGGTGTTATATGAAACTAATGAATCATTGAACACTACATCAAAAACTAATAATGCAATATACAATATGCTAACTGAACATAATTTAAAAAGTACAAATACAAAAAATAATAATAATAAAAAATAAAAATCTTCATCGGGGTGCCTGGGTGGCTCAGTCAGTTAAGCGGCTACCCTCAGCTCAGGTCACGATCCCAGGGTCCTGGGATAGAGTCCCACATCAGGATCCCTGTTCTGCAGGGAGCCTGCTTCTCCCTCTCCCTCTGCCTGCTGCCCCCCTGCTTGTGTGCTTTCTCTCTCCCTGTCAAATAAATAAATAAAGTGTTTAAACAAAATAAATAAAAAATAAAAGTGCTAATCAAAAGCCCACAATCCATAAAGAGGCTAATATAATCACATGATTAGTCATGTTTTCTGATCAATAGCAAAGGTCATATTAGTTTAAAAAATAGATTATATTGATTTATTCATATTTAACAAATATTTATTGAGCAACCATGTGAAAACTAGTATTTTTAGCACTTTCTCTATATCAATGAACAAAAGCAAAGATTTGTATTCTTCTAGTGATCTATACACTTTTTAGATTGTTTTCATTAATAAGATTAATGGGTTTGACTTCTTTTTCCAGCTATGATGGGTTAAATAGTATCTGACTTTCCCCCCAATATAAACAATTAAGTAATTTTCTGTAGACACTTAAAACAGGGGGTCCACGAAAAACAGGGGAGTCCAGGGAAACAAATAAAATGACTCCTACGTGTTGCCCTGGTTTTCTGCCTACAGGCACTTTCCAGAAAGTAGCATAGAAATTGGAACCCCAAGCAAACCAAAGTGGTCTTGCTGATCAGAGCCATGGGGAGCTGAAATTCCCAGGAAAGAATATTGGAGAGGAGGGTGCTACGCAAAGGCAGAACTCAAGAAATCTGCATAGGCAGCCCCCTGAGTCAGAAAAACTAAGGGTGACTATAAGCTGAATAATTCTCTATGCTCACACGGGGCTGGGAGACATCCAAACTCCAAACAGATGATGTGGAGACTTGACCGAAGCACTGGTACATTCAAGAGAACCCAGAAAGGCCATCCCTTAATAATGAGGTTCAACTACTGTAAATGGGATCTATTCCTTGATTTTTCTTTCTGCTGCCTCGTTATTGCTGTATAGAAATGCAGCAGACTTCTGTGCATTGATTTTATATCCTACCACTTTACTTAATTCCTGTATCAGCCCTAGCAACTTTTTTGGTGCAGTCTTTTGGGTTTTCTACATTGAGTATAATGTCGTCCGCGAAGGGTGAAAGTTTGACTTCTTCCTTGCAGATCTGAATGCATTTTATTGCTTTTTGTTGTCTGATTGCTGAGGGAAGGACTTCCAGTACTATGTTGAACAAAAGTGGTGAGAGTGGACATCCCTGTCCTGCTCCTGACCTTAGGGGAAAAGCTCTCAGTTTTTCCCCATTGAAGATGATACTAGCTGTGGGTCTTTCATTTACAACTTTTATGATGCTGAGGTATGTTCTTTTTATCCTTACTTTCTTGAGGGTTTTTTTTTAATCAAGAAAAGATGCTATATTTTGTCAAAGGTTTTTTCTGCATCTATTGGGAGGATCATATAGTTCTTATCCTTTCTTTTATTAATGGGGTGTTACCACATTGATAGATATGCAGATGCTAAACCACCTCTGCTCCCAAGAATAAATCCCACTTAATTGTGATGAAGAATCCTTTTAATGTACTATTGAATCCTCTTAGCTAGTATCTTGGTGAGAATTTTTGCATCCATGTTCATATCAAAGATATTAGTCTGTAATTCTCCTTTTTGGTGAGGTCTTTGTCTGGTTTGGGGATCAAGGTAATGCTGGCCTCAAAGAATAAGTTTAGAACTTTTCCTTCCATTTCTATTTTTTGGAACAGTTTCAGAATAACGGGTATTAATTCTTCTTTAAATGTTTGGGGGAATTCCCCTGGGAAGCCATCTGGCCCTGGACTCTTATTTGTTGAGAGATTTTTGATTATTGCTTCAATTTCCTTGCTGGTTATGGGTCTATTCAGGTTTTCTATTTCTTCCTCTTTCAGTTTTGGTAGTTTATGTTTCTAGGAATTTATCCATTTCTTCCATATTACCCAATTTGTTGGCATACAATTGCTCATAGAATTCTCTTATAATTTCTTGTATTTCTTTGGAGTTGGTTGTGATCTCTCCATTTCATTCATGATTTTATTTATTTGGGTCCTTTCTCTTTTGGTTTTGATAAGTCTGGCTAGGGGTTTATCAATCTTGTTAATGCTTTCAAAGAACCATCCCCTAGTTTAATCTGTTCTACTGTGCTTTTTTTTTTTTTTTTTTTTTTTTTTTTTTTTCTGTATCACTGAATTCCATTCTAATCTTTATTACTTCCCTTCTCCTACTGGTAGGCTTCATTTGCTGTGCCTTATTTTTTGAGCTCTTTTAGGTGTATGGTTAGGTTGTGTGAGACCTTTCTTGCTTCTTGAGGAAGGCCTGCTTCCCTTTTAGGATTGCCTTGGCTGCATTCCAAAGGTTTTGGACTGTCGTGTTTTCATTTTCATTTGCCTCCATGTATTTTCTTAATGTTTCTTTAATTTCCTGGTTGACCCATTCGTTCTTTAGTAAGATGTTTGTTAACCTCCAAGTATTTGTGGTACTTCCAAATTTTTCTTATGGTTGACTTCAAGTTTCATAGCATTGTGTTCTGAAAATATGCATGGTATGATCTCAATCTTTTTGTACCAGTTAAGGCCTGATTTGTGACCCAGTATGTGATCTTTTCTGGAGAATGTTCTATGTGCACTCGAGAAGAATGTATGTTCTGAGACTTTAGGATGAAATGCCCTGAATACATCTGTGAAGTCTATCTGGTCCAGTGTTTCATTTAAAGCTCTTGTTTCCTTGTTGATCTTCTGCTTAGACAATCTGTCCATTGCTGTCAGGGGGTGTAAAAGTGCCCTACTATTATTGCATTGTCATCAGTGAGTTTCTTTAAGTTTGTTATTAATTGATTTATATATTTTGCTGCTCCTAAATTAGGGGCACAAAAATTTCAATTGTTAGATCTTCTTGTTGGATAGATCCCTTTATTATGATATAGTATCCTTCTTCATCTTTTATTACAGTCTTTGGTTTAAAATCTAGTTTGTCTGATATAAGTATGTCTGATAAACCTCCAGCTTTCTTTTGGTATCCATTAGCATGATAAATTTCTCCAAAAACCATATGACAACTAGGAATAAACCCAACCAAAGAGATAAAAGATCTGTCCCCTGAAAACTACAAAGCACTTATGAAAGAAATTGAGCTAGACACAAACAAATGGAAAAACATTCCATGGTCATGGATTAGAAGGACAAATATTGTCAAAATGTCTATAATACCCAAGCCAATCTACACATTCAATGCAATCACTATCAAAATAACACCAGCATTTTTCAGAGAGCTGGAACAAATAATTCTGAAATGTGTATGGAACCAGAAAAGACCAAGAATAGCCAAAGGAATGTTGGGGGGAAAAAAAAACTGAAGTTGGAGGCATCACAATTCTGGACTTCAAACTGTATTACCAACCTGTAATCATCAGGGTGCCTGCTTCTCCTTCTCCCTCTGCCTGCCACTCCTCCTGTTTGAGCTCCCTCTGTGTGTGTGTGTGTGTGTGTGTGTGTGTGTGTGTGTGTGTGTGTCAAATAAATAAATAAAACCTTAAAAAAAAGCTGTACTCATCTAGACAATATGGTACTGGCACAAAAACAGAAACATAGATCAATGGAAGAAAATAGAGAACCCAGAAATGGACCCTCAACTATATGGTCAACAAATCTTTGACAAAGCAGGAAAGAATATTCAATGGAAAAAAAGACAGTCTCTTCAACACATGGTGTTGGGAAAACTGGAGAGTCACATGCAGAAGAATGAAACTGGACCACTTTCTTATACCATACACAAAAATAAATTCAAAATGAATGAAAGACCTAAATGTGAGACAGGAATCCATCAAAATCTTAGAGGAGAACACAGCCAGTAATCTCCTTGACCTCGGGAGAAGCAATTTCTTGCAAGACACATCCTTTGCTAGAGGCAAAGGAAATCAAAGCAAAAACGAACTATTTGTCTCTCAAGATAAAAAGTTTCTGCACAGCAAAGAAAACAAGTCACAAAACTAAAAGGCAACCTACAGAATGGAAGAAGGTATTTGCAAATGACATTACAGATAAAGGGCTGGTATCCAAAATCTATAAAGAACTTATCAAACTCAGCACCCAAAATACAAAAAATCCAGTCAAGAAATGGGCAGATGAACAAACATTTCTCCAAAGACATACAAATGGCTCACAGACGCACGAAAAAATGCTCAACATTACTAATCATCAGGAAAATACAAATGAAAACCACAATGAGATTCTACCTCATACCAATTAGAATGGCTAAAATTAACAACTCAGGAAACAACAGATGTTGGCAAGGATGCAGAAAAAGGGAAACCATCTTGCACTGTTGGTGGGAATGCAAGCTGGTGCAGCCACTCTGGAAACCAGTATGGAGGTTCCTCAAAAAGTTAAAAATAGAACTACTCTATGACTCAGCAATTGCACTACTAGGTATTTATTCAGAGATACAAAAATAGTGAGTCAAGGGGGCACACATACCCCAATCTTTTTATAGCAGCAATGTCTTTATAGCAAATTATGGAAAGAGCCCAGCTGCCTATCGACTGATGAATGGATAAAGAAGATAGTGGATTACTCAGCCATCAAAAAGAATGAAATCTTGCCATTTGGAACAACATGGGTGGAACTAGAGGGTATTATTCTGAGTGAAATAAGTCAGTCAGAGAAAGAAAAATACCATATGATGCTGTTCAAATGTGGAATTTAAGAAACAAAACTGATGAACATAGGGGAAAGGAAGTAAAAATAAAATGAGATAAAAACAGAGGGAGGCAAACCATAAGAGACTCTTAACTATAGGGAAAAAATTCAGAGTTGTTAGAGGGGTGGTTGAGGGGAGGATGAGGTAATTGGGTGAAGGGCATTAAGGACACTTGATGGAACGAGCACTGGGTGTTAAATGCAACTGATGAACCACTAACTTCTACCCCTGAAACTAATAATGCATGATATGTTAACTAACTTAAATTCAACAAAATCTAAAATAATAATAATAATAATGAGGTTAAACTAGCCTTACAGTAACGATGACACAAAACTCACTTTAAAAAAGGAAATATGGCTAGAATGCTCACAATTCTGTATTCGGTATAATTTCCTCAGACTCTTGAATTTGAAGCCAGACATTGCCATAAAAAAATCATCAGAATCTTGGCATATGGTTTTTAAGTTTCTGAAAATCTCAAATATCACTGACTGATTCTCTGTGCCTATTTCCTATTTGGAAAGGAATCTATCATCTCACATTTCCCAAAACAGTTGCAAATGGGCTTTCATAAGAAGAGGTTCTTGACACACATGTCAGTCAATGCAGATTTCCAAATGCAAGGTGACAGCAGAGTCATTAGGAGAAAATATACACTTGGTGTGACTTCACATTCGAGTGGCTTTTCAGTTTCTCATTTGACAGTATGTTAAAGGCAGTGAAAAGTGAAGATGTGCAACACAGAGAAAACAAAACTGTTCAATCCTTACTGTTTGATTAAATCAACTTTTAGATTTAGAACAGTTTTTTTTTTTTCTTAATGGATTCTTTTGGGGACACCTAGCTGATTCAGTGGGTGAAGCATGTGACTCTTCATCTTGGGGTTGTGAGTTTGAGCCCCACGCTGGGTGTGGAGATTATGTAAAGATAAAATATTTAGGGGCACCTGCATAGCTCAGTCGGTTATGCATCTGACTGGATTTTGTCTCAGGTCATGATCTCAGGGTTGTGGGATCGAGCCCACGTCAGGGTCTGTACTCAGCACGGAGTCCGCTTGTCCCTCTCCCTTTGTTCCTCCTGCTGCTTGCTCTCTTTCTCTCTTAAATAAATAAATAGATAAACACATATATACATACATAAAACGTTTTAAAATAAAAATAAATCTCAAAAAAGTAGACTCTTCTGCCTATGACTGTCATGAAAAATAAATTCAAAAACACGTCACTTTTAATAGAAGTTGGAATGTAGTCAACAGAACTGTATGGGGTATTTTGGAGGCTTTAGTAAAAATGGTATTGGGTTTATCTTCTGTTTTGTCAATACTTCTTTTTTTTTAATGATTTTATTTATTTATTCTACAGAGATAGAGACAGCCAGCGAGAGAACACAAGCAGGGGGAGTGGGAGAGGAAGAAGCAGGCTCATAGCAGGAGTCTGATGTGGGGCTCGATCCCATAACGCCAGGATCACGCCCTGAGCCGAAGGCAGACGCTTAACCGCTGTGCCACCCAGGCGCCCCTGTCAATACTTCTAATACTCTGTACCAAGTGTAGCTGTCATTGCCTCCATTAGCATCATCAAGAACCCTGAAGGGAAATTTCCTATGAAATGAATGAATCAATCAATCAATCCATCAATCAATCAATCACAGAAGTTTAGGGAACTGAAAGCTGGTGATTGGCTCTGCTGGTCAGTACAGGGCCTGGATTTTGACTCGGGCCTCCCTCCTCTACAAGGTCCCTTGGTGCTGCTTCACTCTCTCTTCTGCAACTCTTGTCTTTTTTCTCATTCTTTTTTTCTTTTTGTCTTCATTTCCTTTATCTTAGGTACACAGAATTAAGTTAATGGTGCTCTGCTTATGGCACACCATCATCCCTAGTTTATTCACTTTATTTCATTATCTGTCTCCTTTGTTTCTCTGTCCACATCACATTTCCTGTCCCCATCTCTAGATGCCTATTTCACTGTTTAAGGTAGCCCCAAATATACTGTCCTCATGTGTATTAGATTAACATGCATCCCTAAAATATTGTTTTATAAAATTTCACAAATGATACTAGATTTAGATTTAAATCTCATCATGTACTAGCCTTTTTTTTTAAATTTATACTGCTCCTGAGTTCTAACCACCTTGTTATTTGTTAATCCAGCTGATTAATTCTGACAGCAAATATAATAATGCACCATGTGTTTATACCACAGTTTAAGTCCCATTCACTTAAACTGTCATCTATCAAGAACCAAATTTTGCCCAATAAAAGTGCTGCTGTGAGCTTCCTCAAACATGTCTCCTTAGGAGTCTGTGCCAGAGTTTCTCTAAGGTATACACACAGGAATGGGCTCATGAGCTCTAAAGTTACATCCATATTTAACGGCATGAAGCACTGTCAGGATAGATAATCCTCAAACGACTATATGTAACAATTCCTGCCACCATGGGCTCTGCATCCTCACCATGACTTTCTCGCCTTTGATATTTGGCAAAATTAGTGTTGTTCATCAATTTAATTTGCATTTCTCTAATTATTAAAAAATTAAACATCTCTTTATATACTTCTTAGCCATTTAATTTCCTTTTCTCTGAATTACCTATTCCTTGCCTTTGCCCAATTCTCTATTGGGTTTTCTTTTTTTCCTTGTGAATTTACAGACATGTCCTCTATGTTCTAGGTATTAATCCCTTCTTATAGTTTAGAAATTGCAAATATCTTGTCTCAATCTAGCATATTTTAACTTGTTTGTGGCAAATTTTGTTCAACAAAAAAAGTTAATTTGTGATAAAATTCAAACACATGAAGTTTTACCTGATGGTTTGTGCTTTGGGGAATCAGATTTTTTTTAAGTCTGTCCACAACCCAAGGACATAAAGAGATTCTCATACATTGTATTATATTTAGCTTTATAATTTTATCTTTATCAGTCTAAATCTTTTACTCATCTGAGGTCCATCTGGTATTAGTGACCCAATTTTATTTTTTTTCTCTCCATAAATAGTTTATCCAAGATCATCTATTAATAATCTGTCCTATACCTATTGATTTATAATGCTAAGACTATCATATCCCAAATGCCCATATATGTGTGGATCTATTTCTGGGCTCTTTATATTCTTTCATTAGTCAATTCTCTTTTCCTGTGCCAGTACCATCTTTTCTTTCTTTGTAATACATCCCAGTATTTGATAAGCATTTATGTTTATTCGTGGACTTTAATTTTTTCATCTAAATTTTAGAAAACCATATTCTCAAAGTTCATCAAAGAATCCTTTAGGAATTCTAATTGGAATTGCATTGAGTTTATGATTAATTTGGGGGGAGAAATACATCTTTACTATGTTACATAACCTTATCCTTGAATATACTACATCTCCTGATTTAACTTATTAAATTTCCTTTTACTAACTTATAACTTTAAAAAATTGTTCTACTTGAAGATCTTGTACATTCTATCAGGATTATTGGACATTTTATAATTTCTGTTGTTATAATGAAAGGTATCTTATTTTCTCATATGTTCTAATTGGTTTTTATTATATTTAGCAGGAGAATGCTACTGACTTCTGTATGTGAAACTTATATCCAACATTTTTTATTTAGGTCTTTTCTCCCTTCCATTAACTCTTTTTTTCCTCTTTCTGGGGTTTCTGGGGTGCATGGTGCTCAGTCAGTTCACCACCAACTCTTGGTTTCAGCTCTGGTCATGATCTTAGGATCATGAGATTAGCCCTGACTCCATATTGGGCTCTGTGCTTGGTGGGGAGTCTGCTTGAGATTCTCTCTCCATTGGCCCCTCCTCCCACTCACATTCTCTCTTGCTTTTTCTCTAAAATAAATAAAAATTTTTAAAGAGTTATTGACATTTCTATCTCTAGCCTTCATATTTCTTAATTTCTTTCATTCTTCCCATTTATTACCCTTTTCTGATGCCTTCACAGACTCCCTCAATCTGATCTTCCAATTTGTTATTCTTACTTCAGCTGCCTTCATTCTTCACTTTAACCTATCCGTGAGTTACCTCAACAGCTCAAATGTAAACTGAAGTCCACTGAGTAATTGATGCCACAGAGTGTAAAAACAATCACCCAGGTGATCTCTTCCCAAATTTCTGAAGCACAAAATTGTGTGATAAAATATCTTCTTAAAGATTTCATAAGTTTGGCACAGTTTGTTACACAACTGATAACCAGTTCATCATGAGATGGTGATAAATAAAGTTGTTACTTTGAGAGACAGATGAATCAAATTCTACTGTGGATTTTGAAAAGAAAATTTAAATAACCTAAAGCTTGTTTGATGTAGTTTTTAAAAAGAAAATAAAAGTCTGGTTCCCATGCAGATGATCTCTTCAGGGCTCTAACCTCTCAACAGTGTCATAGGATCATGGCATCATAGAAATGTCAAGTTCCCAGGGACCTTACACATCACTAGATTCATCTGTGTGGACCATTTGGGGGGCACTTCTGTTCTTAGTGTTATGACCTATTTATTAACTGAAGTAGCTAGCCTCATTATGAATACATCAAAATGTGCTTGTGTTTGCTCCTTGGATTCTCAGAGTGATCTTTAAAACACCTTTTTGATATGCTAAGAGCCTCTAACAAGGACAGACCATCAATGCAAAAAAAAAATTAGGCTGCAAAAAGAATAGCTAACTATCTTTTCTGCTATTAGTTGACAGTCCACATATAGAGGTCAGACAATGGATTGTCATTTGTCAATAGGCCCCACTAAACAAGACAACCTACTACTGACCTTGAAGAAAACAACATTCATTTGCCTTTAATTTGCCTGGATTATGTAAAAACTTCAAAAGCCAGTTCCCCAGGGGGACAGCAAGGATGTGAGGAGAGGTGGGGGTGGAGTTAGATATGCCCAGCCCACTATATTATGTGGATGGAGTAGAAAGGTCCTGGAGAATGTTGTTGTTTTTTTTTTCCTCTACTTAGCCTCAGTTTCCTCATCCATGAAAGGAAGGTAATAATACCCATTCACAGGGCCAGTGTGAGAATTTAGTGAGAATTTATATCTAAACTGCCTGAGAAGCACTCAATAAATGGTAACTGCCACTTTTATTATTACCAACATCACCATCAGTAATAAGAGAGGATGAATTTCAGTAATTCAGAACAGGGTTAAAACCTAGAAAGACCATGGAAAGAAAATCTTTTGTCAAGATGTCACTCCCAAACCAGAGAAGTTAGATTATCTAGAAAACCACCAGAAATACCATGACTAAGTCACTTAGAGGCACCATCCAGAATCCAGGAAGTCAGTTTAGTATTCAAATGGAGTCAAGAGGATGAAGAGCTTCTAGAGACCTGACTTGTATAGGCTGTCCCTCTCTCTGACAGTTTGAAAGGGCAATTTATCTTGATTAATTCCTACTATAATATTCAAGAGCAAGGAAATCATTTTGGTGAAGGGGTAATAAAAATAAAATGGGAGGGAGAACTGTTATCCTCAAGAGCTCCTCTTGAAGAGAACATTCACTTTGGAAAGAAAGAAGGGTAGCAGACACTGGTGGTGTTTAGCCTAAATCTTCTTGGATCCCTCTTCCTGTTTCTCTGTGCTCTTCTGCAGCTTCAATGTGTACTTGCCTCTCAGGGCCCACAGTTGTACCTTTTCTTTGCTGGATGGACCTCAGTCAACCGAAGTCCTTAGCCTGTACGTATACAGAGCCTCAAGTACGTGAGAGTTTATTACCCTTCAAGTTGGCCCTTGGCCAATGATTGATGGTACCAAAACATGGAAGTCCAGCCTTCTTGCCTCAAGATACAAACTATAAGGTGTAATTTATACTCCATAGGACCAGGTCAAGTCTAGGACTTCACCTGTGGTTCCACCCTTGCTTGGCTTCTTCCCTTTTTGTGTTCTACTCTCCTCACTCCTTTCCTAGTTTCCCCTGGGAACACTTTAAATAAATTATTTACACTAAAATTTTCATCTAAGGGTTTGCCTCTGGGAACCCGACATGTCAATGAGCCATTTAGGTACTGGCTGCAACCCCAAAGGCATACATAAGTAACAAAAGATAATTACTATCTGCCTTCTAAAATTGGTGGCTCTTAATAATCAGAAGACTCTGTGTTTCAGTGGGTTTGAGAAGATAAATTTAGTAGTAGTTGCTGAGAGAAAGCTGGTGATCCATGTTAGAGAACCACTCCCCCCCACCACCACATACACGTATACAAATCATCCCCTCCATGAAATATCAAGTAATGTCTACATCATACTCTTAAGATGTTCAAATACAAGTGGATTCTTCTGAAGAATTGGACCAAGTGCTGAGGTCTTCAGTGGGATGGGCAAAAAGCAAAAACAGAAATTATCTTTGTGCACCAACACATGGCCAGAGAATTAAGGCACATTTCACTCATTTACACATATAAAAGACAAGATTTTAAGTTGTGATCAATAACATGGAATGGAAAAAATAACAGTAATACTATTAGCCTAACCCTAATCTAGTTGTTCTCTTTCATTAACCCTTTAGAAATCTACTCTTCCCATTTTAACCAAGCTCCACTCTTCTCCCTTCTGCATTTTCCTCTCCTTCACATTCATCTGGCCAATGCAAATGATGTAGATATACAAACATTTCAAAATGCTTAAACCATTTATGCCAAGTTTCACATTCTGTTATGAAAAGTCTAACATAATTAAAACATTTTCTTCCCTCCTTCCTTCAGCGATCAAACACTATGCTCTAACCTGTCAACTCTTCAGCAGCTCTTTTCCTGTCTTTCCATGTCTCCATCCTTTGGGTGTCCTCCACCTTCCTATAATTGAAGGCTGATGTCATCTTGAAAGAACATGTATTCTCTGTTTTCAGAGGCTCTGTCATCAGTGCAGCTGTCTGGCATCCTGTCATTGCCCATCTTTGTCAGTTAATACAGGAACACAAACGTTCAGTGACATTATGCAAATGTGTAACCTTCCTTGGAGACTTTTTGCCTGGATGCCAAAATCTAGGTTGCACTGAAATAACACATTGTCCATTTAGACAGCTATAACCTACTCTAATGTGTGTCAGAAAAACAAAGAAAAATTATCTTGATCTCATCTGCTAAGGGAATCTATAATTTCTAGAGTGGAGTAATATCCTAGACCAAAAGTCCCACAAGGGAAAATGCCTTTGGGATACCATAATCCAAGCCATCTAAGAGAAGCCTTCAAGAGAGGTAGAATTTAAAATTAATTGAGCAGTGGCACCTGGCTGGTTCAGTTGGAAGAACCTGCAACTCTTGAACTCAGATCATAAGTTCAAGCCTCGTATTGGATGTAGAGATTATTTAAATGAAGAAAGAAAGAGAAAGAGAAAGAGAAGAAAGGAAAGGAAAGGAAAGGAAAGGAAAGGAAAGGAAAGAAAAGAAAAGAAAAGAAAAGAAAAGAAAAGAAAAGAAAAGAAAAGAAAAGAAAAGAAAAAACTTAAAATTCATTGAGCAAAATTGCCTCTTCTGATACTCCAATAGGCAATGTAGGCTTTTCATGATCCATACCATATCCAAATAGAAGGGAAAACAGAGGAAATCCACTCTTTCCATTTTAACCACGTTCCACTCTCCTTTCTTCTCTATTCTCCTCTCCCTTAGGTTTATCAGGCCAATGCAAGTAACCAAGATATACTAACATTTCGAGATATCAAAGCATACAAACTATTGTCATTCCCTACAATTTCTCCTCATGGCCATTTTAGCCACCAATATCCCTAGTTCTCCATTTTATCCCTTCTTCCTTGCACTCAACAAATACTTCTTAACTATTAACTGTTTTCAAACACTGAATAAGTCCTGGGAAAAATACAATGTTGAATCACCAAGGACTGGTTCTCAATGAGCTTCCATCCTAGGAGAAGAACTAAGACATGAAATCAGTGAGAGATCACACACTGTTTTGATAACCAGACATGTTTCAAGAAGGTAGTATTTATAAGCAAAGACAGAGAAGAAGATTATAATAATTTTCTTGTTGCCACTGTAAAAAATTACCACAAACTTAGTGGCTTAAACAACACAAATTTACTTTCCCACAGTTCTGGATGTCAGAAGTCTAACGTAAGTCTTAGGGAGCAAAAATAAAGGTGTCAGCAGGACTAGCATCTTCTAGAGGCTCCAGGGGAGAATCCAGTCTTCACATGGTCCAGCTTCTAAAGGCTAGCATTCTTTAATTCATAACCACCTCACTCCAATCTCTGCTTCTGTCTTCATATCACCTTCTCCCAGTCTGATCCCCCATGTTTCTTACAAGGATGCTTGTGATTACACTAGGCCCACCTGGGTAATAACAAATAGAATAATCTCCCCTTCTCAAGATCCTTAACTAAATCACAGCTGCAAGCTCCCCTTTTGCTATGTAAGGTAACATAATCACAGATTCCAGGGACTAGGACATGACCATGCCCAAGAGAGGACATTATTCAGCCAACCCCATGTGTTGTAGGTCATGAAAGTTTTCTAATTAAAGGCATGGAAGCAGGTGGGGATATCACCATGTGAAGAATGGCAAGGTAAAGGGTTTATGCAATGGAGATAGGGAATCTCCATGTATGTGGTAGGACAAAACACTACTAAAGAGACTGTAAACTTTATTTAAAGACAACTAGAAGCACTCAAAAGTGTGGAGAAGAGTGTTTTTAAATATTAATGTGGCAGCAATGTACAGAATTATTTGGAATAGAAGTCTCAAATATAAATGCTACAGGAACCAAGCAGTACCTTAATGAGTGAGATGCTCTCAGTAGAAAGAGAACATGGTCCTAGGAGAACTGAGGAGGACAGGAGGACATAGGCTCCATTCTAAGAAGGCCAGGACTGGGCAGTCCAGCCAATTGCTACCCCAGAGAATGTAGGCCCATTGGCATTATATCATTAGATTTTTCAAAAGAAGTGAGAAATCAGAATTTTATATATCAGTTCCCAATATTTCGATTTTAACAGCTATTCAAAAAAATGTTTAAACATTTAAAGAAACATGAAAGAAAGCATTATCTGGAACTCTACACAGCCCACAGCTAGCCGTTTGCAGCCCCTGGATTAGGGGAAGGCAAGACCAGCCAGCCAACCTCACTTAATGCTCAGAGCCAGTCTCTGCTTTCTCCATGGCATCCTGACTACATCGTGTTTTGCTTCATTTTGCTTTCTTTTTTTTTTTATAATTTTATTTATAACAATATCTATGTTATTTAGTTGTAAAGGAATTCAGCTTGACTACATTTTTTATGCATGATTCTGAGTTAAAAAGTATAGAATTCTCTGTCCCTATTTGTTGTAAATATATAAATTATTTTTATTAGCAAATGTATCATTTCTGATCATCCTGCAATATGTATTTTCTTCAAGTGCTCATATTGTATGAAAGTCCACTACAGTTTTAAGAACCTTACATGTATTTAGAGGGAAATACTGTAAACTATAACTGCTGAACAATTTTCAAAGTCACGGATAAACGTAATACTATGAATACTTAATACTATTCCACAAGGTAAAATGCAATCCATCTAATGACTACTTTACAAAAATGCTACCCTAGCAGGGCCTAGTAAGTTACATTCTTAGGGAATTTGACCAGTAAGAGGTAGGTGCTTGCTGAAACACTAATGCTTCAAGTGTCTCATAAAATACAGTATATATTTTATGTGTGTGTAAGTTTTTTATAATGTAAAAAATTATATTTGTATTCCCAGATATACATTATCCTAGTGGCCTGGATTAGTGGTTCTCAGCATTTTTTTTTAGCTTTGACATCTATGATAGGAGATGTTCACATGTTTACATTTCCGTGGTTTTGCAGATTTTGCTGAAACAAACAAAAAAATAACTGGTACCTGAAGCATTTTTAAACAATCCCATTGATGTAATATAGAATTAAAATTCACAGTCTTATTTACACTTTTTTTTTTTAAAGATTTTATTTATTTGACAGAGATAGAGACAGCCAGCGAGAGAGGGAACACAAGCAGGGGGAGTGGGAGAGGAAGAAGCAGGCTCATAGCAGAGGAGCCTGATGTGGGGCTCGATCCCATAACACCGGGATCACGCCCTGAGCCGAAGGCAGACGCTTAACCGCTGTGCCTCCCAGGCGCCCCTTATTTACACTTTCTTAATTCTCACTTTCTTCCTTATTATAAATTTACTCATTTGGTAAATTTTTTTTAATAATTAAAATTGTAACTTACACATATTTAAATGATTCATAATCCCTCATTTATTACCAGCACATTAACAACAGTTTCATTCCAAGGTCAAGGCTGGGAATTATGAGTGATTTCCACTCAGATAATGAATTACAACTCAACCCTTTCTCTCTCATACCAGAAAGCAGGTAACAAAGATAGGCTTGGGTCCATCTTAATTTTTAACAGAAGGTAAGTCACTTATAAACTTTGGTACTCTTTTTAGTAACAAATGACCCATACTGAGGTTCACCACCCATTTTATCACAGCTATATAAATGTGGCTTGACATCATTTTGAGAACTGCTAGCCTGTTAAATGCAAACTAATGTGTGTTTGCAAAGAAAAAATTCAATTTCATATGTTTGTGCTTTAAGTGGGGGGATAAAAAAAAAAAAAACGTGCCCAGCATAGTAATTCTGGATCATTGTAGAACATGCATTTGGAGAGCAGGGTCAGTGCACATTCATAATTTTTACTATTTTCTATCTCCTAGTCACTGTATTCATTCTACCTATGGACCAGAGTTTAATGAAAATATGCAATGTTATTATAGAAGAAAATAAAGAATCTGCACAAGAAAATTCATTCACCATGCAGATCCTATGCTGATTTTAAAAATCTCATTATGACTTAATATGCAATTTCTAATGTTCTTTGTGCCTGGTGATACACAATGGTGTGGGGCGGGAGAGGCAGGGGTGGCAGGGAAGCAGTGGCTGAAGGATTTAGCAGTTTTCAGTTGATAGCAAAGCTGAATATGAGTCAATAGTGGCAGGAGGCAATCGAAAAATCTCACACATTCTTCATTAGAAATGTAATGTTCACAGTGAGTTCTCTTCTCTGACTCTCAGACTATGCCTGGATTAATATGTGTTGTTTGGGGCTCACCTTCTTGAGTGGGCTATGGATAAACAGAAAAAAATTCAGAGGAGTGAGAAGGTTAGTTAGAGGGCTTGAAATCCTGTTGCAAAAGAACTGCTTGAGGGCATTATGCTAGGTGACATAAGCCTTACACAAAAAGACAAATATCGCATGACTCCATTTATATGAGGTACTTCGAGTAGTCAAATTCATTGAGACAGAAAGTAGAAAGGTTGCCAGGAGTTAGAAGAAGAGGAAATAGGTAGTTGTTGACTGGGCATAGAGTTTTGGTTTTGCAAGATGGAGAGTTCTGGAGATTGGTTGCACAATAATGTGACTGTACTTAACACTACTGAACTGTTCACTTAAAAATGGTTAAGACAGTAAATTTTATGTTATGTGTATGTTACCATAATTAAAAACTCAAAAAGAAATCTGCTGAAAGAAGGAAAAGAGAAAACCTTATGGAGGAAAAGATTAAAAAACAAAGAGGGCAAATCTATTAATGAAGGGTCACTATTTGGGAAAAAAAAGTAAACTTATTCTTATGATTTTAAGAAAAAGTCAACACCAACCAGTTTTAGTTATTGGTAGATACAGATTTTAGCTCAACATAAATATGAATAATTCAACAGTCAGAATTTAAGACATAAAGATAAAATGAGCTATCAATATTTGTGGTCCATGATATTAGTTACCCTGGAATAATTCATGCTTCAGGAATCAGTCAGTGGCAAGGAACCAGTTGGTAACAGTGATGTAGGATGAAAGAAAGACCATTAGGGAAAGAGTCAGAAGATCTACACGTAAGCCCACTTCTGTCACTTACTACCTTTGTGACTGGCTTAACATACTGTAATGTACCTTAATGTCCTTATTCGTAAATCAAGGACCTGGAAAGGATTTCCAAGTTAAATAGCATTTAACTCCACTCCACCAGATTTTTATTCAAATAATCAGTTGGGGGGAAAATTGTGTAGCAATGTTAGAAACTAGAAAATTTGGGGCAGATATAGTACACGTTTGTCGGAGCAAAGGAAGACACCAAGATGCTACCCACAACTCTTACTGGTGAGAGAGAATCTCAAGTGTAGAAAGGCTCTTGGAGCGTCACATCATCAAGCTGATTATCAATATAACAGAATCAAACCTGAACTTATGGCTGCGTCTGTGGAGAGATGGAAAACATCACTTGGAATCACTACAGAGCAACAATAGATTAGATATCCAAGACTGTAGTTTGACAGAGAATATATTTTGTCTCCTCACTTTATTGAACCCCGTTCAAAAGACACTGAAGGATAAAAGACCTCTAAGATTAAACACAGGTCTTCAGCAGATGAGCTATTTCAACATATTTGTAGAAGAGAAAAACAGATGGAGGAATGTTGACAAATGAGACAGAATTGTGGAAGCGGTAGCCTAGAGTTTAAACAAAATGGGATTCGGAGCCACAGAGAACTAACTGAGTCTCTAGACACAAAACAAAGAGCAGGTAAAACAAAGGACAGGAGGGAAAAGCATGTAGGGCAGAAAATAGGGTAACTGATTTTAAGTCTATGTACACTACAGAAAAGATGATTCCTTTCCCACTCTACCCTCATATCCCCATACTTGCATTGGTGATCTTGGAATAACTAGGATAGCTAGTGAATGTGTTAATATCCTTGAGTGTATCCCTCCTGATTCTGACACTGTGATTGCTCCTTCAACCTAGTATATTTTTTCACTCTGGAAAAAAAAATAAATAACGAATTAAGAGCCTGGTGTTACTAACCTTGCCCATACCCATAGAGCTTTCACCCATCAGTCCCTCTTTCTAGAATTTGAATATTCAAGGTCAACATCCAGAAGCTGAGGAAAATCTGTAACATTAAAGGTAAAAACCAAGATAAATGACCCCAGATAAAAGGGAAGTTATTTTTGTGTCTTCAAAGATATTCAAGGGGATACTGCATGCAGAGGACAAGAACAAAACTGGAATGATGATTTTTAAGAATCTTAGCATTTTCATAATAAAACTGCAAAGAAATGTTCTTCACTACAGTTTTGAAGTCAGGAATATTCTCTAGGGTTCCAAATTTATATACTTTTTCCTCATCATTGTTTTAAATATCCTAAAGCTTCTAGGAAATATTTCTAGATCTAGATAACCTAGAGCCATGTTAATTCCAAACAAATCTAATACACCCCTTGAGAGGACAACAAGGGGAACAAAAAGAACATAAACTGGTAATATATAGAAAACAAGAGCACTCAAAAATTGATATGTTTTGAAATAAACTTTCTTTTTTTAAAAAAGGTTTTACTTATTTATTTATTTACTTATTTGAGAGAGAGGGAACACAGATGGAGAGTGAGAGGGAGAAGCAGACTCCCTGCTGAGCAGGAAGCACAATCCAGGGCTCCATCCCAGGACCCTGGGATCATGACCTGAGCAGACATCAGACACTTAACCGACTGTGTCACCCAGGTGTCCCTGAAATAAGGTTTTTTTTTTTTTTAAGATTTTATTTATTTATTCAACAGAGATAGAGACAGCCAGCGAGAGAGGGAACACAAGTAGGGGGAGAGGGAGAGGAAGAAGCAGGCTCATAGCAGAGGAGCCTGATGTGAGGCTCGATCCTGCAACACCGGGATCACGCCCTGAGCCGAAGGCAGACACTTAACCGCTGTGCCACCCAGGCGCCCCTGAAAAAATCTTTTTAATAGATAAGTTGGAAATGAGGCAAGGAAATCTCCAGAAGACAGACTAATAGACAAAAGTGTGAAATTTTTCAGAACGCAAGAAGGAAGAACCCAGACATACAAATTATTTGGACAGATAGGCATATTAAGAAGAGGGAAAATAAGAATTTAGAAAATGTATCTATTCTGGCTGCTCCTTTAAAAATACTTATCTGTGCATAATACTTATCTGTATATAAAACTCAAAGATTCTGATTCAGGCTATCAAGGGTCTTACCCTGGAACTGTAATTTTACAAGTTGCCTCGGATTATTTTTATTTTAGTGCAATTGTTAAGGAAAGCTATTACTATTTGGAATTATCTTCCACTGGAAGGTTGGGTAGATGTAAATGTAGAGAAGAAAAGGATGTTGATAAACCAGAAGAGCTAATGAGTACTCTTACCAAAAGCATTTCCCCCCATCTCCTATTCTTAAAGGATAAAAAGTTGTATCCATGGGGAAGCATAAATGTTTATATTTCACCTCAAGACTGAACAGAAGGTCCAATGCAGACTTTTTGCTTTGATTTTCTGACAAAGATTTCTTTGCAAAAGAATAAGACTTGAGAAGTACTTATTAGAGAAGATGTAGTTACAAGAAAAGAGTTCCAAGACAATAATGAGAAGATCAAAATACTGTGAAGATATTGGCAAGGGGAAAGACCGGAGGAAGTGAGCCCTCCCAGAACTATACGATGCATCCCTTCCATTAAAGGTAATCCAAACCTTCTGCAGCACCATTGATTGACCTATGCTTGACAAAAAAAGGAGAAATCAGGTCCTATGAAGTTCACAAAACTCTTCTCAAGACAAAAATTCTAGCTTCCTCCATTATGGTACACTGCCAATTGGAAGAAACGTATATAAATGAGTTTCTTCAAGAAAAGCTATAAATGCAATAGTGAAAAAATGAAGAAATTGTAGGAAGTTACTGGCTACCATGTAGAAATTCTTTTAAAAATATGAGAAGGCTGGATTCCAGCTTATATTTTGTTGGAAAAAATTATATATATTTCGATCAATAGTGGCAGACAAATAATAGTAGTAACAAAAATAATAGTTAATGCTGCTGAACACTTTGTGCTAGGCACTCTCCAAGCACTCGACATGTGTCTACTTATTCAAGCTCACAGTAACTTGGTGAGGTAGGTTTTAAGAGGGGAAGTGACTTACTCTTGTTCTTACAGTTGGGGTCAGATGCAGAGCAAGAATTTGAAACTAACAGTTTAGCTTCGAAATCCATCCTCTTTAAAAAAACAAAAACAAAACATGTAATGTATTATTTGTTTCAAGGGTACAGGTCTGTGATTCATCAGTCTTACACAATACACAGTATTCGCCACAACACATACCCTCCCCAACGTCCATCATCCAGCCACCCCAACCCTCCCACCCCCCTCCACTCCAGCAACCCTGTTTGTTTTCTGAGATTAAGAGTCTCTTATGGTTTGTCTCCCTCTCTGGTTTCTTCTTGTTTCATTTTTTTCCTCTCTTCCCCTATGATCCTCTGCCTTGTTTCTCAAATTCCGCATAATTGTCTTTCTCTGATTGACTTACAAAAGCCACCCTCTTAACCACTAAACTCCTAAGTCTTAAGCTGACAATGGCAATGGAGAAAACACCATTACAATATAACCGTGAGATAATGGGGAGGTTAACAGCTGTGGCAAAAAGAATAAAAATAGAAAAATGAAAAGGATAGGTGGTAAGAACAATCATTTTAACTTTAAGTATACTGGAACAAAACATGGGAAAACTGGAGACAGAATTGTACAGCAAAATTTGAATATTACCTTAGGTATCTCCAAGATGTGGGGGCATAGAAATTGTGGCTAAAATGTTAATAATCCACAATCAGATCAAATAGAGAAAAGAGCTATATGTAAAGAAGATATCACATACTTAAAAAATCAACACATATGAGAGTGGGATCATGTGATGGAGAACATTCTGGTAAGAATTAAAGGGAAAATAAACAAGTGGGAGTTTTGAGAAAGTAGAGAACAGGTTGCACAGCCTGGCTATGTCTGGTATAGTCCTAATGCTTATTGTAAAACTCCCAAAATGTAGTCAGGATAGGCCATTCCCTTTGCCTCTTGGGAAGAAGATGCAGTGGAAAGGATACGGCCTCCGACATGGCACAGAAGTGGGTTCAAATCCCAGATATACCATTTGTTATTGAAACTTTATTCAAAATTACTTAATTTTTCTGAGTTTCACATGTAAAATGGAAACAATTTTCCTTACCATATGGTTTTGCAATAATTTAAAATAACATATACAAAACATAGCAAGCTCATTAAATTTTAGATCTTTTCTACCAAAACCCTTATTATGCTGAAAGTAGAAGATATAATACACGTTTGACTTCTTTGCTGTCCTCACTGCTCTCTCAAGATGAAGAAGAAAAAAACTGGTATGTTTCAATGATTGCTGAACAGTCAGGAAAACTGGGATCAAATCAGAAGAACTATAGACTATTCTAGGTGGTGAAAACATGATCAAACCTTGGGAAGATCTACTCATACCATCTTGGAATATATAGTAATAAAGGAACACAGATGTAAGATGAATATAAGCAATGGCACGTGCTATTAATTGGAAGTAACGTTTTTAGAGTAGGATCCGCTCCATACTATAAATTATTAAAATTTGTATTCAGCATTTATTTTTCCCCTCTTTATCCTATAATCCGACATCAAGAGTAGATCTACTCCTAAATAACCAATGGATCAATAAAGAAGTCACAAGGGAAATTAGAAAATACTTTTATATTACTAAAAATGGAAACACAATATACCAAACTTTATGCGATACAACAAATCAGTTCTTAGAAGGAAATTTATAGTTCTACATGCCCATATTTAAAAAAAAAAAAGATTTTGAGTCAATAACTTAACCTTGCATGTTAAGAAACCAGAAGAAGGAAACCAAGCAAAAAGAAAGAAATAATAAATATTAGAATGGGTAGTACTGAGCCAATAGAAAAGAAAGTAAATCAATAAACCCAAAAGTTGGTTTTTTGAAAAGATCAACAAAATTGGCAAAACTTTACTTAGACTGGCCAATAAAAAGAGAAGACTAAAATGAAAATCAGAAATGAAAGAGGGGACATTATTACTGAGTTTACAGAAATAAAAAGGATTTAAAGAGAATACTAGGAACAATTGTATGCCGAAAAATTTGATAACCTAAATGAAATGGATAAATTCCTATAAAGATATAAACTGAAACTCACGAAGAAAATTTTTAAAAATCTGAAGAGACCCATAATGAGAAAAAGAGATTGAATTCGTAACCAAAATATTTCCCACAAAGAAAAAGCCCGGGTACAGATTGCTTCACTGGTGAATTCTACCCAACATTTAGAGAAGGATTAATACCAATCTTTCACCAACACTTTCAAAAACAATAGAAGAAGGGGGAAATTTTTCCAACTTCTTCTATAAGGCCAGGATTATCCTGATACCAAAACCAGACAAAGACATCACAAAAAAAGAAAACTGCAGGTCAATATCCTCTATGAATATAGTCATAAAATTCACCAACACGATATTAGCATAAGGAATCCAGCAATATAGAAAAAGGATTATTTACTATGACTAAGTGGAATTTATTCCAGGAATGAAAGTGTCTTATAATATACTAAAATTTATCAATGTAATATACAATATTAATAGAGTAAGAATAAACACCATATGATCAACTTAATAGATGGGGAAAAATGGCAAAATCAAAATCCTTTCATTACAAAAACACTCGGAAAATAGGAATAGATGGGAATTTCTTCAACTTGATAAAGAACATCTATTAAATACCTGCAACTAACATCATACTTAACGGTGAGAGACTGGTTTCCTGCTATGATCAGGATAAGGATGTCCACCTAGCCACTTCAATTCAACACTGTAACAGTTTCTAGCCAGGGCAATTAAGCAATCAATCAATCAATATAAAAATGAAAAGTATCCAGATGGAAAGAAATAAGTAAAACTATCTCTATTCACATATGACATTATCTTATATATGGAAAATTATAATAAATCCACAGAAAAACTATTAAAGCTAATAAATGAGTTCAACAAGGTTGCAGGATACAAGAGCAGTATACAGAAGTCAGTTGTATTTCTACACATTAACAATAAAAAAAATCAGAAAAGGAAGTTAAGAAAAGAATTACATTTTCCATAACACTAAAAGGAAAAAACCACTTAAAAATAAATTTAGCAAAAGACGTGTAAGGTTCGTACACTGGAAAAAAAAACACCATAAAACATCACTAAAATAAGTTAAAGAAGAACTAAATAAATAAAAGACACACCCCATGTTCAGGAATTGGAAGACTTAACATTATTAAGATGGGAATACTCCCCAAATTTATATGAAGATTTGATACAATTCTCACCAAAATTCCAACTACCTTCTTTGCGTAAATAGATGAGCTGATCCTAAAATTCACATGGAAATATATGAGACGCAGAATAGTCAAAGCAATCTTGCAAAAGAAAAGCAAAGTTGGAGACCTCACATTTCAAAACTCAATTTTAAAACTTACTGGAACTCCACAGTAATTAAGACAGTGTGGCTTGCATAGGCTAGTCTTCTAGATTAAGGAACAGAATTAAGAGTCCAAGAATAAACCTTTACATTTATGATCAGTTGATTTTTGATAAGGGTGCCAACAAATCAATGGGAAAAGAATCACCCTTCAACAAATGGTGCCGGGAAAACTGGATATCCACACACAAAAGAATGAAGCAGAACACTTACCTTAATACCATACATAAAAATTAACTCAGTGGATCAAAGACCTAAGTGTAAGAGCAAAAAGTGTAAAACTCTTAAAAGGTAACATAGAAATAAATCTTCAGGGGCGCCTGGGTGGCACAGCGGTTAAGCGTCTGCCTTCGGCTCAGGGCATGATCTTGGCAATCTGGGATCGAGCCCCACATCAGGCTCCTCTGCTGTAAGCCTGCTTCTTCCTCTCCCACTCCCCCTGCTTGTGTTCCCTCTCTCGCTGGCTGTCTCTATCTCTGTCAAATAAATAAAATTTAATAAATAAAATTTAAAAAATCTTTTAAAAAAAAAAAGAAAGAAATCTTCGTAACTTTGGATTAGGCAATGGTTTCCTATATATGACACTAAAGCACAAGTGACAAAAGAAAAAAATAGATTAATCAAATACCATCAAAATTTGTTGTATTTTTTTTTAAAAGACACCAACAATAAAGTAAAAGGACAGTCACAGAATGGAATAAAATGTTTGCAAATCCTATATTTGATAAGGGACTTGTAGCTAGAAGCTGTAAAGAATTCTTACAACTCAATAACAAAAAGACGACCCAGTTAAAAAATAGGCAGAGGTAAGGAATAGATATTTCTCCAAGGGCAATGTACAAATAGCCAATAAGCACATGAAAAGATGTTCAGTATCATTAGTAATCAGGGAAATGCAAATCAAAACCCAAATGAGCTGCGGCCGTACAGGCCCTCGAATGTCTAGAATCAAAAAGTTGGATAATAAGTGTTATGGAGAATGTGGAGACTCGGAACCCTCACATACTGCTGCTGGCAAGGTAAAATGGCACCACCTCTATGGGAAACAGTCTAGACATTCTGAAAATGATTAAACATAGAGCTACCATACGAACCAGCAATTTCACTCCTAGGTACATACCCAAGAGAAATGAAAACATGTATCTACACAAAAACTTGTATACAGATATTTACAGCAGCATTATTCATAGTAGCCCAAATGTGGAAACCACTCAAACATCCATGTGCTGATGATAAACAAAACATGGTAGATCTGAATAATGGAAATTATTCAGCCATAAAAAAGAGTGAGGTGCCCATCAATGCTACAGTATGGATAACCTTGGAAGTGTTATGCTGAGGGAAAGAAGCCAGTCACGAAAGGCCTTATTGTGTAATTGCACATATATGAAATGATCAGAATAGGTAAATCTACAGAAACAAAGAGTAGATTAGTGTTCCTCAGGGGCAGGAGGTAGGGCTAAATGGGGAATGATGAGTGTGAAGTTTCTTTGCAGGGTTATGAAAATGTTTGGAAATTAGGTGGTGGTGATGGTCCCACAACACTGTGGGTATACTAAAATCCAGTGAATTGTACAGTTCAAAAGGGTGAATTTTGTGGCATGTGAATTATGTCTCAATAAATCTGTTATTTTTTTTAAAAGTAGGCACCATGAGCATATAAACACAATTCAAAGAAGAAAATAAAATTTCAGGATTGTATTTAAATATTTCTATTGAGAAGGTGCATGAGAACTGTGCTGCCGGTCTTCCAGGGCAACTTCTTCCCAGATTCAGTCACAACATGGCAACATGTCTGCAAGGAAAATGCTGGTGTCTGCCCTGAATCCTCTGCTCCATTAAAGTCAGGGCCCAACAAACTGCCCCCACCCGCCAGCTTTCCACTCTCCTGCGAGGACCCTTTTGTGCTGGACATCCTGTTGGTGCAAAGCCCAATGTGATGATGGCCACAGTGCCCTTGCTTCTTCCCAGCCACCTCCTGCTCAGCCTGCAGTTTACCCTGGAGTTCAAGACCAAGGGTGTCATCAGAGAGCACTGCAGGGACGGTTACTGGGTAAAGAGGTGTGGGCACTAATTTATCTACTATAAAACAAACCCAAAGCACAAACAGAGACAGATGTAATTCCTTTCACTGTAAAATAATGTGCAAAATTGCATCACTCCTTGAGGAATGGTACCACCTTACCAAAAGAAAAATAAAATTTAAAGTGACTTAAAAAATATTGCATAATTTTCTTTGTATTAAACATTGATTATGTTAGTTGCCTTTTACTTTTTATTTAATTTTAGTTAGATTTACTCATTTTCTGCTTGGGACTCTCAGTAGTGCTCTGATAACCAAAACAAAAAAACAAAACAACCAACTTTCTTTGGTGTAGTCTTTGACAAATTACGACTTAGCAAACAACAATCAGATTATCAGGGGGTGTCTGGGTAGTGCAGTCATTAAGCGTCTGCCTTCGGCTCAGGGTGTGATCCTGGCGTTCTGGGATCGAGTCCCACATCAGGCTCCTCCGCTGGGAGCCTGCTTCTTCCTCTCCCACTCCCCCTGCTGCGTTCCCTCTCTTGTTGGCTGTCTCCCTGTCGCATAAATAAATAAAATCTTTAAAAGAAAAAAAAAACAATCAGATTATCAGAAGTCAGCTTTAAAGTTTTGTTAACTTTCCTTGCATGTAAATGACCATGTGTGCACACAATGTTTCTTTCATTGAAGTCACCAAACAAGTGCCAGGCCCAAAAGAAAACAAAAAAACACCCCCAAAAAACCAAGAATTGTGTTTAATGTCACCCATAGAGAAGATCTTTATCAACATTGATTATAGCTTCATTCAGTTTAAGTCCAAGATGGAGGATGTGCTTAGCAGATAAATCAAGTGGGATTAAGCTTGGCTCCTTATAACAACAAAAATCCAAAACAGAAGTAGCTTATACAAGAAGACACAAGTTTATTTCACATAAAAGAAATTCTGAGGTTGGCAGTCCTGAGCTGGTGTAGGCTCTCCACAATGTCATCAGGGAACCAGAGTTGTTTTGGCTTCCCACTCCATGATATCTGGGTGTGACCCTTGTCTAGCAAATCTATCCGCTTTGAACAGTAAAATGAAAGACAAGAAGGTTCTTGTTCAGCGAACACTTCTTGTGACTGACCATTAGCATTTAATCACACAGCTAACTTCAGTGGACACCTGGAAATGTAGTCTTTTAGTTAGGCTAAAAGATTATAAACCTATACTAAGGAAGGAGGAGAGTATGAATTATAACAGGCAACAACTAAAAATCACTGCTCTGAAGACTAGGTGTAACAATGATCAAAATTTCTATCAGCCCACCAAGTCTAATCAAACAATGAGCGTAAACAACTTAAGTTTTTTGGGTGCCTGGGTGCCTGGGTGGCTCGGTTGGTTAGGCGTCTGCTAAGCATCTGCTTTCAGCTAGGATCATAATCCTGGGGTCCTGGGATGGAGCCCTACATCAGGCTCTCTCCTCAGCAGGAAGCCTGCTTCTCTCTCTCCTTCTGCCTGCCACTCCCCCTGCTTGTGCTCTCTGTCAAATAAAGATATAAAATCTTTAAAAAAAAGATGTAAGTTTTTTCTTCTGTTTTCATGGGCTGATGGTAATTATTTTGCAGCACTTACACATATTTTCCCAAAGCTATGTGCCAGATCAAAAACTCACAATGTTTGTTTATTTGTTTGTTTAGAGAGTGCAAGTGGGGGAAGGGTAGAGGGTGAGGGAGAGAGAGAGAATCTCAAGTAGACTCCAAGTTGAGCGTGGAACCTGGTGGCAGGGCTCAATCTCATGACCTTGAGATCATGACATGAGCCAAAAGCAAGAGTCAGATACTTAACTGACCGAACCACTCAGGCACCCCCCAAAAATCATGATGTTCATTCAGTGAACTCTGTTTTAAATCAATAAGCAATGAATAAGGGTGTTTAGAAAAAGCAAGTAATCTAAGTAACAGCAGAATCTGAAACAATGTGTTAGGATACCATGACAATTTCTCACCAAACATGGAGAACTGTCTCCCTGCCATGGATTAAAGATGGCTATAAATGCTTCAATTCTTCCTTCCATTGAGATGTGGGCTTTATTTCCCCTCCCCTGGGCCTGAAATGACCCTATGATATGCTTCAATCAATAG
This sequence comes from Ailuropoda melanoleuca, assembly GCF_002007445.2. Lineage (NCBI taxonomy): Eukaryota > Metazoa > Chordata > Mammalia > Carnivora > Ursidae > Ailuropoda > Ailuropoda melanoleuca. Next base: position 177,367,800 of record NC_048219.1, read on the forward strand.
AATGTAGCACAAGTGATAATGTGTAACTACTGAGACCAGGCTTCAAGAGATTTTGCTTCAAGAGCATTTTCTTCCTTCACTGCTTGAAATACTACTCTCCTTTGGAAGTCTGTTGGCATGTTCTTAGAAGTCTAAACCAAAACTAAGTTGAGAGACCACATGGAGAAGAACAAAGACACAAGGGGGTTGTGTAGCCAATACCAACCACCAGTCACATGAGTAATACGTATTAAAGGACTCAACCTAGTCAAATCTATAAATGTTTGCAATCTCAGCTGATCCCATGCTGCCCACTTACACTTAGATGTAAGTGAATCCAATCAAGCCATAGCCACACGAAATATGACCCATTTTTTAAGCCAATAAGTTTTGTTATGGTGATACATAACTGACACACATATACCCTCCCATGTTGGATAAGTGGTAAAATACAATTTGGTTTTGTCTTAGATTTTAAAATTTTGTTGCCTTTTAAAATGATTCTTAAACTTGTTTAAATCAGGAAAACTTACCCTCATTAATCAAAAACTATGTCTTCTCATCTTTAATTCTATAGATCCTACATATGACTAGTAGTAGACATGGTCATCAGGTAAATATCTACTTAAGAAACAATGCTTTTTGAAAGATACACATTTATAATATCAAAAGGAAATAGGGTGTAAAGACTTTTTGATAAGTAGTGTAAAAATCTTAATGAAAGGCTTATTCTTTTGGAAATTATTTTGAGCATTTTGAGGAGAATGATATTTATAGATGGAGTGTTTTCTTTCAATAATCACCAAAAATGAAAAAGAAAGAAAGAAAGAGAAAGAAAGAAAGAAAGAAAGAAAGAAAGAAAGAAAGAAAGAAAGAAAGAAAGAAAGAAGGAAGGAAGGAAGGAAGGAAGGAAGGAAGGAAAGAAAAATGGAAAAACATTCTTGGTAATCACTTACCATCTCTTTGTTAGTCATATTGAATTGACCTTTGATTTCTGATTACTCTTCAGAATATATTTCCTGAAATGTTATATAGAATTTTACAAGTTTTCAAGTTCAGAGCTAAGTTCTGATTTCACATTTTTTATTACACTGTAAAAAACAAAACTTCAGACTACAAACATATTTTAGATCCCTTTCACGTGATTCCTTTGTGAACTTAATAGTCTCTACCACTTAAAGTCCCCTTTCTAATACTTGAAGGAGATACTGAATCCACTCATAATTGAGAATCCAATATAAAGATTAATCTTGATTGCAATTTATGGTTCTCCTATACCACTAAGATTATGTAATTATGAATAGCTCAAGAAAACATCCTTTATATTCTCTTTTAAAAATTATGAGGCTTAAAAATAAAACATTTCATCAAATAGTATCTCCTTATTTAAAAATGTAAATAACATTTTTTCAAGAAATAACTCACTATCTTAAAATCACACGAAGGAAGGATAATAAATAAGCTAAGCTATTAACAGAACAGCATCACAGTTATATCTTGGTGTACAACAAAAATATTCCATAATTTTAATAGAGTAGGAGGCATTTATTAAAGATATCATTCATTTGATTTACCTTTGATTACATGGCATCTATAAAATATTTCAAATTTAGATAGGTTGTAAATATTCTGATAATAATACTAAAATTATTGCAAATCTATATCTTGGATCTGGGAAGCTTCTGGAGATGCTATTCATCTCTAAAATACCAGACTTATTTGATGTCAAAAGCCCTTCCCATTTCTTTTGACAGTCAATAACTTTGTCTGCCTTGGTCAAGTGCATCTATCAGCTATTTTTCCCCCCTGACAGAATAAGCTCTGAATTTAGAAAAGCTAGTAGGTTGTCAGAAGCCTCCTAAATTATAATTCCTTATATCTATAGAGGACCTAACAATTTACACATGCATTATTACTTGATATACAAAGCCACTCTGGGATAGTAAAAGACTATTATTTTTTGACATGGGTCTAAAAAACAAGAAACTGAAAGGCCTTGTCCTGGTTGACAGTAAATCGCCCAGTGGGAACTCAATCCAAAACTTCCAACTCCTGGTCTAACGCTCTTGCTACTATATCATGCTGCTTCAAACCACAAAATATACTTTAACTCAAGGGATTGAAGAGGAAAGTGTAAATTTATTTTATGTGGTATTAGAAATTACAGAATATTGTAAAGGACAGGGACATAAAGTGTGGTTATTGCCAAAAAGAGCCTTTGCAAAAACAGTGCTCACAAGAATATATATGAATATATATATATATATTTTTTTTTTTTCTTCTCATGTGTCTTCTGATTCACATCTGCTTTGTGTACTCAGAAAAAAATAAATTTTTTACTACCACCACCTCTGCAGAACCCAGATTGCAAGAGGAGCAAAACACATGCTATTCTTTCTCATGAATCACAAATATTACTAAATTTTGATTTTAGAGTCACCATGGTCGGCAATGATATACAAGTCAAAAGGAAACCCTCATGGTTAAGAAAGAAATGTTTTCAAGGCTATGTTCTTAATATTTAAAATAAACATAAATATTTGGCAAAATGTTGTATTTGAACCTTGTATCAGAAATACTTAAATTTGTTCTGATAGAGACAGAAATGCTTGACATCTTCAGTGGTGGATATAAGAGTGTGCTCTGATATAAGAGTGGCAGTCACAGATCATATTATCAGGAGATGGGTGATTTAATTTAATACATCCTTGACTTTTATGTGGCAGAAATATGTAGCAAAGCTCCAAGAAATTGAGAAACACTGTACTGACCCGACCATGCCTAGCAGTGATTTGAAATTAGGTAGAGCAGAATCCTTCAAGCCATGGAGTACATCTACATAAATATCAGGGCTTCTGTAGAATTGCATCAGCTCTTATCTTTATAATAGCAAAAACCCAGCAGCTGAAGCCAGCAAACTCCATCAATGCCACAGGGAAACTGGCCGTACTCGTAATGCAGAAAACAAATATGCCTATCTTCCTCCAAGGCCGAGGACAACTCAAGCCTATAACATGAAAAACTTGGTTCCCCATCGGAATCCGGGGATGTACTTTATGGTGACTAACATAATATAATAAAAAATCATTTAAAAAAATAAAAAATAAAATAAAAACTTGGTTCTGGATTTTTGGCAACATCCAGACAGCCCAGCACTTAAATATTTCTCCAAATTTTTTAGTGTTCTTTTCCCACTAGATGGGACAAATTTTGCCTCTTCTATGCATTCTTTATTACTAGTATATTTTACCTAATAAGCAAGAATCTTCTCTGAAATGACCTAGATTATGAAAGGGTAAAAATGAATGTTATCAGATCAGAGGCAAAAGAAATGTATACAGGCCACTGTCCTCTCTCGAATGCAGGCATATTAAAATCACATTACTTTCATATTTTAAAGCAGATAGGGGGAAAATCATAGTTATCTTTTTCAGCCAGGCCATTTCCCAGCATTATAAGAAATTTGTCATTAGTGGTGAACCTGGACATTAGTCTACATGGGTTATATTTCTGTTTCATCCATCTTGCATTGGAACGCCTGTAGAGTCTATTACTTAACTTCTCAGAGCCTGTCCCATTTTTAAAATGGGACAAAAATAGTACTGAGGAAACGAAGGCTGTTGTGAGAATTATTTAGCACATATGAAGCAATGAAAATGGTGTCTGGTCATGGTAGGGCATGCAGCAAGAAAGCATTCACTGCTATGACCGCTACATAGTCTTAGCTTTAAGGAGGCTGTATAAATTAGATCACAGTTTCTGTCATAAGAGCCAAAGGATTACTGATTTTCACCAGTAACAAAGTAAAAATTTTGGCAATTGTTTGATAACTACATTGAGTAAATGTTGAAGTAAAAGCCAAAATCTGGGGAGGAGGGTAGAGGAGAAAGAAAGAAAACTAATAATTTTATAAGGGGGGGAAAAGTAGTAGTATTCCATTTACTGAAGTAGAACTCCTGATGGCTTTATAAAAGTAGACAATTCCAAGAGTCCTGTGAAACATATTTTCCTCTTGGATGACAAAGCTAGAAAATAACTGGAGAGTCCTGAAGATCAGATATTTGAGACTAAATGCCACTGAACAGACAACAAGGGGTACAAATACAGAGCAAAGCAGGAGAACGGCGGTATCAAGGTAAATGGAAGTCTGGCAGAAGCAAAAAAAGAAAAAGGTAAGTAAAGGACAATGCAATCAGTCTTCTGTTCAATATATAGGAAAAAGATGGAGGCAACGAAACATAGGAACACGGGAAAAAAAGAGACAGGTCAACCATAAAACAGACTCTTAACTATGGAGAACAAACTGAGGGTTGCTGGAGAGGAGGTGGGCAGGGGATGGGTTAAGTCGATGATGGGGCTTAGGGGGTGCACTTGTGTTGGGGACTTGGTGTTGTATGTAAGTGATGAATCACTAAATTCTACCCCTGAAACTAATATTACACCACGTGTTAACTAACTGGAATTTAAATAAAAATGTAAGGGGAAAAAAAGGAGAGATGGAGGCTGATAACTTACAAGAAGAAAAAAACTTATTAAAAATATCTGGTGACAGAATGGCAAGGAGAAAACACCCAACCATAAAGTGGAGAGAAAGGAAAATCTGATAATCAGGAGGGGAAAACTCTGAGCTCTCGTTCTGCAGCATTTTTGCTTACATGTGAGGCAATGTTTTCAACAAGACAACTGAAGCAGTATGCTATTTTTAGAGATCCTGAAGATCACCTACAAATGGAAATGATTTATAAAGGAACAAAATTTTGGAAAAGGTTCAAAACAAAAGGAGGAAATGGCTCAGGATCAAGATTCTAATTCAAGATTTCCTGACACTCAGCACATGCTGATAATTTTAGTAGGGATGGTCCCATGAAAGACAAATTTAACTCTTGAATTCCTCTCTTTTGTTCTATAGATTCTTTTCCTTAAAAAATTATTATATGATATTTAAGATATTCCACAGAGGTAACCACTTGAATCTGATATTTCTGTAGATTATTTACTACCCAAAGTAGGCTCAGTGGCTTTATTGTACAGATGAAAAGCCACAAGATGACAAGCTTATCTTTCTGTGAATAGGCTTAGCTTACCTGCCAATGCTTTTTTAAGAGGCATAATTGACATACATTATATTAGTTTTAAGCACCTGTACATGATTCAATACACACACACACACACTGAGAAGTGATCACCACTATGAATCTAGTTACCGTCCGTGTTTACTTCATATGCTTATATACTTTTCTTCTTATGATGAGAATTTTTAAGATTTACTCTCTGGGTGACTTATATTTATATGTATTATGATATTATCAACTATAGTCACCATGCTGTATATTACAACCCCATGACATTTATTTTATAACTAGAAGTTTGTACCTCTTCACCCATGTCTTCAACCCTCAAACCCCCTCCCCTCTGGCAACCACCATTTTGTTTTCTGTATCCATGAGTTTTGTTTTAATTTGTTTTTAGATTCCATATGTAAGTGAATTCATGCAGTATTTGTCTCTCTGACTTATTTCACTTAGCATAATACCCTCAAGATCCATCATGTTATCACAAACTGCAAGATGTCATTCTTTTTTATGACTAAGTTATATATATGACCATTGATGGAACAGGTTGTTTCCATATCTCGGCTATTGTAAATAATGCTGCAATGAACTTAGGGTTTCCTGTATCTTTTCAAATTTGTGTTTTCATTTTCTTTAGATAAATAGCCAGAAGTGGAAGAGCTGTATCATATAGTAGTTCTATTTTTAATTTTTTGGGGAATCTCCATACTGTTTTCTATAGTGGCTGCTCTAATTTGCATTCCTACCAAAGATGCATAAGGGTTTCCTTTTCTCTACACTTGATATTGCTTGTCTTTTTTGAGGATAGCCATTCTAAACAGATGTGATGGGATATCGCATTGTGGTTTTGATTTGCATGTCCCTGATAATTAGTGATATTGTATGTATCTTTTCATGTGCCTGCTGGCCATCTGTAGGTCTTCTTTGGAAAAATGTCTACTTAGATTCTCTGCCTTTTTTTAAGTCTTTTTTTTTTTTTTGGCTTTTTGCTATTGAGTTGTAGGAGTTCTTTATATATTTGGGGGGTTAACCCCTTATCAGATATATGACCACTCAGTAGGTTGTCTTTTCACTTTGTTGGTTTCTTTGCTGTGCAAAAGCTTTGTTTGAGGTAGTCCTGCTTGTTTATTTTTGCTTTCATTGCCTTTGCTTTTAGAGTTAGAGCCAAAAAATCATTGCCAAGGCCCATGTAAAGGAACTTACCACCTGTTTGGTTTTTTGTTTGTTTGGTTTTGGTTTTTTGAGGAGTTTATATTTATAGGTCTTACATTCAAATCTTTAATCCATTTTGAGTTAATTTTTGTATATTAGGTAGTAGTCTAGCTTTATTCTTTTGCATGTGGCTGGCCAGTTTTCCCAATGCCATTAATTAGAGTCTGTCATTTCCTCATTGTATATTCTTGGCTTCTCTGCCATAAACTAGTTGACCATACATAGGTGGTTCATTTCTGGACTCTATTCTGTTCTATTGATCTATGTGTCTGTTCTTATGCCAATACCATGTTTTTGATTACTACAGCTTTCTAGTACAGTTTGAAATCAGACAGCATGGATGCCTTCAGCTTTTTCTTTCTCAAAATGTTTTGGCTATTTGAGGTGATTTACGGCTCTATACAAATTTTAGGATTATTTATTCTATTTCTGTGAAAAATGCTTTTGGTATTTCAATATGGGTGGCATTAGATCTGTAGATTGTTTTGATTAATATGGACATCTTAACAATATTCATTCTTCCAACCCATGAGCACAGAATCTTTCCGTCAATTTCTTGTATCTTCTTCAGTTTCTTCTGTCAAGTGTTTCATAGTTTACGGTGTTCAGGTCTTTTACTTCCTTGATTAAATTTATTCCTACGCATTTTATTATTTTTGATATAATTGCAAATGAGATTATTTTCTTAATTTCTCTACTAGCAAATTGTTAGTATATAGAGACACAAAAGATTCTTGCATACTGATTAGTTCTCACCGTGTTTTTGTGGGGGGAGTATTTAGGGTTTTCTATATACAAAATCATATCACCTGCAAATAGTTGACGGTTTTACTTCCTTTCCAATTTGGATGTTTTTTTCTTTTTCTTGCCTAAATGCTCTGTCTAGGACTTCCAATACTATGCTAAATAAAAGCAGTAAGAGTGGACATCCTTGCCTTGTTGCTGATCTTAGAAGAAAGATTTCTGGCTTTTCACCACTGAGTATGATGTTAGGTGTGGGCTTGTCATATATGGCCTTTATTATGTAGAGGTACATTCTCTCTACACCCATATTGTTGAGTTTTTATCATAAATAAATGTTGATGTAGCTAAGGGACATTTTAAGGGCCCTGATTTTTTTTCCCCCCTCTAGGGCTAGCAGAAAAGGAAATGATGCCTTATGTCTTTCTTAAATTTTACCCAGCATATTCCCCTGGCTTCAGTATAAAGGGCTGGGACCTGCTGTCATGTAGAGTATTTTCCCTAATGCTGATGATTTCAGCAGGGATGACCTCATCATTACAATTGGGGCTATTTTTCCCCCCAAACCCAAGGGGAGGGCCACCCTTAGCTAAATCCATCCTAGTGACTTCAATAGAATCCTCTGGGAAGCTCAGGAAGGGGTTGGCTGAGTTATAAGCTATTGTATATTATGCAGACAGGTATGGCTTCTCACTGTCTCCCTCTTCCTCATGTGAAGAAAGCAAAGGAGGCGGCTTAGGCAAGACATTTCCCCTCCAGACTACTCTGCAGGCATAGGTCCCCACCTGAGAAGTATGACACCCCAAATCCTCAGCCTTTTTCTAAACTGAGAAGCAGTGACAGCCAAGGCACAGTCACATTCCTTGCACTTTCCCTGTATCTAAGAGAATGCAGGGGGAACTGCAATAAAAGCTCGACCCTCCCTCCACAGATTTTAAAGTCCTTTTGTATTCCACGAGAAGTTGTTTTTAGGGGGGAACAGGAGGTCAGGAAAGCTTAATTTCAGAAATGCTGCTGTAATGGTTTTTAACACTTTTACTCATCTTGCTGGTGCTATTTTGTAGGATAAGGAACAATGTTGACAGGTTTTGTGGGAATTTTTTATACACTTTTTTTTTTAAATCACAGACTTCTATTTTTATGTTTTAACATTTTCATAAATAAATTTTTTGTACCTGGAGCCATGTAACAAGTTTGGGGGGAAATTGTGCCTTGTTTCAACAGTTTTGCTAATTTTTAGGCTGAAAGATGACAGATGCCTAGAGTGTACCTTATGTTGAATTAAAATCACTCATTCTCTTTTAAAAAGGGGAGGTGGGCACATGGGTGGCTCAGTCTGTTAAGTGTCCAACTCTTGATTTCACCTCAGGTGATGATCCCATGGTTGTGAGACTGAGCCCCAGGTCTGGCTCCACATTGGGTGTGGAGCCTGTTTGAGATTCTGTCTTCCTCTCCTTCTCTCTCTGTCCTTCCTCCCCAACCCCGCCAGCTCACATGCATGCACACTCGAATGAATGAGTGAATGAATGTTGAATTTTGTCAACCTTTTTTGCATCTATATAGTTTTTATCCTTCATTTTGTTAATGTGGTGCATCACCTTGACTGATTTGTGGATGTTGAATCATCCTTGCATCCCTGGAATAAATCTCACTTGATCATGATGTATGATCCATCTAATGTATTGTTGAATTCAGTTTGCAAACATTTTGTTAAAACTTTGGGTCTACATTCACCAGAGATATTGGAGTTTAATCTTCCTTTTGTTGCAGTGTTTTGGTATAAGGGTAATGCTAACCTTCTAAAATGAGTTTGGGAGCATTCCCTTCTCTTCAATTTTTTGGAAGAATTTGAGAAGGATAAGGATTAAATCTTTGAATGTTTGGTAGAATTTAAAAGTTAAACTGTCTGGTCCTGGACATTTGTTTGTTGGGAGGTTTTTGATTACAATCTCCTTACAGGTAATTGGTCTATTCAGATTTTGTATTTCTTCATGATTCAATCTTGGGAGATTGTATGTTTCTAGGAATTTATTTCTTCTAGGTTGTCCAATTTGTTGGTATGTAATTGTTGAAAGTAGTGTTTTAAGATCTTTTGTATTTCTGTGGTATCAGTTGTAACTTCTCCTCTTTCATTTATTTATTCGAACCCTCTCTCTTCTTTTCATGGTTCTAACTAAAGGTTCATTAATTTTGTTTATCTTCTCAAAGACCCAGCTCTTAGTTTCATTGATCTATTCTTGTGCCTTTTAAGTCTCTATTTCACTTATTTCCACTTTGATCTGTTATTTCCTTCCTTCTACTAACTTTGGGCTTTGTTCTTTTTTTAGTTCCTTTAGATATAAAGTTAGATTATTTCATATTTTTCTCATTGGTTTTGTTTTGTTTTTTGAGGTATGCTTGCGTCCTGTGAACTTTCCTCTTTGAACTGCTTTTGTTCAGATTTCAAACAAAAAACTTTTGGGTATCCACATCTCATAGATTTTGGTATGTTGTATTTCCATTTTCATTTGTCTCAAGGTATTTTTCTGATTTCTACTTTGATTTCTTCATTGACCCACTGGTTGCTCAGTAGCATGTTGTTTAATCTCCACATATTTGTGATTTTTCCAGTTTTCTTATCACTGATTTCTAGTTTCATACCATTGTGGTCAGAAAAAAATGCTTCATATGATTTTAATCTGAAATTTACTGAGTCTTGTTTTGTGGCCTAACATATGATTGATCCTAGAGAATGTTCCATGTGCACTTGAGAGGAATGAATACTCTGCTGCTTCTGGATGGAATGTTTTGTATGTATCTATTAAGTCCATCTATCTAACACTTAAGGTAAATGTTTCTTTATTGATTTTCTGTCTGCATGATCTATCCATTGATTTAAGTGGGGTATTCAAGTCCCCTACTATTATTGTATTGCTGTCAATTTCTCCCTGTAGGTCTGTTAAAATTTGATTTATTTAGGTGCTCTTATGTTTGAATACATAAATATTTACAAATATCATATCCACTTGTTGGATTGACCCCTTTATCAGTAAGTAATGCCCTTCTTTGTCTTTCACTACAGCCTTTGTTTTGAAGTCCACTTTGTCAGGGGGCACCTGGGTGGCTCAGTCAGTTAAGTGTCTGCCTTTGGCACAGGTCATGATCCTGGGGTCCTGGGATCGAGCCCCGCATTGGGCTCCCTGTGCAGTAGGGAATCTGTTTCTCCCTCTCCCTCTGCCCTTGTTCGTGTTCTCTCTTTCAAATAAATAAATAAAATCTTTAAAAAAATAAAACAAAACAAAGTCTACTTTGTCTGATATAAGTATAGCTACCCCAGCTTTCTTTTTGTTTCCATTTGCATGGAATATTTTTTCTATCCCTTCACTTTGCCTTTTTTCTTACATCAGAAGTGAGTCTTTTATAGACAACACATACAGGAGTCTTGTTTTTTGTTTGTGTGCTCTTATCCATTCAGCTACTCTTTGTCTTTGGATTGGAGAATTTAGTCCATTTACATTAAAAGTAATTATTGATAGGTATGTACTTATTGCCATTTTGCTCATTGTTTTCTGGCTGTTTCAAAATTCCTCTCTTTTCCTTTCTTCTCTTGCTCTCTTCCCTTCTGGTTTCGTTTCTTTAGTGCTATGCTTAGTTTCCTTTCTCATTATCTTTTGTGTATCTGCTATAGGTTTTTGCTTTGTGGTAATCACGAGGCTCATATATAATCGCCTATCTATACAACAATCATTTTAAGTCAGTAGCAACTTAGTTTTTATGACGGAGCTGCTCAGCTAGTTTTCAGGTCTTTTTCAGGGGGAACTGTCCCATTCGTAGCTGTAGACTCACTGTATTCCCAGGCGCAGGTGCGTTCAGAATCTTGCTAGGCTTCCATCTTGGACCACCCCCTCCACATTCCGGATACCTGCCAATTCTTAAGAAATTATTATAATGTAACATAACAAGACACAAAGCAATTATTCTAAATATTTTAATTTGTCCTTTCTTCCTCTTTCCTCAACCATGGTTATAGGAGATTAATAGGTTTCCACTTGATATTCCACTCCCCAAAATGCCCCAATCTTTTTTTGGATTATACTTGATAGCTCTTTCTTATGCTTTTTAAAAATCCTCATTACCTCCCCTACATCTAGATGACTTCCATTGCCTTTTAGAAGATCTCCTATCAATACTGCCTTTACTTTTAGGTTACAGGATTTATAATCTCAACAGTTCTACCTAAAGAAAAAACCGCCTGGCCAAGAAACATCAGACTGAAAGACTTGCTGCTAAAAAGATTATCCATGAAGTGCTGATATTTTATATATATAAAATAGAATTAGTGGGCTTATCAGGGCAGGTAATGATTCAATCATTCAAAATCATCATTCAAGGGCTCAAATCTCATTCAGAAAAGAAATCGTTTATACATTCTGTTAGTAAGTTGCCCAAGCCCCATGTGACTAACCTGCCTTTTTTTTTTTGTCAAACATTACTGTCGAAGGGCCACATTACATCATTTTAAACAAGAGTACACCCAATTATTTACAAATAGCATAAGTAATCCAAAGCATCCTTTTATTAACTATATGCAAAAGGTATAGTTATATGTAGCTATATATAAAAGGTATTCGAAAAAATGAGTACAGATGTTTAAGACATTGGTCCACTGCCTGCACTTTCTCTGGCTGAAAACCACTGAGTAATCTGATATAACCATCAACACAACATATGGTAAGTGAAAGTAACTTCCTAGATGGGAAGAAGCTCAAACAAAGTGCCTGCAGATGGGCACAGACAAGAAGGGAGATGCTGATTCAGTCTCTGAAACCCCACTCTGAGGGAAAACAACTGCCAGCTAGAATTATCAAAGCAGGGTCGCCTAGGTAGTGCAGTCGTTAAGCGTCTGCCTTTGGCTCAGGGCGTGATCCCGTTGTTTCGGGATCGAGTCCCACATCGGGCTCCTCCGCTGGGAGCCTGCTTCTTCCTCTCCCACTCCCCTTGCTGTGTTCCCTCTCTTGCTGGCTGTCTGTCAAATAAGTAAATAAAATATTTAAAAAAAAAAAAAAGAATTATCAAAGCAAAGTCACAGGTGATAGAATGAAAACGTTTTTCAGCCAAAATATATACAAACTGTATTCTTTCTCAAGAAGCTGCTAGAGAACATGCTTAATCAGGATACAGGGGTAAAGCAGTAAACAGGGACACCCCTGCCCCCAATAGGGAAGAAAAGCAAAGGAGCTTCCTAAGATCTGAAAAAGCAGGAACTCAAAAGATAAAAGCTTTGCAGATTTCATTAGCAAGCAGACCACACTGGAGAGAGAAGACAGAAGCCTTTAGGAGGAATGTCTCCAGGAAAAACAAACTAGTCTGTTACCTAGTTTTGTCTCAGAGAAAAATTATATTGTGAGACTTTTTTCAAAGATGTCAGAAAGTAGTTGAAGATGTAGACACAGGTTCAAACCTTTAGAAGGAGATTTTAAAACTAATAAAAATTTAAGAAAAACAAAAAGGTCTATAAAAAGGAAATGCAATCACTACAAAAAAAAACATGGAAGACCAGAGATATGTCCATACTCGTCATTGTGAAAGCCCTGAGAAAAAATTTATCTGTTTGGAATAATTTAGAAAGGAAAGAAGGAATCTTGGAGTGGAAAAAAAAAAAAATCAGCTACCATAATCGGAAATCACAGATATCTAAAATAGGTTAATCAAAAGAAAGCAGTACACCCATACTTACTTATGTAGGAGGCAAATACCAATGTAAACTACTAAAAGAATACAAAGCGATTGTTTCTGAACAGAAACTGAGAAAGAGATATAGGGGACTGATATCTTTTAGTCTAAATCTCTTAGCGCTATTTCACTTTTTAAACTATGCACACAAATTACTTTGCTATAAAATAGAAAATTTCAAAATGTCAACAATTCATTTAAAAAACATTTTTTATATTAAAAAAAGAAAACCTTCCTTCTAATGACTACATCTGAATTCATAGAAAACAAGAATGAATACTAAAATGATGCATTTTTTCAAAAAGGTAGATGAAATAAATCTGGATAGCTTTAACTACTGTTTAAATTATCTTGAGATTAAACTTGCTAACTTAGCAAATTAAACACTGATAGCAAAAACTCATTTCCTATTCATGGCTTCAGCAAGCTGCATTTCCTATTTCTGACTTGTCTTCCTAATTAAAAGAAAAAATTTAAAAAAATAAAACTCTCTAATAAAATATTGATAAAATGTCATTCTCTTCTGCAAAAGACAAGAAGTATCACTCAAGGGGAATCAAAAAATGCTTAGTGAATATCATGGTGAATATTAAGTCATCTGATCCTAAGAAGGAGTCCTAAGTATCCTTCCAAAAAATACTTGATTATGTCCAGAGCAAACACTGGTTGCTTCTTCTGCCAAGCAGGCAAGGTAGACTTCTAGAAGTGTATCCTGACATGGAAAAGCCCATTAGCGTGCAGCTTGCCACCAACACATTCCTTCTGCACAGATCACAGGGGTGTGCCTCACCAAGAACATTGCCTGTGCAATCTTCACTTTCTACTTTACTTCTTCACTTGTTTGGCTCCCCTGGTAGAGAGCAAGCCCCTTGAGCATTGTAGCCATGTCTTATTTACCTTAGTTGTTCCAAGCAAGGAACACAGCCTGATATCCAGTAGTTTCCCAATAAAAATCCAATGAATCAATGTACAAATTTGCGAATGAATACACCAGTATAGACTCTTTTTCAACCTCTTTTGAAAACGTAAAACCAGATCTATATATTTTTAAAAAGACAAAACTCATATGTGTAACTGCTAGTGAATCTTTGCATAGCACTTGAAAAAAGAGGATACTTACTGGAAGTCGACTGCCTACTCTTTGAGCTTCTGTCACATACCTGCAAGAGAAAGGTCAATAGGCAAAAAATCTTTAGACTTCATTTACTTTTCAGAGTGTAATAATTCCCTTTTAAAATACATATCACACTTGCTAATTGTTACTTCTACTGCCCAGAAAAATAATCTGAACTTACTATCAGGTATCAGAACTTTAGTGCTCACTGGACAAGGAAATGATTATTACAAGGGGAATGGTGATGTTACGGCCCATGCATCACCATGGTCTACCTCAAATTCCACATGCCTCAGCTTCAAATATGTAGGTCTTGGGGAATCAGACACATTACATACGTAATATATGTGAAATACAATTTCACAAGGAAATTTCCAACACTAAAGCAGTGCCAAGCAATGCCTTGCTTAAGTGCAGGCATAAAAATCACCTAGAAAGCTTTTTCAAATATATTTCTCCCTCCTACACTCTGTCTTGGAGGTTTTGCTTTTTGTTATTTTTGTGTTTGCTGCTGTTTTTTGGCCCCTTTAACTCCCAACTAGGAGGACATGGCCTGCCAGCTGAGAATCATTTCCGAACTGAGCCACAATTATTGACTAGAATATGTCCTATACTCCAGGCAGGCTGGGGGGACAGCAACAAATCTATAAAGATCACTTAAGTTTTTAAGATGTGGTTCAGTTTGGTGATGGTGCATACATTCTAGCTGATAAAACAACTCCACCAATTGGTGTGGCTGCCTGAGACAAAAGTTGAAAACGATTTTAAGTCCCTTTTTGGTCTCAGAAACAGAGGCAGTAATAAGAAATGTCTGCTGAGGTAGAAATAGGGGCTACAGCACATTTGGGATAGAGGCCATCTCCCCTTCTAGATGTCACAGGCCAGCCTAGTAAGTTCATTCAAGTAAAAGATCAGAGGCTCCTGTAATAGCAAACACTTCGATTTATTTAAAGAAGTAATATAGCTTGGGAGGTAGTATGGCAGGAAGAAAGGAACACGCGTGCTTCATCGGGGCCCTGCCAACCATGAGATGTGTGATCTAGAGTTCTCTGGGCCTGTTTCCTCATCTTAACACGGGCAAGCTGATCTCTGAGGCCTCTACCAAAAGGCCTAAGATTCTTTTTTTTTTTCTTTTCTCTTCCCTTTTCTGGTTAGTTTCTAACCCATAAGTGCAAGAGTGTTTAAACCTTACAAGCAAAGTCTCATCAATTCATGAAAATCATAGCAATCAATTAAGGCTCATTTTCTAATTTTTGTATTTTAAGCATAACTAGAGGTCTTAATTTAAATGTGTAGGGCGTGCACTGCATTTCGCAGAGATGGTAATGACAAATGGTGACTTAGTTTGACATTTTAAAGAAAACCTCCTTCCCACAGGACCAAAATTTATCATAACAATATTTATACAGATTTATCTATGACTGAAACAATCCAAATACAAAATAGCAGGGATTTAGTTTTTAAATTATCGTACATCTTGTTGATAGGCTACCATACAACTATTGGAAATTATGTACAAGAATATTTAATTATATGGGAAAATATGGGAAGTAAAAGTATATTCGGGGTTTAATCCTTAGTTATAAAAGCTACATGTGTGTGCGCTTGAAGAGAAAAAAAAAGAATGTTTTTCTTGGTTGTAGATTAGCTCTGTACGTTCAAAGCCCAAGGAAATGAATAAAGGGGTGTGTATCTCAAGTGTGGAGGCCTAAGCAGTCCTGGTATCCAAAATAAATGTATGCATGAGAATGAAGGCTAAGCAAAATGTTAGCTGAATGGATAGAACAGGCCACACAAATGGAGACAATTCACTCAGAGATGGGGAGAGAAATCAGAGGTAAGAAATTAGTCAGACAGGCTGGGTCCTAGTTGCTGTTAAGACTAAACCCATCAGTAGAAGAGAAATAATAAAGATTAGAGCAGAAATCAAAGAAATAGAAATGAAAAGAACAGTAGAACAGATCAAGGAAACTAGGAGCTGGTTCTTTGAAAGAATTAACAAGATGGATAAACCCCTGGCCAGACTTATCAAAAAAAAAAAAGAGAAAAGACCCAAATAAATAAAATCATGAATGAAAGAGAAGAAATCACAACCAACACCAAAGAAATACAAACAATTATAAGAACATATTATGAGCACTATATGCAAACAAATTAGGCAATCTGAAGAAATGGATGCATTTCTAGAGATGTATAAACTACCAAAACTGAAACAGGAAGAAATAGAAAACCTGAAAGACCTATAACCAGCAAGGAAATTATAGCAGTAATCAAAAATCTCCCAACAAACAAGAGCCCAGGGCCGGAAGGCTTCCCAGGGGAATTCTACCAAACATTTAAAGAAGAATTAATACCTATTCTTCTGAAGCTTTATCAAAAAATTGAAATGGAAGGAAAACTTCCAAACTCTTTCTATGGGAGAAGATATTTGCAAATATCATATCGCTTAAGGGCTAGTATTCAAAATTTATAAAGAACTTATCAAACTCAACTTCCAAAGAAAGAAAGTGCCCAACCTCACTCAGCATCAGGGAAATACAAATCAAAACCACAGTGAGATACCACCTCACACCAGTCAGAATGGCTAAAATTAACAAGTCAGAATGACATGTTGGCAAGGATGCGGAGAAAGGGGAACACTCCTATACTGTTGGTGGGAATGCAAACTGGTGCAGCCACTCTGGAAAACAGTATGGAGGTTCCTCAAAAAGTTGAAAATAGAGCTACGCTACAAGCCAGCAATTGCACTACTGGGTATTTACCCTAAAGATACAAATATAGTGATCCGAAGGGGCACCTGCACCCCAATGCTTATAGCAGCCATGTCCACAATTAGCCAAACTATGGAAAGAGCCCAGATGTCTATTGACATGTGAATGGTTAAAAGAAGATGTAGTGTATATATATATATATATATATATATATATAT
>NC_048219.1:177385020-177533003 GCF_002007445.2 Ailuropoda melanoleuca
TATATATATATATATATATATACAGAATGGAATATTACACAGCCATCAAAAAATATGAAATCTTGCCATTTGCAATGACGTAGATGGAACTAGAGTGTATTACACTAAGCGAAATAAGACAGAGAAAGACAATTATCACATGATCTCACTGATATGTGGATTTAAGGAACAAAACAGAAGATCATAGCAGGAGAGAGGAAAAAAAACAAGACAAAAGCAGAGAGCTAGACAAACCACAAGAGACTCTTAATCATAGGAAACAAACTGAGGGTTGCTGGAGGGGAGGGAGGTGGAGGGATGAGTTAACTGGGTGATGGACATTTTGGAGGGGATGTGATGTAATGAGCACTGGGTATTGTATGAGACTGGTGAATCAGACCTGTCCCTCTAAAACCAGTAATACATTATATGTTAACTGAATTTTTTAAAAAAGGGGAAAAAAAAAAAAAAACTAAGCCAACAAAGTAAAGACAGGACAGCCAGTAGCTGAGCAGCGGCTGGGGACAACAGCCAGGATGATTCAGGACAGAAATGAGCTCGCTACCACAAGTCACCTTTTAATGAGCTGCTTTTAGAGAGGTCTCTGATCCACATTGCTCACCAAGGTTTTGGAAGGTAATCCTGTAAATGCCCAAACAAGGCTGTCAAAGCTTTTGTCCATCTTTACACCCATGTCAGATGAGAGTATTTAGACTCCCACTTTATAACTGCAGACACAGGTTAGCAAAACTAGTAGAGATGATAAACAAACCCAAGTCCAACTGATCCAAAGCCTGCACAGGAGTCATGCCCCAGCCCCACCCCCATATCTATAATCCAATCTCTAAGCCTGACAGTAGACTTACTGGCCTTCTGGAAGTGACCTACACAGGCCCACAGGAGCACTGGAGCCAAAGTCCTCTTCAGGTCTGGGGAGTTAGTCTTCAACCTTTTAAGCCAAGTCAGGGTCCAAAAGGCCTACTGCCTTCAACTTCCCCCACATTGCTCTTCTAATAACAAAATGGTGTAGTATGCCCTAGAAAGCTACATAATCAACAGTCCTTAATTCATAAGATAGTATGTATTAGGTACATACATAATAGTATTATTGACTGAAAAAAATTAGAACTGCTTAGTTTTCAATTATTAGGTGATCATACATTAAGTCCACAATTTGTAGTTCCAACAAAATAGTGGCTTACAGTTATTAAATAAAATAAGCACGATTTCCTGCCATTTTGTGTTCTGGTTAGAGAACAGAATACACATTTGTAGGGGCGCCTGGGTGGCACAGAGGTTAAGTGTCTGTCTTCGGCTCAGGGCGTGATCCCGGCGTTGTGGGATCGGGCCCCACATCGGGCTCCTCTGCTATGAGCCTGCTTCTTCCTCTCCCACTCCCCCTGCTTGTGTTCCCTCTCTCGCTGGCTGTCTCTATCTCTGTCAAATAAATAAATAAAATCTTTAAAAAAAAAAAAAAAAGAATACACATTTGTAGCTGTGATAAGGTCCACGAACCTTCAGATCACAACGGACTCTTTTTCTGCCCCAACCCAAGGAGGTAATTACAGCTAATGTGTAATGTGACTGCCCCTCTCTGCATCTTATTCCCACAAAAACATCAAACCTCCCAAAAGATAATCTTCACCTATACAGAGGTCACTTAACCACCAAATTCACAAAGCAGGCTCAAAAGAAATCAAGACAGGTGGAATAAATGGTAAATCTTTTCTACAAAAATCTAAGTATCTGCTAGGTGAATCACCAAAATCCTCACACATTGCTGATTTATCCTCATTTCACTCATAATTCTAATATGGTTCCTGCCTAGTTTTCTTTCCTTAGCAAGTCAAAAGAAAAACAAATAATTAGATAGGGTAAAATATAAATGGAGATAGGTAAGTAGGGGGTGCCTAGGTGGCTCAGTCAGTTAAGTGCCTGCCTTTGGCTCAGGTCATGATTTCAGGGTCCTGGGATCGAGCCCCACATCAGGTTTTCTGCTCAGCGGGGAGTCTGCTTCTCCCTCTCCCTCTGCTGCTTCCCCTGCTCATGCTCTCTCTCAAACAAATAAATAAAATCTTTAAAAAAAATTTTTTTTTAAAAGGAAATAGAAAAGTAGCCACAAGGTAGTGGCTTCCAAGGGAAGAAGCTACAAAACGCAGGCAGAAGCAGAAAGCAGCCGCGTGTGATACTGTGGACACGCTGCTGATCCCCTGGCTTTAATGGAACCATGAAGGAATCACTGTGTGATCACTGACCCTCTTAATGATGATTCCAAACTATCAAGGTTACACCGTATTTTAACAGACAGAGTTATTTAAGGTAATAAGGTATCTAATACAGTTTAGAAATATTTCTAACCAAAATTAACTAGAATGTGTTAAGTGTTCCAAAAGGTAAGCTTTTGTTGGCTCAAAGGTTTCCTTCCAGGACTTACTGAGTCTCACTCTTCAACAGCCCAGAATAAGTAAACTACTTCTATAGGAAGACATAGAAATACAGAAACACAAATAACTTTAATGATTTATAGTCAAGAAAAAGGAAGCTTGACTCTGTGATTAAAAAATGAAAACAGTTACAAGTGTATCTACACAGGAATTACAAAGTTCAAGAGCTTAACATCAACCAACTGCCGTCAAAATATTTAAAGGAACCAAAAATAAAACCGCTTAACAGTGGGGAACAAAATATGACAAAGAGGGAGGGGCGATAAACCAAGAAAATGAATGAAGTTGAGTGGGCAGCAACCTCCGAAGTTGTTTTACAAACAGGGATTCAAATCAGAAAAACAGACACAAACCTGTTTAGGAATGTGACCGATGAGGCAACAGAAAGTGACCACAAGTCAGTTATAAATCAAAAATGACAACCAAAATCCCAGAGAGTCCTAAATTATTTAATCCAGACATTATCTAACCCCTCAGATTTGCTTGGTGCTATGGTGTTCATCATTCTCCATTAGAATGAAATGTGGGACAAACACATTACTGGTTGGAGAGGGTTGCAGAACTAACGCATCTGTGAAGGTCAGGGTTCACAGTGTATCACTGCGTTTACATAATGTGTTTCTTGATACGGAAGTGACATGTAAAGGAAGGAATTACATTAAGATTCATTTTGAAATAATCAGCAGAATCTCAAACTTACAAATAAATTAATCTTACTATGCTCATTCACTCCAGACTCCCAGTATTCTCATCCAGTGCTTAACAAATCTCCAGCCCATGAGGGACCAAACCTGGCAGGTCCCACAGTGTCTCCCTTCCCATGTCTTTCATATTAGAAGTATATTCAGTTTCTAGGAAGACTTATTAAAGAATTCTTCTTACAAATATTTTAAAACGATCTAATCCACCTTGTCGATTCATTCACAAACAGGAACACTCCCATCAGAGTAACCTCCCCAGGACCCCCAGGCTCAGGAGTCCTGTGTCTGACTCTGCAGCCTTGACTGTCGTGGTATGAGGAGTGAGCCCTTTCCACTCCTGCCTTTATAGACTTATTGTGATGGCCTTTTGTACCACCTGCACAAAATCTGTTCTAATCAGATAATCCCCAACTTCTGCCTCCACAGCCATCTAAAAATGGAAAATTAAAAACTTGGCAAAAGAAGACCTTCAAAAACAATTATTTTAGCAATATGTAGCAAGGTCTACCGAAAAAAGGACTGGCCTCTAATTTAACTAACATCTGATTGACAATTTACTAATCTGGTGAGACCTTCTAAGGAATATTGATACTAAAATGTGTTAGAGAAAACGCTGTACGTATATATACATATACTGTAGATAAACACAGTCACAAATTGATAATTAACAATAAGCAAGCATATACAATAAAAATATGTACCATAAGTCCAATGCTGATTTTCACCACCAAAGAATAATGCTATGGTTTAAATCATGATTTCTTGATGAATACCTAAGATAAAAAGAAGGGATAAAAACGTAGAAACTGACATTCACATAAATTGTAAGAAACTAAATACAACGTAAGATGAAAACAACTGTAGACAGAAGAATTTAACACCCCTGGTGGTACATTCAGACCAAGTACTCTATGACACTAAAGCCAGACTCACTTATTTGACAATATTCTGTTTACCAAGGATGGCAAGTACTTCTGCTGGTGCCCTGCGTGCATTGTCTTCATCAAAGAACATTAAAAGGCTGAGATAGTAACAACACTGCTTGTATATTTAACCAATGGTTCTGATACTCTCTCATTCATCTTTGATAGTTGATAAATGAATAAAAAGACATGATGAATCCAAACATACACCAGTTTAAAAAGAAAAATCCTTCAAAGCAATCTCAGCATCTAAATGGTAAACACAGAATGAATTCCAATTCCGGCATAAGTTTTGTTTTGTTTTGTTTTGAATTCAAGGAAAAAATATGTATGAATGAGTCTACCTATTTATAAAAATGTGAATGATCAAAACAGTGCAATGGCTGGGTTCTCACACCGTGTGAGTTCAATCTGAAACGTTCCTCTGTTGCAATATTCAGCTGTCAAGAGGGAGCAACTCAAAGGACATCACACAATCGATAAACCAGCTGGAAGGAGCCATCCAGACTTTGCCCTGCCGAACCCTCTCTGGGCGACGATTAGACAAATCTTCGTAGATGATATACTGTGTGCAGAAGCGCTGATCGGAATCGGGTCTTGCGTGGTACGCGACCGTATTGATGGTCTGAGTCACGTCACTGTCTGGCTTGGGCTTTCTACTGAGGACCTGGCCCCCAGCTGCAGCGACAAGCTTAATAAGGTTGTCCTTTGGATGGTGTTTGAAGGTTCCCCCAAAATAGAAGTAGCACCCATCAAACAGCTTTGGCAACTGAAATAACAAGAAAAGGCTTGTTAAAAGCAGATCAAAATATTTAAAAACACTGCATATGAATGAGGAGAATAAAGATAAATAGTCATGAGCTGTTAAGAAGCTGCTTAAATGAAGTGCTGGGCTAAGCTGTATTTCAAGTATATTATTTGGGTCAAGAAAAGTACTTATGTATTTATAGGTTTCCTAGTTATAATTTTTCTCCTAAAACTCAGTCACCATCTCAGGGACTTCACTCTCCTCAGATTTTAAGTGTTAGGTGTGCTGTGTGTGTTATGTTTCTGATATACAGACATGCACATTTTAAAAAGCAAACAGAAATCAAACTTCCTTTATCAGATGCTATTCACATTTGGTGGGACATGAAGCCCCACGAACTCCTAGGGTATCTGAAATGTGGTTCAGGGATACCTGGCTACACTTAGTAAGATTGCATGAGGATCCGTTTCTGCGGATCCTTACTCAGGTCCCTGTATGCGACCAACCTCCGGTCTCGAGGGCAGCCCTGGTGGAGTGTGGCCTCCAGGGTTCCAGATACATATTCCTTGGGGTACAATACATTATGAAGCCAGGGCTAGGTATCCAATTAGCAATGAAACACACCTCTTTGTACTTTATGAAAAAAAAAAGTTCCACAATTGCCTTCTATGAAAATTTTTCTTCATCATTTCTAATATATATGTACACATAGGATAATGGAATAATAGCCATTAAAACTGCAATATGTGGCAATAAAGACATATGGGAACTAAATCCGAGCAGCAGCCATAAGTCTTCTTTCAAGTTACTCTCTGTATCTGAGACTTTCCGCAGATTCTGAAAGGTTTATGGGAATGTTCAAGATGCCAACAATCCATTAACAATACGAAATCATCACCTTCTGGATTTTACTGCTCATTGCGGTCATCTCTCAGAATCAAGTGCTTGAAACAAGCACAATTAAAATTTTAATCAGTCACATGTACTTGTTGAAAGGGCAAGAGAAGTTTTTCCTGATGGTGATACTATTAAGTTATAAGACCAATGAAAGCAGTATCAAAAGACAAATACCAGCTGTTCCTTGTTGAGCCTGCTTCGCTGTGGTCCTTCAGGAATCTCGTATTTTTCCTCCTGTTCACATGCTTTTCTCTGTAGACATGCTTTCACCCCTAACAAAAAACAAGGGTAAAATGAGTACTTGTTTTCTCACTGAAACAAGTAATTTACCTAGGTGGTTTTTCTTCTCCACGGTTGTTTTAACTATTGCTCTGAAACAGAAATAGAAACCTTACTTACGTTAAAACAAAATGTAATAAAAATGGTTTTCCATATAAAGAAAATGTAAGAAATCTTTCCTTCAGAGAACTGAGCACTGAAGTGTACTGAATACTTAATTTTAGTTTCTTTTCTGAAAAACCTAAATCAATATGCTATTTCACATGCAATTACAAAAATCTAAATTTTTATTTGTAGCAATTACCAAAAGGAAGGTGGATAAAAAGTCCGTCATTTAGTTCAGCCCACAGTGATTTGAACTTGAGGGCTGATCTCCTGCACTGCTCGTTTCCAGAGTCCTGTGTCTAACCTCCTGTGAGACTCTGCCGTAAGGAAGGTGCTTCCACCACAGCACCTAGCTCAGAAGGCCACCCAGCAGAGGCACGACAGCACCTGTTGACCAGTCAGCAGAGCTGGGGACATGTCTGCCATCTGACAGGCACACAACTGAAGTCTCCAGGCTAGAGGTGACTTGACAGATATTTCAAATGCTTTAGAGCTGCTTCAACAGACATATTCCAAGATACTGCTTAATACAGAACAGTCAGAAGATCTGAACAACTGTATCCTCCGTCTCTCCAAAAGCAGAGCTTTGTCAAGGGATTGAATTTTTTCTTAACTTGGGACTGTTAATGCATATTCAAATTCAACACTCCACCTTGGGATGGCTATAATTCCCTATCATGTGATTCTTAATTTTGCTTATGCTTTAGTGTCCCTTTCCTCCAATGTTTTTAATTCAAAAATCCTATTTAGCCAAGTTTGTTATGCCGAATTTCTGAATCTTACTATTCTCACCAACTTATCATAAATACAATCGTTCTATGAAAACTGTTGGGTTTCTACATGTGACAAAAACTGCATTTTAAAAATATAATTTTTAGTAATTGTCCACTGAATAAAAAACAGTCTAATGGAGCTAACATTAAAATATGTGCTATATATGGAAAATGAGTCTCAATATTTTTGAGTAGGTCAAAGTATCATACATACCAGAAACTTACATTGCATCATACACTGTGTGCTTACATTGCATCATACACTGTATCTAATATTAAAAACCAACCTAAAAAAACATTAGCAATCTAGCTCAATCACGGACTTACCTTAAACTCATTATTTTACATGTAAATTATTATTTTTACTCTATCACTTAAGCATGTAGTCCCCTTCCTAAATCTCCTTTCCTGATGACACTTGTAGAGCATTCATACCAGTATCTTTAGATGAATGAACATGACAGCATATAAAGCCAAGGACCGAATACTCCTATGGTAACTACCGTAACAAGAAGAGCAAATGTCTTCATTACAGAAATGGGCTGTGCTTATGCTTGCTGCATGTCCATTTTACAAATTCATTCGGTTGATTATATTTAAACTGTCAAAAAAGCATATTATGATGGTATCTATTGACCCTGGCGGTGTGCTAGCATTAGTTTCAGTCACCAAATAGGGGAACGAGTGAAGGGTAGCATCTGGCAGTCAGACAGGGCAGCAAGGGCAGATCCATGGGAAGACGACAGTGCTTCTAGTGTGTGAATATGCCTCAAGTCCTAAAATTTACAGCTTTACAGCAGCTGTTCAATAAATTTCTATAGAGTAAGAAAGAAAAACCCGATGCTCTAATTAGTGCGTTGAATTAAGAACACATTCTTCTGACATTCTCTTATTCTAAGCAACAATCTGCCAACTCTCTCTGTGTGCCACTTCATTATCAAGAAGAAAGAAAATAAAGCATTTTTCTCCCTGAAAACTAAGGAACAGTGTGCAGGTCTTTAGTAACATGCTTGAATGGAGACTAAGTGTTCTGTTAGTTGCTGCCATAGCACAGGAAACATCAAGAATTTTTTGAAAATTAGGAGTGACATCTAGTCCAAGGGTTGCAACTAGAATGCCTACAGGGGCCAAACAGATTACGGAAACATGTAAGGAACATGATGTCAAGGGGCAGGAACTCATGGAGACTGTAACCAACAGGACAACGGACACCATATATAAACACACAAATCTTAAACGGTTATGCTGGACTGAGTCGTCCACATAAATTTTATCTGCTTTGGCCCTTAGACTACCAATTTGAAACGCCTGATGTTCCATCTAACCAATCTCTTCATTCAGATAAAGAAACTTAAGTCCTTTTTTTGAAGATTGTATTTATTTATTTGAGAGAGCAAAAGCAGGGGCAGGGGAGGGGCAGAAGGAGAGGGAGAGAGAGAAGCAGGCTCTCTCCACTGAGCAAGGAGCCTGACCTGCAGCTCCAACCCAGGACCCTGGGATTATGACGGGAGTTGACAGCAGACGCTTAACGGACTGAGCCACCCAGGTGCCCCGAAACTTAGGTCTTAAGAGATTTAGGCAGTTTTCTCAGTGACACAACTAAAGGCAAGAACTCAGATAACTTCCAACTCCTAGATCAGTTTTAATCTTTATTCTTTTTAATCTTTATTCTTCATTTTATTAAAAAATAAAGCATCTAAGAAATGTCAGGCATTCTCTACTCAGATTTAACATATTATACCTCTCTTACAGTAAGTCACAGAACCATTTAATAGATAGGAAGATCCTCATTTAAGAGATTAGCAAAAAAGCATACCAAAGAGCAAAAACTGGTGAGTACCCTGGGAGAGGAGGTGTGGGGAGAACAATGTATCTGGCTTAGTCTTTAGTGAATCAATGAGTTTATTGTTATTCTTTCTCAACATTTACTCATTGACATTTACAATAATTACATATCAATTCATAGCAATTTTCTAGTGAACCTCTTTTGAGTTTATCTCTTTTGAGATAAACCAACTAACTTAATTTACTAAACAAGTAAAAAAAAAATAAGATACTTTAAAATAAACTTTCAGCAATCTAAATAGTGATATATTAACATCATCAATGAAATGGAAGAATCCACCAGCCAAAACATTACCAAAGTGGATGGTATTTTAAGATTTTATTTACTCAATGAAAGTTAAGCAAACTGCAGCAAGAATTCCTAACCCTATCTTCCATGTTAAACAAAATATCAGAACTTTCCTAACATTCATTGACATAAAATCATCCAAAGTACAATATATACTGTAATCCTTATTCTCTACATATACATCAAAATTTAAAAAATAGGTCATTTTCCACCAACTAAAAGACACTTCTTAGAACGTAACCAAAAAATGCTTTATGTTTGTACTATATATTTAAATAAAGTTGGTATTATTCCATCATCTGACACTAAAAAAGGTTAGCAGGAAGATGAATACTTATCCTCTCTTTTGAAGAAATAAGAAGCATAGGCAAGACCACTTATTAGCTTTTCAGCTAATAATTTCCAAACCAAAATGACTTTACATGAATAACCGATGTTATTTATGTAAACATAGATTTCTACATATGCCAGAATGATATATACGTTAAAATCTGTGGAGCCACTATCTTTGTAAAAAGTTCACATCCTTTCTTCCTTTCCATATGTTCCATTATGTTTTGAGATTTTGACTGAAGCTATCATTTTGCAGAAATATAGGAATGAATTGCCTCTTTTATTAAAATTCAGAGATTCTTTTAGCCCACATATATTCCTGATCATGTCTACCATTTCAGGTAAGCTTTCCTTTGGCCCTGATTTATTACTTTTTTATATATAGGTAAGCAGCCCAATTCCCAAGTACTGCTTAACTCAAAGTCTTTAACTCAAAGTCATTAAAAGTAGCTCTGGCTACCTTAGCAAAGCCTGGGATCTTTGCATACTAATGCAGCTTATGAATTCTGGGCCACAATAATTTTTTTTAAAAGAACTCTGTACTATACGGAAAAGTATTCCTTTATCCTAAATTTCTAGTAGCCACTCTTACCGGCTACACCTCATCAAAGCATATATCAATGAATGTGTATTTTCATGAGATGATGTTTGTGAATCTATACTAAGCTTAATCACTTTTTCTAA
This sequence comes from Ailuropoda melanoleuca, assembly GCF_002007445.2. Lineage (NCBI taxonomy): Eukaryota > Metazoa > Chordata > Mammalia > Carnivora > Ursidae > Ailuropoda > Ailuropoda melanoleuca. The sequence goes on from NC_048219.1 coordinate 177,395,021, forward strand.
TTTTAGAAGAGAAAAATCTAATTTTAAATCATGGAAATGGGAAGGAGTAGGAAAAAGGGTTCCTAAATCCACAGCTACATACAAATGATTATAAAATACAATGAAGGCAGAATAAAGCTTTAAAATGGAGATCTATTAAATGTCCAAAGTGGGAAACTACCCTTAAATGGAAGGCCACAGAATCTGCTCACTTTCTTCAAAACCTATAGCAGTAAATAAACCCGTAGTTTAAAAACTGCTACTTTTCTGAAGCTATTGGCTATCCATAACTGAAACACACTGAAAATCAGAATATACCACTCAGCCAACACCTAATATCCTAAAAAAAATCAAAATACAGAATCAAATAATCATTCTATGTCAAAATCAAAAGTCGTAATAAATATCATTAGATACAAACTAGGCACTTAGGGAACTCAAAATAACAGCATAGTAGTAAAACAGACATTGAGGAATTGCCCCTCTGATTCTATTAAAAATGAATATCCAAGTTGTACAAATAATTTATTTTTTAAATACTTTTCTATCAAGCTTTTTAGGCAAAGAACCTATGGTATCACTAAACTTTAGAAAAAAGGAAATCATCACCGGAAACTTTTCACACCAGTGACAAAAACAATGGAAAAACAACTTACACTCTCCCTGTGATTTCTGAAAACCTGAGTGGCCGGTACAAGAAGAGATAAGCCCAATATTATGAAATGCCACAGTACAGACTGGAAGGACAATGAAATGAAGGCTGAAAATATAAAATAAAAGCTGAATGTTCTACTCATGCCATCATAAATATCTAGACTTGGGATATCACAGAAAATGCTATCACAGATCATTAGATTTTGTAATTCTATATAAATACCATTTAACAACTGGTTATTTTTGGCTACTTTTTAAGCTAGTATTCCAATTACAAACATATTTATATATAAAAACATATTTCTTCATAGGACAGTATGAATTTATTTTACTTAATGCATATTGAGAAGCAGATCAAATTCTACCACAAAAATAGATTACATGCTGTATTAGGGTACCCCGGTGGCTCAGTCGGTTGAGCGTTTTGACTCTTCGTTTTGGCTCAGGGTCATGAGATCAAGCCCTGCGTCAGGCCCTGCGCTCAGCTAGAGTCTGCTTGAGATTCTCTCCCCCCTCCCTCTGCCCATTCCCTGGCTCACACACACTCTCTCTGAAATAAATAAGTATATCTTTAAATACTTAGATATATATATTACATGCTGTATCATACAATTTTATCAGGCAAAATTTGGTATCAATTCTAAAACCTCGTATAATGAATAATATCAAAATAATCCCTTTTATTTTTTTAAGATTTATTTATTATTTTTATTTTTTTTTAAAGATTTTATTTGTTTGAGAGAGACAGAAAGAACATGAGCAAGAGGGCACAAGCAGGGGCAGTAGCACAGGGAGGAGAAAAAGCAGACTTCCTGCTGAGCAGAGAGCCCGATGTGGGACTCGATCTCAGGACCCTGAGATCATGACCTGAGCCAAAGGTAGTTGCTTACCTGATTGAGTCACCCAGGTGCCCCCAAATAATTGCCTTTTAGAGCCGTGATTAAAGACTAAACTTTTTTTTTCAAACATCCAAAATTTTTTCTTAATAAAATAATCAAAAAAACTCATACTTGGTGTTCTTTAGTCATATATTTAAAGTTTAAATAAGTATGTAAGAACTTCTGTTTTGACTGGTAGGACAATCACACCACATCAGACTGTACTTGCTAGGTCTACAGAACTGGTATAAAAGATCTGGTGTATCTGACTGCAGCAACATACACACACACAGGTGCTAATGTCCCTGATTAAGACTGAAGCCCTAACGTATCCAATTAATCTTCGGAAAGTTGAAAAAGAAAATGAACTTTCTAATTGTCATGAGAACTTGAGAAGCTGAATTTCTTCCTACAGCCTTGGATTTCATTTAAAAGATACACATTGGGTTTTTTTGTTTGTGTTTTTCGGTGGTGGGGGGAGTAGCAGGAGGGACAGAAAAAGGGAGTGGGAAAGAGAGAATCTCAAGCAGCCTCCACACGGGGCACAGAGCCTGAGGCATGAGCCAGGGCTCAACGGAAATCAACAGTCAGATGTTTAACGGACTGGAGACGTCCAGGTGCCCCAGACACACATTGTTTTTTAAAACATCACAAACAGGTCTCTGCCTATCAATCCACCAATGTTTTCTCTTGACTGTCCTTCGCCTGTATGCATTCATGCATTTATATGTTTTTTTTGTTTTTGTTTTTTTTTTAAGATTTTATTTATTTATTTGACAGAGATAGAGAGGGAACACAGGCAGGGGGAGTGCGAGAGGAAGAAGCAGGCTCATAGCAGAGGAGCCTGATGTGGGGCTCAATCCTATAACGCCAGGATCACGCCCTGAGCTGAAGGCAGACGTTTATCGACTGCGCCACCCAGGCGCCCCACACACATTTATATGTTAAAAGTGAAGATATAATTGTTTTATGCTTTTTAAAAATTTCAACAATCCTGTTTTTTATAATACTTTTAGTCTTAATATTTGTCACATAAAGATATGAATTTTTTCAGAGACTATATTTAAACTTTTCTTAATTATTTTCGATTTAAGGTTATTCCCCCTATGTTCTACTACTGGAAATAACAATGAAAGTAACTTTTTTCTTTCTTCTGTATTTCTTGCTTAGGACAAATCCTCAGAAGTGGGACTATTAGATCAAAAGATGTTATTTTTTTTTAAATAATTCCTACAGTATCTTTGAAGGATTTCAATAAACATGAAGTTGCCTATCAATTTTAGTTGATAGAAATGCTTTGGTATATATATATATATTTTTTTAATTAGCAAAGTTTAAATAGAACTGAATAGACTCTATTCTATTTTACTGAAGAGAATAAATTGGAAGAAACGAATTTTAATAGAAAAGTGTAAGTCTGTTAACCTGATTGTGAGGTTATTTATAATATGATGGTATAATGATTGTCTTTTAGATTCCATCTTCCTCAACTAAAACAGAAACAAAAAAACACCCTACTTGGTGCTTCCTCACCTCACAGACACCAGTCCAGTGTAAAACGTCTGGCACACTCCCATGGCAATGCCCTCAGGTGCTAAGGACTTTCAAAACTTCTCCGGCAGCTAAACTTAGAGGAGAATGGGGAAGAGGGAGAGATTATTAAAGAAAAGATGACAGCCATCTGCTCTCCTCTTCACATTGAGATGAGAAGTGAAGAGGCAGAATTAATTCTTTTTTAAAAAGGCCAGGCTAGAGGAAATTTTGAAAGCACTGTACTAAAAGGATAGGTCAATAAAAGATATTTCCTCTTTTTGAAGGCGAGTTTACATCTTTAGGATGTAGTCCCACTGTATTCACAGTGTAGAAGGTGAATAAAAATCACTTATTTATGCATCTTCTGTTTTTTTCTTTCTAGTCATGTCTTCAATTATCCAAATTCACCCTTGTACGATGATGGTTCTAAGCTGCATGTGAGGAATTAGCACCAGAACCAGGACTTAAGCAGGATCTCAGCCATAAGTTTAATCTTAAAGGAATCTTCCTATCTGTTATCTCCCATTTCTGTAAAACAGCTATAAAATAAATATGATGAACAAATGGCTGGCACAACAAGTACAACTAAGCCTATTCTCAGAATCTCCGCTGTGACGCTGTCATATACTCTACATGTATAATGCGGGAAAATAAGAGGTGGTCACCAATTAAGACAAACACGGTTAAACAGAAAATTTCCAATAGCTAAATTTAGGTAGTTATAATTCTATTTTGTTAATTTGTTTAAATTTGTTTAATTTGTTATATTATTTTGGTAATTATCTACAGAGAAAAATTTAGATAGAATTTCCTCTTGAATCTACTTGGTTTATGGAAAATCCCATGAAAAGATAATACTGAAGTTTCCATATAGTTAAACAAGTAAAGATTTTGTCTACCAGCAAACCAATGGGTATCTTCAACCACACGACTCAGTTTTAGTAAGTCATAAATCTTTACAATTAATTTTGAAAGCTTTGGTCCATGTCATGTTTCTTCAATATACATGTTTGTTTCAGAGAGTTTTGAATAGATTTGAACATTTTAAAAAATAAAAATGACGTGTCTGACACAAAAAACAATGTAATGAGAAATATGTATTAGGACAGAAGGTATTTGCAGTTTCTTGCCTTCTCTTGATAAACCCAGGGACTATTTACAGTAATTATCCCAAACCCTGACCCTATTTCTCTTTGGACTCTTTGTTAGAAAGTACAAGAATATGAACTTTAGTAAGAGACTCCATGCAACAAGGGCACTGGGTGGCTCAGTTGGTTAAGCATCTGCCTTCGGCTCAGGTCATGATCCCCAGGGTCCTGGGATCGAGCCCATGTCAGGCTCCTGCTCAGCAGGGACCCTGCTTCTCCCTCTCCCCTCGGCCCTCCCCCTACCCCCCCCCACTGTGCTCTCTCTCTCTCAAATAAATAAAACCCTAAATAAGGGATTCCACGCAGGGTGCCTGGGTGGCTCAGTTGGTTAAGCAGCTGCCTTCGGCTCAGGTCACGATCCCAGGGTCCTGGTATTGAGCCCCACATCGGGCTCCCTGCTCCACAGGGAGCCTGCTTCTCCCTCTCCCTCTCTGCCGCTCCCCCTGCCTGTGCTCTCTCTCTCTAATAAATAAATAAGTAAATCTTTTAAAAAATTAAAAATTTACAAAAAGAGAGAGAGACATTCCACACATCCATTATCCTGCAGAACTACGACACTGGAGAGTGTTACTCACCACTGTAAGAATCACCAAATAGCACCCTACTGAGTCAGCCTGAGACCTTCGTGATTCTATAAAAAAGACATGGCCAAGCCATGAAGATGACAAAACTTCCATTTCTTAAAGAAGGCAGATTTTATGGAAATGAATCATGTAGCCTGTATATTTAACCAGATGCAAGTTGAACATATTCACAAGAACAAGACTTAAACTGGCAATGCCTTAATGTTCAAAATCTCACATGGCTTCTTTACTGTTAAGGCCTTGTTATTACGGAAAGCTGTTCCTTCCTATAACCACTGGCAGAACTTCTGGCGCAGCTGCAGTAAAACAGCATCTACAATCATGAAACCAAATGTTTTAAACACTGAGGCCCAATGAGACTTGCCACAGACTTAAAAGGGAAAAGAAGTTCAAAAATAGAAGTGAGGTAGAAAGGGAAACTTTTTCTATGTACATGGTCAGTCAGTCCAACTGCTTAGCATACTTCTTCAACTGGCCATAACCAGGACAGACTAATCACAGATATGGATGAGCAGAGACGAGTGATAGTGCTGGTCACAGCCTTAGCTGGATCCGACCCATCAGTGGAGACTGGCAACACGAGCACAGTGGTAGCTGCATTTGAAAAGGACTTAATACCAACTGCTAAAGGGAAACTGTTCTACAAACCAAATTAATTTCAAACCGGAAATCGAATTAATAACACAATTAAGATCTTGATAAATCAAGCATTTCTACCATAAAACCTTCAAAGCACAAAGCCATAACGTTTTTTAAAACTAACTCAGGTCCATCTTCTTAAAAACAAAGTTCCATTAAAAATACCTGCTATCATTTTTTAACTTTTTAATCCAAAATAATTATAGATTCATAGGAGGATATGCAGAAATGTGCAGGGAAGTCCCATGCGCCCTTCCTCCAGTGTCCAATCTAACTCCCTACACACATTCAGAGCGCAATATCAAAACCGAGAATTTGACACGGATACAATCCATAGAGCTTACGCAGATTTCATCAGTTATACATGCACTCAGGTCTGTGAGTGTGCATATGCATGCAGATCTACACAATTTAATCATGTGTGCAGCCCTGTGTAACATAACCACCGCTAGGATCAAGGTAATCAGCCCCATCATCACGGGACCCCTGTGGACCCCTTTACAGCCATTATTCAACAGGTATACCCACTGTCCTATTTTAACCATCGTATCGAAGCAGATACTTTAGCTATTGAAGAATAGAAATAACCCTGTATGAGCTTTCTTTTTGTTTGAAGTCCTAAGTGAAGCCAAGGGTAAGAAAAGCAACAAGTGAGAGCAGGGAAGGTGAAAGGCAGTTCTGAGAGTGGTGGTGCTTGACCAACAACAAGAAGCAGATGAGGACGGAACATCTTCAGCAGAGGTGTGGATAACAGCTGGTGTAATCACTCCAAATCAGGTAGTACCAAGGGAGTCTAAACTTCAGCAGTTTCCTAAATTACACTGGATCAGCTAAGAAAGCATATACAGTTTTTAGAAATCATCAAGTGAGGGGTGCCTGGGTGGCTCAGTCAGTTAAGCATCTGACTCTTGGTTTCAGTTCAGGTCATGATCTTAGGGTGGTGAGATCGAGCCCAGGTTGGGCTCCGTGCTAGGCGTGGAGCGTGCTTAAGATTCTATCTCTCCCTCTCATCCTTCCCCACCCCTAAAAAAATGATAAATGAAAGCTATAAACTATTTCACATCATGGTAGTATATTTAAAACGTGTTTATTAAGTTAAATATATCATAACACTCAAAGTCTACTATATAATCTATTTACTCTTTATTAAAATAGTTCATAGTGTAGAAAAAAAGACTCAAAACACTTCTATGGACACATCAAGAACATCTAAATGATACCATTAATATATAAGCTTTTTCAAAATGCAGTGACTAACCAGAGCTTTAAAAAAAAAAAAATTAACATTAGGTTCCTTAAATAATTGGCAATAGAGCAGCATAAAAAATGAAATTAGTCAACTTAAATTCATTTTGTAGTTCTCCCAAGTCCAGTACTTACATTCAAATTTTAAGATCCAACATCCACTGAGAATCCCAAGCATACATTTTAGGGTACTTTGAGCTGTATCCCCAGGAACAATGACATGAGTTACTAGAATACAAAAAAAGAAGAGAAACAGAGATACAAAACAAAATAATTCTTTAACTATTATAACCAGTTGTTCTGAGCTTCATAATCTGAATTTTCTTCAAAAGCAACAATCTTTATACTTAGATATAAGACTTTGTAAATTTAGCATTATTCTCCATCCTGGCCAACAACATGAAAAATAAGATCATAAACCATGTATCTTAAAGCCACATTAGCAAGTATATATTTTTCTTTTATTTTCAAATTATAACTAAAGAAATAAAGCATTACACTGTACACAATTTGTCACCAGTGAACTCGTAAGTTTGCCCTTCTGACACACTGTTCTGTCCTAAAAACTGTGCAAACCTTTAAACTTCGTATTTCCTAACTAAATTAGGCCTGTATGTAGTTTATAACTATAAACACATTTTCAATGTATTACAAGATTCCAAGTATACTGCCAATCCCCAATGGTTAAAACATATAAATTATCAAGGGAGGTCTACAAAGGGATTACCTATTTGAAAACTTTTTGAACCAACAATAAGTATATAAAACTCCTCACCTGTATTGTCAAATTCGGCACATTTTTTAGCCTTAAGAATTGCTGCCAGCTCACTGAGCATTTTTTGTTGTTCTGAAGAAAGCCCACTGCCTATAAGCACAAGAGGTCCATCCCTACGCGGACCAGTGCTCGTCTGCTAAGAAAGGGGAGATACCACAGTGTTAAAATCATTTAAAGACTAGAGAAAGATATTAACTGACTTGCACTTGATAGAAGCTTGAGTCTCAGTACTTATCTTCCTCTATCTGGTAATTCCCCACAATTTCCACCAAATCGTCACTCAGAGCCTTAATGGTCAATACATTTTATTAGTCCTTTATTTTTCCCCAATAAAATGCTATTTGGAATTGCAATCTCAAACCAGGGCATCTTGTTTCCTTGATTCTAAATTGGATCTCTGTAGGATTTTACAACTTCATTTGGTCTCCAAGAAGTCTTTTTTCCCCTTAAGTAACCCAAAACACCCACTTAAAATGATCAAATTCCCTATCTCCCCTCCACTAACTTATTCCCCTAAAGTTAAAACTCAGTTTGGTGTTTTTATTTTAAACTGAAATTATGTGAAAAATCAAAGAACACTAAAGCTTCTAACAGCACTGAACTCAAAAATCGAAAACAAACTCTTAAACATCAAAACAGCTACCTATCAAAACTGAGAAAATTAAAACAGACAAGAGAATACAAAAGTTAGATCAGATCCACCAACAGTAATAACTCAACATAGCTCATGGAAAGGAAAGAATTGCTTTTACAACGACCAATATTTTTACTTGAAGAGAAAGACACAGAACTTACAGGAGACAAAAACAACAAAAATAGAGAAGACACCAATGGATAGCATTTGAGATTAGAAGTGAAAGATTCAAAGAAACAATGAGATAATGCCTCTAACAGCAGCCAACAGAACTTAACAAATGCAACTGGAATAAGAGTTAGCCACAAGCCAATCGATAAAAGACAAACAATGACCCAGCAAAGAAGAAAAGAAAAAGCAAATCAACACCACTGTATTAGAAGACAAAAAGCCAAACACAGTACTGTAATTTTCAAATACAAGACATAGGGCCCTCTGACGTGTGTGACTTTATATGCAGAGGATTTTTCTGGGTTCTCAAAAGCTCTGAAGAACGCAAGTGAAACACTAAAGGTATGATCACCAGTCCAGTTCAGCAACTAGATTTGAGAAAGTTAGTATTTAAATATTCACTTCACATATCAGAGTAGCGATAATCCAGTCTGATGCCCTACAATGTAACATCTAAGCTGTTTAGCTACACCGAGCTCATTCATTCAAATCTATTGAATGGATTCTACTACTTAATAAGCAAGTATGTACACAAGATTTTTTAAAAGATTTCTATAAAAGGTCTTTTTAATGGCAATATTTAGCACTTAAAAGTTCAGTTTCCTGAATTACTTATTCATCTAAGGTTCAAGCGGCAAAGGTTTTACTGGACAAGTTCACATATACTTACATCCCATTTCTCTATATGTATCTTCCCATTCACTAAGTTATAAGGTGATGTAACCATGTCTAACCTAAACACTGTAAATATTCCTTAAGATGAAAATAGTGCAGTACACTTTATGGATCATTCAATTACTAAGTAGTAAAAAATAGTAACTCAAAATTTGTAAGTTATACAAATAAGTGCCACAAAAATAGCTCTAAACGCAACACATTACTTTCCAATTTATATAACTCCACTTCAGCTAAATGAGTTCTCTGCACAAAATACAAGAGTGAAAAGATATCAATTCTAAATATAGCATATGATACTATTTCCATCAACCCCAGAAAAGCACCAAAGTGGGTCAAGCGTTTTCCTATCATAGTTTCTACATTTGAATAAAAAAAAGAAACTGGCACTAATTTCTCATAGTTAAGGAATACTATTAAGAAAAAAAAATAATAAACAGCCACCAAAGCCACACATTTGATTTGGAACAGGAGGTGAGGGGTGGGCAAGGAATTTTGTTTGAAATAAACAGAGATCTTAGAACCATGAGGTTCAAAAGATGTTCAGAAAACATTCCAAGGGTTCAATACCGATTCTACAGATAATAGTTACTATGTACAATGACATTAAGCAAACTCTTTTTAAAAAACATTTTATCTGAGAGAGAGAGTAAGAGAGCACGAGCAGGGAGAGGAGAAGAGGGAGAGGGAGAAGCAGACTCCCCACTAAGCAGGGAGCCCACCAAGGGAGCTCCATCCCAGGACCCTGGGATCATGACCTGAGCTGAAGGCAGACGCTTAACTGCCTGAGCCACCCAGGCACCCCCTGTGTCTCCACCTTCACTCTCAAACTGAAGTTCCAACCTAGCAGAGATCACAGTATCCCCAAGTGCCTAGAACACTGACTGATATATGCAGACACCCAATAAATATTTGTCAGATATATGAACACATTTGTCATCATGCCTGCATTGCTGTTTCGCATAGAACAGATAAATATGTCTCAATACCCATGCCATTACCTTAAGGCCCTGAGATTAGGAGATAAAATCTAAGAAATAAAAATTCAAACAGTCTTGGGTCTGTTGGTATCTGGGTACTTGGCTATGGGCATGTAAGAACAACATGGGGGGGGGAATCCAATAAAATAAAAATGTATTTTGCCAGAGGATTAGTGGTACAGGAAAATGACGCTGGGTTGGGAGGATAGGAAGCGCTGGGAGTTTGCTGTGTGAGATACAGTAGTACAGAGCCCTCCCTGACAGGACTACATCAGAGTCGGCTGCCCTGTGTACATTCAGGTCCCCACAACCGTTCCTGGCAGAGGGGACAGCTAGTGCGGAGGACCAGAAATCGAGTGTGTTTGGTGGATTCAAGAAACAGTGAGGCAGCCCAATGTGGCTGAAAAAGAGTGAGTGAAAGGGAGTCTGGCAGCAGCTGGGGGAAGACAAATTCCAGAAAAGACACAACCCTTTCAACTTAGGACTTCTACCCATTAGCTTTTCCTTAGCCAAAAATTTACCAGTAAGATAGTAAATAATGATACTCTCGGGCCATGTCCATGTGACATGAGGAAAGTATAGGTTTCTTACATTTAATAAAAACACAACAGTAACTGGACAGTAGAATTGAGAGGAGGATAACCAATTTCCTCTTCTTTGAAGGACAGTACCATTTTCACACCCCAAGAATACCATGACGACATCCTTATTTTTGACACATTTAAAACAATCCTCCAGCTTTTCATAAAAGCATCATTGGCAAATGACAACTTAGTTCTTAGTTCTATGTTCTGCGGGGGGAGTTCAAGTCCAAATGAATAAAATAAATGCTCATTTATTTTACCATATTAAGTATGGTGGGACTGAATGAGTACTGACCTAAGATACAAGAAATTCAAGTTCTAACTGATCCATTAAAAAAAAAAAAAAAAAAAACCTTTTTTTTTTTCTTTTTTTGTAATGGTTCCTTAACCATGAGCAAACCAGACTAAGTTTCAGCTTTCTCATTTGTAAACTAAGAAAATGAAACTACTGGTTTCTACTTTCTCTTTCAGTTCATTATCAAAATTCCAGCTTGGTGCCCACTTGCACAGCTGATGTCCAGAAGAAGGCAGGAGATAGTTCTCAGAGTACAAAGCTAACTAGCCTGTGACAGCACCTATGACCCCCTCAAGTACCTTAGGTCACTTCCTCATCAACAATGGGATCAACCACTGTGCCACTGCCCTCACTAGACAAGCTCAGGACCTCTGGTCACAGACATCAACTCATCCCTTCCTCTCATCTCCCCCTATCTGGGCAGTTGCAATGTGCCCACCACACCCCTCTCCTTCCCTCCCTGCCCACATCACACCACCCTTTCTCATCAGAGCTCTGTCCACCTCACAGCCTCCTCACCCGTCTTTGGTCTCAGCCCACTCCGAGTTGTCCTCTGCAGTAAAACGCACTGAGAGTGCCCCACTGAGTAGGGCAGTAATGTCTAAACTCCTTCTCAGGGGATCCAATGCCTTTCACAATCTGATCCCAACCTCGCTCTTGACCTCCGGTTCCTCTCTAATAATACACCTTGTGCTCCTCTCACACTAAATCTAGTTTCTCAGATTTCGAAGGTCCTTTATGCCTCCTTGTCTTCGAGCTGTTGTTCCTTAGATTTGGACTGCCATCCCCACTTTGAACGCCTGATCACAGAGGGGCGATGCTAATGGATCCATGCCTCACTTCCTCCACACTAACAGAACCCCAATTTTTACAGATGTCCACTCTTCAAGGACTGACCCTGTCTTCAACCACTAGGTATGTCAACACCAACTGTGTGGCCAGTTCTGACCAATAAGACATTATGGGGAAGTCCAGTGGAAGGCTTCTGGGAAAGGTTTCCGTCCTTCTTTTAACAATGGACACTGTCACATCTACAGTTGTGGCAATCATCCTGTAACCACCGAGGGGAGATTAGTGAGGACAAAGCCATCAAGCTGAGGATGGCAATGCAGAAAGACAGAAAGAAGTTGGGTCTCTGGTGCAGCCATTTAAGGGCTGAACTCACCAAGGAAAGCTCTCTTATATTGAGATTATCTTTATGTAAAATAAGACACGGCCTTTAGGCATTTGGGTAAATGTTTTGTTATTTGCAGCCAACAACATTCTATTAGACGCCTTGCTAAAGCTTTTACCTTTACGAGTTTACATGCCTTCTTTGTCACCTTCTCTGCGAAGTGCTTCTGATCCCTCCTGAAGTCAGCTTCTTCCTTCTCTACAAATCTACTATACATTTTTATGGCTTCTATTACAAATTTATTACAGTATGTAATGAACTTTTCTAACATCTCTATTCCCCCACTATATCATAAATTCCTAAGGAATAAGCATTCTTTCCACTTTCTCTAGCTTATAGCTCTTTCCCAAGCTACAGACTTACCTGCCTGTTCAACATGTTTGTTGCCTGACAGACACAAAATTGGCAGAGAATTACTGATTTCCTTCTCCACAGCAGGGAATAGCACCACCATCTACCACCCCACTGCTAAAGTCACACTAGGTCTATTTATTCACACTTCATATAAAATCCATCAGAAAGTTTGTTGCCATTAACTCAAAAATATACACTAAACCTCATTACTTCTCACAATCTCCACTGTCATTACCTTAATCCAAGTGATCACATCCCTTCTTGTCACAGTGCAACAGTCCTCAGTAATCGCCCTGCTTCTGCCCCTGTCTCTTTACTACAAGCAGCCAGAGGGAACTTTCTAAAACATAAATCAAATCATGTCATTCCCTTGCTCTAAATCCTCCCAGTGGTTTCCATTACTCTTAGACACTGACTAGTCACCAGCAAGTATGACCTTCTCTCTAACCTTCAAACACGCCAAGCTCATCCACTGAGGGACCCTATACAACATTTGCTATAGGGAACACTTGTCGTCCAGACAGATGTTCGCCTGGATAACTCCTCCTCCTCCTCATTCAAGTTTCAAATCAAACATCAGCTCTCTGGAGGACCTCCTCAATGACCCCAGCTAAAGCAGTGCCTTTTCTGGGGCCCTCAACCTCCATTCAGTTATACTCTACAAAATCTTCAAACCACACATTCATAAGTTCCTGAATTTATTTTATTTTTATTAGCTTACATATTTACAGTCTCTCTCTTTCCTATCTCTCATTACAATGTCAGCTCCTTGAGAATAAGAGCTCCATCTGTCCCATTGGTTGCAGTATGACTGTCCCTAAAATATACAGGAGGGTCCAAAAAATAGTTGCTGTTAGACTTATTCTGATTCTAATAGTCTTTGAACTCACAATTCCTAATACAAAGGAAGTGTTCGATAATTGGTGATTGAAAGCAATTTACTAACTGAAAATTTTCCTATTAGGTTCCTTTCACAACCAATTCCAATAAAAGACATAACTTTCCCAAAGTCTAATCCATACTTACTACTGAGCAATGGCGAGTTGATGATGATTCATTCTTCTCTGGTAGCAGCAACAGTGATTTCATATTTTCACCGTCTGCATAATCCACAGGCCGCAAACCAAATATGTTACTGGTAAAATAAGTGCAGATGGGTTTAAGTAAATAGAATGTGTGACTTGATTTTTAACTAAATGGATACACCAGGGGAAGAATTTTTTCAACTTCCTTAATAATATACAACTTTTACTAAAATAAATGACTCAGAATTCATACAAAGCATAAGGATCAAGTATCAAAAGCTGCTGAATTCAATGGAAAAAAGATGTGAAATTTCAATTTGACATCAGACCATTCTAGAGAGTTTTTTAATTGAATATGTTGTTACTTACACATGAATTTTTTCACAACTCTGTATTCTTCTGTATTCATATTCATATTTTTAATATAGCTTCATAATCATTAATCACCAAGGGCAAGATGCTTTCAAATGCAAATAAAAATAATTTACCATAGCTATTATAAGCTCTATATTCTATATAAACAAATACAGAAATTAGATAAATACACAGGACAGGCATGCAGATCTGCAGAAAAAAAACCACGCCACATGACAAACAAATGAATACAGCAGTGAGCAGGGCACTTTTAAAATTAACTTTAATATGTATGTACATTGTATAGTCATCACAGCCATCAAAAGAATCAACTGTTGGTTTAGGGAACAAGTTGACGCAGACTTTTCAGCACGTACTAATTCACAAGTCATAGAATATGTTAAGAACGATTTCACAACATTTGAGCAACATGGATGGGACTGGAGGAGATAATGCTAAGTGAAATAAGTCAAGCAGAGAAAGACAATTATCATATGGTTTCACTCATTTATGGAACATAAGAAGTAGGAAGATCGGAAGGAGAAGAAAGGGAAGAAGGAAGAGGGGATAAACAGAAGAGGGAATGAACCATGAGAGACTATGGACTCTGGGAAACAAACTGAGGGCTTCAGAGGGGAGGGGGGTGGGGGAATGGGATAGGCTGGTGATGGGTAGTAAGGAGGGCACGTATTGCATGGTGCACTGGGTGTTATGCGCAAGTAATGAATCATGGAACTTTACATCAAAAACTAGGGATGTACTGTATGGTGACTAACATAACATAATAAAAAATTATTACAAAAAAAAAGAATATGTTACACTGGAAGAGAATTCAGAAATAGAAGAAATCTGCTATTTCACAGACAAGAAAACAGAAAGAACAAGGTTCCAGTGACTTGACTCAGGTTGTGTTTTTCTTGTTTATTCCAAAAAATAGTCAATATTGTCCATTAGTTTTTTAATTATAAGTAAATTGTTAAAAATATACAACTTTTGTCTACTCTTCCACTCTCTTACATATGGTTTCAGAATAATTTTAATATATTTTATTATGACAAAAAAGTGTCCTAAAATGAGTATTTCTTTTAGAAGCTTTTATGGTTTTTAAGATTATGGTATATCCATGTAATGGCCACTAAAGTGCATGTGAACATGCAATGTGTTCAACAGGACAGAAAACGATAAACATGGTACAATACCAGTTTTTCAAATTGTACTGTACTGAATATACAGAAAAAGATCTGGAAGGAAACAGTGGGAGGAAGAGGAGGGAGGAAGGTGTCAACTCTGATGCTATGTGAAGCGCACATAGATGAGGGATAGAAGAACCAATCTGGTTTGGAGGCAAGGTCATTAATGACCTTGGAGAAAGTGGTTTTGATGGCATAGTAGGAGGAGATAGCTAGTGCATGATGAAATGAACCACAGTAGCCGTTTCTCTAATGACTGCTACTCATGACTATCAGCTCACTCAATCTTCTTGGGATGTGTCCATAAACACTGATAAATTAGTACTCTCAGATTTCCCTTTAGGCCTAGGTTCAATAATTTGGAACCTTTCCCTGGCAACAGTCTTTCTCCAGCCAAGAACTATATTTTGTTTCTGCTTTCTGGTTTACAACGAAGTGACAAGCCATTGTGCTGGATTTGGGGTCTTTCCAAATTCCCACACATTAGAGCAGACAATCTCAGTTTATTTCAAAAGGCAGCTGATTTCATCCACTATACTTGATACTTCTTAATTTCATTCTCTTACATTACTGTGCTCACCTGCCAAATAAACAATCCCCTCGCACATATATTCTGTGAGTATGACAATCAAAATCAAAATCCGAGATAATGAACCAATATTCTAGGTCTTAAACCACCAAGTACAAAAATGAACAAACAACAAAAAAAGATGTCACACTATATGTCATCCAAAAAGAAAAAAAAATCACTGTACACCAAAGGACTTTTTAAAATAGACAACAGTAAATTTCACACTTCAAAGAAAGAAAATGTAAGAGCCTAAGCAAGTATACTTTAATAAACAGTAACTACAGTATACTTGTTTTACACAGATATGAATAACCACTATGATAACATAAAGCAATGTTAATGAAAGTATTTCCTGAAAGTACCACCAGCAGCTAGTGGGCTTCAAACAAAAAGTACCCAGTAAAACAATGGTCTGAACAAGTGAGATGCTTGTACTGTCTAAAGTTCTCCTCCATAAAATGACTGGCAGGATTCTAACTTACATTTCAAGTCCTTACTACACAAAGCTCACTACCTCGTATGATCTTAAACATGCACTGGGATTATGGACGCTTCTGCTTATACACAGCCCACTAAATCCTTAGCCCTCCTGTATCGCTAATGAACTGGAGAACGGCACATACAAATGCTACAGATTGAAAGACAATCGGTTAAACCTCAGTCCTGCATCACAGGAGACAGAGCCTACTAAATGTCATGTTTCTGCTTTGTTGTGGACCACTGAAATTTGAAATTAGAATCAAGTTTTTCTGCGGCACCTTCAAAAACCCACACCAGGAGGAGATAGGGCACGTAAAATTTCTCCTTTACCACATGGGCACAAAAAAGTCATACAACTTTTTTTCCCCAAAATGATATATTTGAATGAATGGACCAATAATACTTTCTTTAGACTTAGTGTAAAAAATAACTGGTTTTAAATGTACATAATTAGGGGGTGCTGGGTGGCTCAGTGAGTTAAGGGACCGCCTTGTGGTTTTGGCTCAGGTCATGACCTCATGGGTCATGAGATCAAGCCCCATGTCTGGCTCTGTGCTTGGCGGAGAGTCTGAGATTCTCTCCCTCCTCCCACTTGCACTCACTCCCCCCCTACAATAAATAAATAAACTTTAAATAAATACATAAATAAATCTACATAATTAATTTATCTTTTTTTTTGAAAAAAGGTAACACTTGGAAGGAAAGTCACATGCACAGAAGACTATCAATGTGAATGATAGTTAATTGAAGACAATGAGAATAACTTTCCTCACTAGGATTCTTTTTGATTACTAAGACTAATGAGAAGAAAGTTCTTATTTAAGAGCTGAACTGTTGTGTTTAACATTGCCCAAAGGCAAGAGTTCAGAATACAGTATAACCCTTTAGTGTCCTTTCCACTCAAGAATATTGTAGAACCTGCCCATAGGTAGGCCCCAGAGAAGGCTCGCCACTCAAAAAAAAGGGAGGAGGAGATGGACAAATTCTAATATGCACTTACACATACAGATCATTCAGTCCCAAATGCTCATGCAAAAAGTCATTTTTACTAATACTAAACCTATCACTCATGACAGGCTGCCAAGAGAGTCCATGAATGAAATCCTTTATGAATCCCATAAAATTGCAAACACATAGATTTCAATTTTTCAAGTCACTTGGCTTGCTGTGAAGCAGGAAAGGCACAGAAATTCAAAAGAGCAACATTTCTTTTTCTTAAGCTACAAAACATAAATTATCTGTTCTAGAAGATTAATTTTTTAAAAATTAACTAGGGCAGTGTGACAATTAATAGATCTAATGGTCCATGTAATATTTTCTAATTACGAATGCTACACCCTTGCAAACAAAACTGTTAGTGGCAGACCAAGTACCAAATCCTAAACTTTAAACATCTCTTTAAAAAAAAAGGCACATGTTATTCTGCATACACTCAAAGTGGTTCTGATGGGATGAAGAGCTCTTGTTTTAGGCTCACAGTGGATGCACTGAAGGCAGTGGGGAAGAACAGCCACCGAGGTCTTGACCAGTCATCAACATAAATATTCTCAGGCAACAATGAAGCATAGAAGATATCAACCTTTTCATCTGAGGTTCAAACAGAAGTAATTTTCCCTCTTGGGTAATGGACTCTTATTTTAGTGCCTAAGAGGTAAATTTCTCACGTAAAACATAAGTAAAATCAGAGTTAAGTGAATTAATACTGCATTTAAATGCAAAATGTATTTTAAAAAGTGGCAAAGTTTGCATAGCAAAAGCCCAAAGCACATAAGAAAGTATGCTAAATGAAATGTGATTTAAAAAGCAGTAAGGTGTTAGATTAACATTAAATCTAAACAAAATATAAAGTCCAAAGTAGATATATATAACCTTCTACTATATACATATTCCCTCCATAATCATAAAGACTTAGGATCCCAAAACTTTGCAGTAGGAAATTCATAGTTAAGGATCATAGCCTCCACAAGGAAATTCAGGACCGTGAGACTTCACTGGTGAACTTACCAAAATCCCTGTATTTTTTTAATTAAACAATGAACATGGTAGATAAAGAGTATCAATGATAGTACTATATGTAGTCAATTCTTAGTTACCTTTGTCTCGCCTTACTTACAAGGTTTCAAGATTTCCCTCCACCAGTATTCAATAAGATGCTTTTAAATTCATTTAGCTCTGCAATAAATCATATTGCATTCTTTCTCTTCCTATAACTGGTCTTCCATAGACATTCGAGGCCTAATTATATTTCTGAATTGTTGACTCTCTCCACCTCCTGGACTACAAAAAGATTCTGTTATTTTCAAATTTTAAAAATATTACTAAAAAAATAGCTCTTGAGTCTTCTCTCCAAAATTTAAAGTCACATGGTCTTAGCACCATTTATGACAACCTAATACCAGAACGTATCAGAATACAGAACTTTCTAACCTGGATCCCTCAGCCCTCATATACATGCTTTGCTCCCTTCTAAGACATCCAAAAATAATTCTAAGGCTGGACTTTGTCTCTGGTTTTCTTCTCCCTACCAGCGCTAAGTTACAAAAATTTTTACTCCTCTCTACAAGTTTGCTTTACACACAACTGAAATAATTCAAGTTGAATTCTTATAGTAGCAGAAAAGGTATAAAGTCAATCAAAAAATATTAAACTTTGGGGAGCCTGACTGGCTCGGTCAGTAGTGCATGGGACTCTTGATCTCGGGTCTTGATCGTAAACCCCACGCTGGGTGCAGAGATTACTTTAAAATACATATTTCCTCAAATGTTGAGTAAGAAGAACCTCTATTTGGTGTAAGGACATATGTCTTCCATCAAACATGCTTTCTTTTTTTTTTTTTTTTGTTAAAGATTTTATTTTTATTTATTTATTTGAGAGACAGAGAGAGACAGACAGTGACAAAGATAGCGAGAGAGAACACAAGCGGGGAGAAAAGAGAAGCAGGCTTCCCGCTGAGCAGGGAGACCGACGTGGGGCTCAATCCCAGGATCCTGGGATCATGACTTGAGCCGAAGGCAGACATTTAACTGACTAAGCCACCCAGGCGCCCCTCAAACATGCTTTCAATAGAAACTACATTAGCCATGACTTCCTTACGTCTATAGTGCAATGAAAACCAATGGACTCGAGACAGGCTTATATGCCTCCTTCAGCTTACAGGGCCCTGAAGTATGTGGAAACAAAGACAGTATTTTTTGGCATTCAGTACTCAAGAACTATCACAACATTTACCTAAAATATATAAAGGCAGACCCAAAGCTTTATAGGTTTGAGAGACTCTGCTATACATACGAGAAATACAATACAGACAGTATTTCCTCACAGACCCCGGCTCACTGGTGCGCCTGTGCTAAGCATCAGTAAGATGATCTTCATGGGCATCCTCTGAAAAATCACAGCCTTAGATGAAAGTGCAAAATAGGTAAACTTTGTTTTTATACTCTACAGGGACTATTTAAAGATAAATTTAATGAAATAACAAAAAGTCCATCTTCTCTTTAGTACCTGTATTCTACTATTAATATATTACTATTTGAGAGTGATAACTACTAGTAACAAAATTAGAGAAATCTTCAAATATTATATACTATGCAAATTATAAAACTGACAGTGATGTGCCAAATGGAGTCAGAATTTATTTCTGTAAGATACTCCATTCATGTTCCAGTAACCAGAGAAGGTCAAAAGCATCCTTGATTATCTTTAAGAAGCTGAGTAGGAGAGGCTGGGAAGATGGTGGAGTAAGAGGACCCTAAGATCACCCTGTCCCATGGATACAACTAGATAACACTCCTGTCAGTGTAAAAAACCCAGAAAACAACCCAAAGACTGGCAAACCAAACCCCACAATGAAAGGCAGAAAAGAAGCCACACTGAAGAGGGTAGGAAGGGCAGAAACGTGGTGGGAAGCTAATCAAACCATGGCATCCCCAAGAGGGAGGGAGCCGTGGGCACAGAGAAGGGAGAAAAAAAACAGACTGTCACCAGGGAGCTCTCACAGGGAAGACAATTCCCCATAACATCTGGCTTTGAAAGAGAGAGGAGCCGAATTTCGTGAGTTCTTATAACCAGAGGGAGTTAAAGCCTAAAATTCTAAAAATCACCCAGCTGGGTTCTGGGGAGAGCCCAGAGGGCATCAGGAAGCAGAGTTCCCACCCTTAAAGAAAGTTCAGCGAACAGCCAGGGGAGATGCAGCACAGAAAGAGCAGTTTAAAAAACACTGAGTCATCTCAGAGTGAGGGGGAGGTTTCACAGGGAGACTCCACCAGGAACAAAGGAGCTGGCAGGTGCCATATCCCTCCCCCTGCAGCCAGGCACAAACAAACAGCCACGTGGGGGAAACAGCGCAGCACCAACATGCACTAGCTTGCTTATACCAAGCCCTGCTCCCTGCAGCCCATCTCGTCTCAGTCCCAGCCCCCGCCACAGAAGACCTGTGTAAGCCTTGCCAACACGGGGTCTCCCTACCTGCACACACTGCAGGGCCTTGGTCTCGGTGGTGGCGGTGGCGGAGAGCCCCCATGGAATACCCTGTTAAAATTATGCACCTCACCCTAGCTAGGGACCCAACACTGCCCACAACTGGCAAAGGGAGCCACTGCAGATGACTAGATTGAGGAGGAAAAGTAGCCAGGACACAACAGCAAGGTTCATGCTACACACACAGGAGACACTCCTGAACTGCCAGGTTCTGGTGAACAGGCAACACTGCACTGCAGGGCACCACAGGACCTCTTCTTCATAAAGCCATTACTTTCAAGAGCAGGAGCTGTAGCTGACTTTCCGAACACACAAAAACAGACACAGAGAGTTAGACAAAATGAGGACACACAGAAATGTCCCAAATGAAAAACAGGACAAAATCACAGCAAGAGACATAAGCAAAACTGATATAATATGCCCAATAGAGAATTTCAAGTAATGATCATAAAGATACTCACTGGACTTGAGAAAAGAGTGGAGGACATCCGTGAGACCCTTAATAAAAAGGTAAAGAACCAATCAGAGAAGAAGACTACAATAAATGAAATTAAAAATACACTAGGTGGAGTAAATAGCAAGCAAGAGGAAGCAGAAGAATGAATTAGCAACTGGGAGGACAGAGTAACAGAAGTAATCAAGCTGAGCAGGTGAGAGAAAAAAATACAAATGATCTTAAGAGAATATTATAAAAAATTATATGCCAACAAATTGGACAACCTAGAAGAAATGAACAAATTCCTAGAGACATGTAACGTATAAAAGTGAAGCAGGAGAAAATATAAAATCTGAACTTGGGGCACCTGGGTGGCTCAGTTGGTTAAGTGTCCCTGCCTTCAGCTCAGGTCATGATCCCGGAATCAAGCCCCATGTCATGATCCCGGAATCAAGCCCCATGTCAGGCTCCCTGCTCAGTGGGGAGTCTGCTTCTCCCTCTTCTTCTACCCCTCCCCCAACCCCACTTGTGTGCTCTCTCAAATAAAATCTTAAAGAAAAAATATATAGATAGATTTTATATATATATCTCAACAGACCAATTTCCCAGCAATGCAATTGAATCAGTAATCAAAAAACTCCCAAAAAACAAAAGTCCAAGACCAGTCAGTCAGCTTCACAGATGAATTCTACCAATGAATTCTACCAAACATTTAAAGAAGAGTTAATACCTATTCTTTTCACACTTTTCCAAAAAATAAAAGAGAAAGAAAAACTTCCATTTTCATTCTATGAGGCCAGCATTACCTTGGTACCAAAGCCAGATAAAAACACCACAAAAAGAAGAGAACTACATGCCAGTATCTCTCATGAACACAGATGCAAAAATCCTCAAACAAGGTATTAGCAAACTGAATCCAACAATACATTAAAAAAATCATTTACCACAATCAAGTAGGATTATTGCCGGGATGCAAGGTGGTTCAATATTCACCAATCAATCAATGTGATACATCACATCAAAAGAGAAAGGATAAAAACTAGATGATCATTTCAACAGACTCAGAAAAATCATGTGAAAAAGTGTAACATCCTTTTATGATAAAAACCCTCAACAAAGTATAGTTAGAGGAAGCATACCTCAACATAATAAAGGCCTTATATGAAAAACCCACAGTGAACATCATATTCAATAGGGGAGAAACTGAGAGCTTTTCTCTGAAGGTCAGGAACAAGTCAAGGATGCCTACTCTCACCACTTCATTTGTATCCAACATAGTAACAGAAGTCCTAGCCACAGCAATCAGACAACAAAAAGAAATAAAAGGCATCCAAATTGGTAAGGAGGAGGTGAAACTTTCTCTCTTTGCAAACAACATGAGGTTATATATAGAAAACCCCAAAGACTCCACTGAAAAACTACTAGAACTGATAAATGAATTAAGATCACAGGATATAAAATCAATGTGCAGAAATCTGTTCCATTTCTATACACTAATAATGAAGCAGAAGAAAAAGAAATTAAGAAATCAATCCCATTTACAACTGCACCAAAAAAATAAGATACCTAAGAATAAACCTAACCAAAGAGGTGAAACACATGTATGTACTCTGAAAACTATAAAATACTGATGAAAGAAAGTGAAGACGACAAAAACAAATAGAAAAGACATTCCACGCTCATGGATTGGAAGAACAAATATTCTTAAATTAAAATGTCTACACTAGCTACCCAAAGCAATCTACAGACTTAATGCAATCCCTATCAAAATACCAAGAGCACTTTTCACAGAACTAGAACAAACAATCCTAAAATTTGTATGGGACCATAAAAGACCTAAATAGCCACAGCAAACTTGACAAGAAAAAACAAAGCAGGAGGCATCACAATTCCAGACTTCAAGTTATATTACAAAGCTGTAGTGATCAAAAGAGTATGGTACTGGCACAAAGCAGACACATGGATCAATGGAACAAACTATACACCTCAGAAATAAACCTACAATTATATGGTCAATTACTCTTCAACAAAGAGAATGAGACAGTCTCTCTTACAATGAGAAAAAGAGTCTCTTCAACAAATGGAATTGGGAAATCTGGACAGCAGCACGCAAAAGAAAGAAACTGAACCACTTTCTTACACCATACACAAAAATAAACTCAAAATGGATTAGAGACCTAAATGTGAGATCTGAAACCATTAAAGTCCTCTAAGAGAGCACAGGCAGTAATGTCTGACATTGGCCATAGCAACATTTTTCTAGATAGGTCTCCTGAGGCAAGGGAAACAAAAGCAAAACTAAACTATTGGGACTACAGAAAAATGAAGTTTCTAACCCAGTAACAGAAACAACCAATACAACTAAAAAACAACCTACTGAATGGGAGAAGATAATTTGCAAATAATATAGCCGATAAAGGGTTAGTATCCAAACTATATAAAGAACTTAATACAATTTAACACCAAAACCTCCCCAAATAATCCAATTAAAAATAAGTAGAAGACATGAACAGATATTCCTTCAAAGAAGACATCCAGATGGCCAACAGACACAGGAAGAGATGCTCAACATCACTCAGCATCAGAGAAATGCAAAGCAAAACTACAATGAGATACCACCTCGCACCTGTCAGAATGGCTAAAATCAAAAACACAAGAAACAAGAGCTGAGGAGAATGTGGAGAAAAAGGACCCCCTCCTGCACTGCTGGGACTGCAAACTGGTGCAGCCATTACGGAAAACAGTATGGGGGTTCCTCAAAAAATTAAACATAGACAAAAAATTAAACCCTACAATCTAGTAATTGCACTCCTGGGTATTTATCCAAAAAATATGAAAACACTAATTTGCAGGGAGACACGCACCCTTATGTTTACTGCAGCGGGACCTACAACAGCCAAACTATGGAAGCAGCCCAAGCGTGCACCAATAGATGAATGAGGAAAGAAGATGTGATGTGATATATATTTATACACACACACATACGTACAATAAAATATTCTTCAGTCATAAAAAAAAAAGAATAAAATCTTACCATTTGCAAAGGACGTGGATGGATTTAGATTATCAAGCTATGCAAAAATAAGCCAGTCAGAGAAGAAAAATACCATATGATTTCACTCATATGTAAAATTTAAGAAACAAAGCAAATGAACAAAGGAAAAAAGCAGAGAGAGACACAAACCAAAAAAATGCCTCTTAACTATAGGGAACAAACAGATGACCAGAGGAGAGGTGGATGGGAGGATGCATGAAATAGGTTTAGGGGATTAAGAATACATTTACCTTGATGAGCACTGGGTAGTACATGGAATCGCTGAATCACTAAATTGCACACGTGTACACTCTATTGTACACCTGATACTGTAACACTGTGTGCTAACTACACTGAAGTTTTATTATCAAACTCTGAGGAAAAACATTAAAGATAAAAACAGATCATTTCAACTTATAACTATAAATGCAAAAATACTAAATAAAATCCTAGCAAACTGATGTAAAGTATTTGTTTAAAGAATAGCACACTACATTAAATCAAGTTTACCAGAGGAATACAATATGGTTTAATATTTTAAATGTATTAATGACATCAACATGCAAAAGGTCCAAGATCATCTCAGTATAAGCTAAAATTCATTTAATAAAGTACAATCTTACTAAAAAATAGTAAAATAACTAGAAGATCTTTATTTTTCATAATGATTTTAATACTGACTGTAAACCTACAGTCAATATTTTTTAAAAATGAGAATAAAACAAGTATGCCAACTATCACATTATTTTATAGGATTGTCCTAGAAACTCAGACAAATGTGGTAAGAATAAATGGTAATCCGATCTTTAGAATTAGGTGTTAGCTAGATGTAAGAGAAATGTACTAAAATGAACAGCTTTCCTATATATCAGAAATAACAAGTTCTATTTACTAACAGAACATCCAGTTCACCAGAGCAACACAAGAATCAAATACCTAGAAAATCTCAATCAATACTAAGTGCACCCATAAACACGCATATATATATATAAAATCACACATATATAAAATAAATTAAAAACTTTACTAAGAAATGTAACAAAAGGCTTAAATAAATGGAGAAACATGCTATGTTCCTGAGTGAAAAATCAAGTTTATTAAATCTACTATAATCCATACCCTTACTCAATTTCAATCACAACCCTAATAAGATATTTCTTAACACAGTGTATCAGACTTCACGTGAAGGAAGAAGGTGATACAAAGAGTGAACTCCCTCCCTCTGCCATAACTGTCCATCCCCTCCACTACTTTAGCTCAGACTCACCCCCCTGGATTACCGGACACACCTCTCCACTGGGCGCCCAGCCCGTGCGCAGGAGGAAGTTTTCAATGTAAAATTTGAACCTCTGGCACACAAGGTCTCTCTGCCTCTGTCACCTTCTCCAGCCTCTTAAGTGGTCATCCTCCTCCCTTTCATACCAGTCTTACCATCACTAACCAAAGCTGTTAGAACTGAATGGACAAGTGGCCTTGGCTACAGTGTAACTTAACACCCACCAACTCCTTCTGTAAAGCCCATCCTCCTATTCTTCAAAATTCAGTGGAAGTGCTCCTTCCTCTAGAAAGCCTTTTATGACTTCCTCTAGTCACATTTATAGCTCCTAATCTAGATTTTCACCATCTTGTGCACCGACCCACGAAAGCACTTGTCACACGTCTGTAATCACTGTAATCTCTGTTGGTCTGCTCCACTAGAACACAAGGAGCAGATAGAACAACAGGGGATGAGGAAGTAAAGGAGCAGCGGCGAAAGCACGAGAACACCCAACAGGATGTCACTGAAGACCCTGGCAATGAAGGCATCCGAGTAAGAACACTACTTCAAACTCAAAAGAATGAAGACGACTACCAAAATGTCTGTTATACAAATGAAGACTGCCCTTTGGAACCTCAGAAAAAGCGGACAGACTCTACTCACCTACAACTCCGATTAGTCAAAGTACCAAGCCATCAAGAGGAAAGGACAGAAAAACAGCCTTCACCCTTTCTGGTTCCAACCCTTCTTCCTCCTTCCAGGGATAGAAAGAGTCTAGTCCTGGTTATTGAAAGAAGAGTTCCACTAAGAGTAAAAGAGACATAAACAGAAATAAAAATATAAGCAGAGAAAATAAAAGTAATAAGCTTGCCAACTCAGATTCTAGAGTCAGAGATATGAACGGCTTAAAAGGAATAAGAGCTAGCTTCCAGCAAAAAAAAAAAAAAAAAAGAGAGTAGTAAGAAGTCCATACAGTCCCCAGGCCTCCCTCACCATATCCTACTCTTAAACAGAGAAAGTGAAGGAATGAACTCCATCTATTGTCACTTGTCAGTACTTAAGTCAAAAGACAATATACAGAACACTGGCAGAAAGAAAAACAGATCTTAAAAATGTCAAGGCTATAGGAATGGAAGCCATGAACCTACAAAAGGTAACATACTATGGATGCCCAATGGACAAGAGATGAAGGATTCTGCCCAAGGAGCCCGCCATCATTTATTCTAACATCTACCAGGAACCAGTGCTACCACCCTAGAAAAGGTGCAGCTTATGGAAACTTGGTTAGACTTTCACTCCACACTTACAGTGAATTGGGGAGCAGAGGGAGGCAATTCCTATTATCATCAGATCTGACCCTTTTTCAAAAGAGAGGAAAAAATGTGCCATGTTTTTATGCATTCAAATACTTATGAATTTCCACTACAAATCAATGTGGGTACAGACCATGTTAGGCACTTGGCAGGACCAAGACAGTAGGCATGATCTGGAAGTCTGGTATAAAAAAATGCTAAGGGGAAGGGGGATGGGAGGAAGAGTAGCAAGATGAGGCTGGAGAAGTTAGCGGTGCCACCCCATCTACGGCCTTATGAAACATGTTTTGAAGTTTATTTTAAAAACATTAAGAGGTGCCAGTGAAGGGTTTTAAGCAAGTAAGGGATTTGGCCAGACTTCTACTTTTTAAGTTCTTGGGCTGCAGTGTGGGGAATGAACAAAGAAAAGTAATCTGAAAAGGAGGAGACCAGTTAGGAAACTGGTAAAGCCAATCAGGTGAACAACAACTACTATGAAATAAACAGTGAAAACAGCAAATACCACAGTATGATGACCACCAGTCTGGAAAAGAAGGAATAACAATATTTAGAAACAGCCACCACACAGTCTTACCCCCTAGAGTAAATCTACCACTGTATTTCCCCCATAGCTGCCCTACCAACCTCTACCCAATATTATCCCCAACCTCTTGCCAAATAAATGCTCTTTCCACACTCTCCCAACTATTATCAACCAGGTGTCCAATTCAGTAACCACTTGGCCCATGTGGCTATTTAAATTAATTAAAATACATTTTCAAATTTAATTCCTCAGTAGCAATAGCCACATTTCAAGTCTTCAAGAGCAGCAGATGGCTAGTGGCTACTGAGTGCCCAGCATTTCCATCATTGCAGAAAGATCTATTGGATGGTGCTGGGCTACAGATATACCTAAATCTGCCACTTTACTAGGTAAGCCTATTTAAAAACAACACATTTATCTGAGAGGCACCTGTGAAGGCAGACTCGGCTCACTGTCTCATGCCCAACACCTTGTATATTAATAAGCTTCACAGTGTAGTGAAGAATCATGGTGTACAAACCACCAGACAGGCCCTGTGTTTTGGCTCATTAATCCTCACTATGCTCTGAAGAAATAGAAAAGCAGCAGGCATCACCCATGTTTTATAGGTGAGGACACCAAGGCACAGAAATTAACCTGCCTGAGGCTATAAAGTCAATTATGGAGTCACAAATAAAAGCTGAATTCCCTAACGACCTGACCAGTGCTCCATTCATTAAAGTAGTCATGGCTGATTTAAGAACCCAAGGATGGAAACTATTCAGTTTTACCTGACCCAAGCAACCATTTGCTTTATCAAATGGCTGGCTGTACCCACAGGAGGGTCATATCTGTTGGTCCACATGTATATATATGTCATGTGTGTGCGCGCGCACATGCACGCGCAAGCCAGGAAAATAAAAACACAGAAAAACAGGTACCCCTTGAGTTTGTCCCAGCTCTCACCACATGTGAGAGAAAATGAAGATATTAGACACACTTACTAAAACTAACAGCACCAAGGTACGGTACACTCCTGCATTATTAGTTTTCAATTATGCTATAAAAAATTACAACCTAGAAGCTCTGTATTTTGTAACTCTTGTCTGCCTCTGTAGTCAAAGTAAGCATGACTTTCGTGTGCTCTTTCCAAACCCATATAAGCAACGGGGACGTGAAGAGGCAGTTCTTCTATTTCCATTTCAACTCCCTCATTAACTGAAAAGAGTGATATAATATATAGGGAGATATGCATCAAGTTCTAGATTAAAGATGTAAAATCCACATACGGCAACTACTCGTGACGCTCCTGACAAGAGCGACTCTAAACTGCAGCCGCCGCGTTCACTAACGCATCTCCGCGCCTGACACCACAAAACAGTGTACCCCGAGTTTCACCTGAATGATGTGAAAGTGTAAGAAAACACCTCGACAGCACCCGCCCAACATCTGAATTCTTAACAGATTTTAACTAAGTATGCAGAAAAAGTAGGATTTTTAAAACAAATTCTGAAGTACTGGGAAGCATACAAAATAGTTATTTCTATGCTTCTAATTCTTTTCTTATTAATAAGTATGACTCAATCTACAGAATATAACGAAGCGAATTTATGCAGAAAAATCAAAGCTTCCGAAATTAATTTGACAATCTTTCCTAAAGTAAAGGAGCAAATCTCCCTCAAAAATGTAAGTATCCCAAAGGAAAAGGGCACAAATGTTGATTTTAAATATAGAACATAATGGTCACGTCTCATCTCAGTTGTGAAAGACAGGAAAGAGAGCCATCCACCTGGGTCATACTGGGTTTGTTCTGTCGGAGACTTGACTCAGGACTACAAGTCAACTAAACAACAGTGTTTAAGCTGAACGACTTACACGGCGTTCCTGGAGGCTCCGTAGGAAAGTAAGAGCTTGACTATATCCAAGTGCCCATTCTTGGCGGCATCATGAAGCGGCGAGTCGTTCTGATAGCCAGTGGTGTTCACCAACGCCTTGTGCTGCAGCAACAACTCCACCACCTTCACATGCCCGTGATTGCAGGCTTCATGCTAATTAAATAATAATAAAAAAAGGGAGAAAAGTGATGAGGAAGAACGATGCATCATATCATAATAAAATTGCACTTTAGAAAAATAAATGTGAACTCAGTCAATAAACTGGTTCTTACCTAAATACTTATACAGACTGTAAGTGTTGGCTCAGAGTAAGCCCTGTTAATAATCTTAATGATAAGGTACATGATGATCAAGATCTGTGAAACTCATGGGAAAGGGGGTTATTTATCTGAGCCTTTGGTCAACTACTCTTTTTTTTTTTTTTTTAAAGAAGAAAATGCAGTTGACCAACTCTATATATGTATAAACCAACTCTAGTTCCTAAACTGCTCCATAGTAAAAAATTACAAACAACAAAAAACTTAGAAAGTATTTAACAACTAGATCATGCATAAAAAGTGAAATTCTCGGGGCGCCTGGGTGGCACAGTGGTTAAGCATCTGCCTTCGGCTCAGGGCGTGATCCTGGCGTTATGGAATCGAGCCCCACATCAGGCTCTTCCGCTATGAGCCTGCTTCTTCCTCTCCCACTCCCCCTGCTTGTGTTCCCTCTCTCACTGGCTGTGTCTATCTCTGTCAAATAAATAAATAAAATCTTTAAAAAAAAAAAAAAGGGAAATTCTCCATGGCTGAATAGAATTCACTGAATCAGGTACTTAGCCAGATGCTGAGTGGTGCACCCACACATATACATAACCACCCCACAAAGTGAATATCCTGGAGAGAGTATTTACAAGACAACCTCTGCATTTGCTGAAGCTACAGATTACTGTATGCCTGGCGTCGATGGTAACAGAAATAACAGAGTAAGTGCTTAAAAAAGAATGAATGATGAAAAGGTTAACAATGCAATGTTCAAAGATGCCTCACGTGCAAATCTTCCCTTATGTCTAATGAACTGTTAATGATGCTACTATGTTGTCCTCCAATAAATTTCAGGCATTCTGTGCTTTTTTAAGTACATCTATTCGATACATAATAAGCACTACCACACAAAATGTCTGTACATCTATTTCTAGGAGAAAGGAGCCAAATTAGACATCAGGTCCTCTAATAAATCACTCACCAAACTTTACTACAATTTACCTTACTGGCTTAAAACAAAAACAAAAACAAAACAAATGGGAAAAAAAAAAAACAAAAAAAACAGAAAAACAAAAAAAAAACCTGACCTTTCTTTGAAAAGGTTAGCTAGCCTGTGGAGTCAAAACAGCAGAGGGACTCCGATCCAGACTAAACCCTCCCAGCTTAGAAATCTACTGGAGGGGCGCCTGGGTGGCACAGCGGTTAAGCGTCTGCCTTCAGCTCAGGGCGTGATTCCGGCGTTGTGGGATCGAGCCCCACGTCAGGCTCCTCCGCTATGAGCCTGCTTCTTCCTCTCCCACTCCCCCTGCTTGTGTTCCCTCTCTCGCTGGCTGTCTCTATCTCTGTCTAATAAATAAATAAAAAATCTTTAAAAAAAAAAAAAAAGAAAAAAGAAAAAAAAAAAGAAATCTACTGCAAAGTTCCTATTCACAACTTTAAAGCTCGTTCATACCTGGCCTCATGAAAATCTCCCAATTTCTGTGATAAATTTCCAGATCACAGGGTAAGGGCTTCCACCTCCTGTGTTGACAGCTCTACGGCTAGCTGTCTTCAAATTGCCCGCAATGAGCCCAGGTAGTATCTGTCCCCATGTACTGGTGCCATTCCTTCTCCAGACTGTACTTCACATCACATTTTTAGTAATAATAAAGATTTTTCTAAATGTTTAATCCAACCCAGGACATTCTACTACTTCTACATGTTTGCAATTAGCTAGGGTATCAATGAGGCTACAACGGATCCTCAGTAAGAATCACTGCCTTGTGATACCTGTTCTGTCCTCTCTTTGTTCCAAGAAATCTGGTTCTTTTTTTTTTTTTTTTTTAAGATTTTATTTATTTATTTAGCAGAGAGAGAGACAGCCATTGAGAGAGGGAACACAGGCAGGGGGAGTGGGAGAGGAAGAAGCAGGCTCCCAGTGGAGGAGCCCGATGTGGGGCTCGATCCCAGGACCCTGGGATCACGCCCTGAGCCGAAGGCAGACACTTAATGACTGAGCCACCCAAGCGCCCCCCAAGAAATCTGCTTCTAATGACATGCAATGTGGCAAAAGGGAGTCTGCTGTCGGTTCTAGTAGTTACCTCCACATGTTAGCTGCATTCAGCATATAGAGTAACCAGATTCCTAAATCTAAAGGTAGTCGGTGAAAAGGGAGCCAATTTCTTGCCTGTCACAACTGAAAAGCTCGATGAAAAATCATCATTTTCCATTAGTTGGTGAAAATATAAGTTCTTCAGATTAAAAAGAAGGTGAATACTGCAGAGGATAATATATAGACAACTACATAGCTATAAAAGTATAATAACTATAAAGCATAACATGAGAATAAAAAACAAATGGAAAATTACCAATGGTGTCCATCCAGCATGGTCTTTAACATTTGGGTCACTTCCATTTTGTAAGAGGTACTCAACAGAAGGTATGTCGCCCTAGTAGAAAAATGAAAAAATAAAAAGAAATTAAAATCATCAAGAAAAGAAGATATTGAGATTTGGGTTTGGTTTGAAGCTTCTGTCTTCTTAAAGACAGTATCAAACTTAAATCTTTTCTCTAATGCCTATTGCTCATGAATAATAAATAAGAAGTCATGTATGGATGAACTGTTCTGAGGTATCAAATCATGAAGTCAGATAGTCCATCCTTGAATATCAAGTACAAAATCCCTGCGATTAGCAACCCTTATCAAAAGTCATTTCAAAATACCAAATAAAGGGCACTAGCCAAAAATCAACTGATGATAATGAAGTATTTAGTCATCACTTCATTTGTGAAAAACATCCTTTTTGAGCATGCATTAAAATGATTTCCAAGTACTGTTTAAAGCAAAATTAAGGCTGAGAAGGTTACTCAGTTAAAACTGCCAAAAGCTGTTATCTAACTGACAGTTACAACATTTATCCCTAATACATCAATTTAGTTTACATTCACCTGATTTGCTCTAAGGTATTTTTCTAGGCAAAAGCCAGGCTTATTTTCTCCAAATACTACTGACACAGCTTACCCTGAAAAAGCCTGAATAAATAAAAGTTACATATGGCAAAAGTTACCTATGACAAAGCTGTGCTCAACTGGTTTTATAAAGAGCTTCTTTAGGGAGAAGGAAATCTCTCCCATTCCCACTCCCAGCCCCAATATTCTTCTGAAATGAGCTTCTCCCCTATTAGATTGATTATCTAGAAGTCATTAAGTCTCCTAAAAACAGTAACTTTTATTTGCTTGTCTTGGGATACCTCTCAAACACCGCAAATCTTAAATGATAGCTTACTTTATTTTTTAAAAAAAAAAAAAAAAAAAAAAAAATCCATTTGCAACATACATCTTTATGTTTCTAAATTAACAAAATGACCCTAAATACTTAATGGATCTAAAAAATAAACATTATATATGTTTCAAATCAATTGCTTCAATTTCAGTTAAAAAAAACATTTTCCCATAGTTTCTTAGGGGTGCAAATTCTATACCTCTAGGACAAGTTAACATTTATTTAGCAACATTTGCTCTGTCTTCAATTCCCAATAAAACCAGGAACATCTGTCAGATACAAATTTGAATTTTTTTAAACAATCCCATGAATTTTGAGGCAGATGAACTGCCAGAACCACATACATTCATACATTCCCAACCTTCAACATGAAAGTACACACACACACGCACACACACACACACACACACACAAAGCCTTCTGAAAGATTTTCTCATTCTAATTCTACACAGTAGCCACAAAAACATATTAACCTAAAGAAGCCCATAAAATAATATAAACACAACTGCGGGATGAAGAATCACAGGGAACAGTCACACAGAAACAGATAATTGAAAAACTAAAAGCAGACTCTCTCTGTTGCTAGACAGTGGTATTTTTCTTTCATGTCACCTCATCATACTATCAAAGTGTCTTCTGTTAACAAACCATCCCTAGACTTCCCCAAAACACATACCCAATTTGCAAACTGCTTGTTATTTATACCCAATCTGCTTTCTCCTCCCTAGTACTTAAAAGTTTGTCATAATTCATTGTTCGACTTCATGTAAATTTAACGTCATGCACATAAATAAAATTACGAAAATTAGATAAGAGTCCACAGCAACTGAGTAAGCTTGAACCAGTATGAAGTTTCTGGGAAATAAATTAATTTCTGCTTCTGATTTCTTTAAATTACTGTCTTTGCTAACAGAATATTTTCTGAGTAATAAGTAATCACTTTTAGACTCCCCATAACTTAAAAGAATAATTGAGATTTTCTTAAACCACAGCAAGAAAAAAAAAATCATCTAAGAAAAGTTTTTGCCAATGCTTGTAAGAAATTTTAAATGGATTTGGTATTTTCAAGTAATACCTAAGAGGCTGAAAATAAAGGGAGATGTGTACCGCAATCACTTTTCTTATTGCTAACCTTTAGTTCAAAAAGGTTCTTCATACATCCATACATGTTACAGCAGTATAAATTAACTTTCCAAACACACGCACACACACTTTTTTCTTTATTATAAAGATTAGCTCTTCTAAAATACAATTAAGAATAAATATCTTGATAAAAATGGTACAGGATATTACAATAATGACGACTTACCCCAAATGGTTAAGCTTTTCCACATAAATGAACTAGCCAGCTACATAAAACTTCTTCCTTTGGCAACTAGGTATTGTTAAAAAATTTTTTTAGTCATCCAGAATGAAGCTCTAAAATATATTAAACAATTCCCTGGCTTCTCAGACTTTACTAAATAAAATATTTTCACAGATGATTCTGACAACCTAGCCCACGATGCTAAGTTCCTGATATTAAGGAGGTTCAGTTTTTTAAAGTGGTGGGTGACAGAGGGAAAAATGGATACTGAGTCTAAGAGATGTTCTAGAAATTAAAATCTTGAAAAGATCATAGATGCGAGTTTGCTTGAGTCCTTTGCTACTTTCTCAGGAAGGTAGCAGGAAGGACACTTAGGAACATGACTTTACGTACAACATGACTGCCTCAAAATAAAATGAATTACAAAGTCAAACCCTGATGGAGACTCCTCACAAGGGATGTTCTCTCTACCCAGGAGATTCCCATCACCTTTATTATGTTAAGTATATCATGCCTCGTAAGTTGCCTTCAAAATATGATTCATTGTGTCTGCATTTAAAGTGTATCATGACATGCCAAGGTCAAGCCTTTCTTCTATTTCATGATACATTCAATGCTGTGGCATGAATTATGAGTGATCATTACCATTTTAAGAATCTGCTAGAAATTTGAGGATGTTTATTCCAGAAACTACAAATCTTCAAGCAAAGGTGACATAATAAAATAACAAATCAAAATTTTCTCTATGTCTAAAGAAATGTCAAATACTAAGTCTTTAAAAATTAAACCAGAAGAATAAATAATGAGTGCTTGTCTGAGTTTCTACTTAGGTGTAACACTTTCTCATAAAATCTCACATTTATAACATAATGTTCTCAGGAGCATTTTAGCCATAGGTGACATTCACATTCAAATACAAATAGAAACACGGGCAATAAAGAGAACCGACTGGATCCCAATGTTTGTTCTGGTTAAATGAGAACATGCACAACATCCCAGACATCATATTAATGAATACTTTGCTTGAAATTCCACAGTGTAATAAAACAAAAGTATAAATAAGGAATTCAAGAATAATTCTGTGTGGAGTTTGCATTCAAATAGTGCTGAATGTCCAAAAACTAGATGGCTCACCTGTAAATCCATGATTCTGAGGGAAAAAGGATTTGAGAACTAATAATACAAACAATTTGCCGGCAGTGGAGTAGATAGATGTCTAGGATCAGGCAGCCTGAACTTCCGCAGTCTGGGTATTTACTAAGACCCTTCTACTGCCAAGTAAGGAAGTTGGCAAGACAAATAAGGTAACAGATGCCTTAAGTTTACTCAGAAGTCCACTTCTAGGAATTTAACCTAAAGATACACCCACTTAAAAAATAAAATTTATTTTTTTTTAAGATTTTATTTATTTATTTGACAGAGAGAGAGACAGCCAGTGAGAGAGGGAACACAAGCAGGGGGAGTGGGAGAGGAAGAAGCAGGCTCCCAGCAGAGGAGCCTGAGGTGGAGCTCGATCCCAGAATGACGGGATCATGCCCTGAGCCGAAGGCACTCAATGACTGAGCCACCCAGGCGCCCCCAAAAAATAAAATTTAAATTTAAAAAAAAAGAAAAAAAAAGAACATGAGAATGGCCCTCAACAGAAAGTCAGTAAGAAAACAGGATCTCAGTTCTCCAACCACAAGAAACTATCCAGTTCTGTGCAACATCCCAAATAACCAAGGAGCTTCTAGAATGTAACACCACTGACAAACTGATTTTAGCCCAGTGAGACTCATGCTGGCCTTCTAACCCTGTATACAGAACTGTAAAAAAATAAATAAATTAATAAATTAATAATAATAATTAATTTGCCTTGTTTTAAGTCACTCAGTTTGTGTTAACTTGCTTTGACAGCAACTGGAAAGTAACACATGCAACGGTCAGGGCAAGAAAAGGTAAGTAACTCCCACTAGGGTAGTAGCTGTGGAAAGGCTATGGCCAAGAAAGATCCAAGGGGTGGGTCCGTGGCAAGGTATTAAAGAACTTTATTAATAACGTTGCCAAGGTCACAGATGGTCTGTAAAGGCATAACTGCAGTAAGAGAAACTAACTAGCCCTACAGAACTTCCAGGCCGGGGGGGGGGGGGGGGGGGGGGGGGAGGTCTCAGTCTCTACCCTCATCGCACACACACCAAGCATGTACTGTGCAACCGCGCACTTTTAAAAGCTGACCGGAACAACAGAAATGGCAAGTCTACCAAGACACTTTGAGGAAAAACAACAGGCACAACAACAACAAAAATCTACCTTTGACAGCCAAAAACCTGGTACTGCCCCTTATCTGGCTTGGCTGCCTGAACTGTTCTCAGGTCTACATTCCGTTCAGCCACCGTAGCTCTTTCCTCTCTCCCTGCTCCTTGTTCCATTTTTAGTATGTGAACTTCAGAGTCACCTCAAATCTTTTTCTGAAGTAGGTGGGCACAAAGCATAAAAGCAGAATCACAATATGTGGTTTTCTAGTACACACAGATCATTCATTCTTGGCAGCAAGTGAGAAAATTAGGGCAGAAAATGAAATGAATACTATTTATAAGAAGAGAAAAAGCCTGATAAATCCACTGCTTTTTTCCCCCCAAGTATTTGTTCTATAAAATCAGCCTGGGTGGGGCGTTTACACTCAACTCACTAACAAACTTTTAAGAGTGTGTTTTTGTTAAATAGTGACTTAAAAAACAACCGAAATCAATTAGCTTTTCTTAAATGTACTGTATCAGTACAAATGTACTGTATCAACTAATGACAATAACAGTATTTGTTAAGTTCAAGAAAATCAAACGGATAATTTTAATACTGGCAAGACTTCCTACATAAACTAACAATCCGATAAAACTTGTATGAAGCAATCTTCAATGGAGAAAATTCACAAGACAGCATCATATTTTTTTCCTGGTCTTAAGAGTCTGTGTCTTTTTTCCATTGCTGAGGCCAAGGTTGGCAAACTATGGCCTACAGGCCAGACACATGATTTTATATGTCAAGTTTTACTGGCTTACATATTGTCTATGGCTGCTTTTGAACTGCGGGCAGACATGAATAGTTGTAGAGAC
Source organism: Ailuropoda melanoleuca (assembly GCF_002007445.2). Lineage (NCBI taxonomy): Eukaryota > Metazoa > Chordata > Mammalia > Carnivora > Ursidae > Ailuropoda > Ailuropoda melanoleuca. Next base: position 177,431,756 of record NC_048219.1, read on the forward strand.
TACAGGGCCTGCGAAGCTGAAAATATTTATTCTGCCCCTTTAAGAAAGAGTTTGTCAAACCACGGCCTAGCTCCTGGAGATCTTCATTAGTAAAGATAAATTATTACTATAGTTAAAAGAAAAATTTCTCTACCAATGTAAACAGAGGCTTGCCTGGTGGTCTGAAAATAATTACCAGAAAGTAAAATGTAGAAACTAAAGCAGTCAACATTCTTACGTATTAGTCAGAAAAATGAAAAAATTATTATTATGCTAGCAACTTATGCCTAATGAAACATAACATTATAAAGATCATAAAAGCTTTATGTGCATATATATTAAATATATAACAAGTAGGACCAAAAAATATAGTCTGATTTTTTAAATCAATGCTTTGCAAAAAATAAAATATAATCAGGACAAACTGAAAATTCAAGTTGCCCGAAGGATATGTACATAGAGACTAGCACGTGGTCATGCTGCAGTTTTCCTCCTCCCCAGTATCAGAGACAGAGTATTCTATATTCATCACTTATTAGAAGATAAAGCAAGGGAACAAAAGAAAAAGAAAACCCTAACAGTTGGGGAAACTCCTTTTTGTGCTTTTCCTTTCCTCCATACAAAGTAGAGGAATGCCTGGACTCAATGTCTACTCCATGTTCTTCCCAGATGTTTCATGTTGCCAACCAGCCCTATGTTTGAGGGTCTCCAATCTTCCAGATCTCCCCTAGCTCTCTACCCATGCAAAAGGCCCAAGGATTTCCTGGTGAATTTACTGAAAGATCACAAAAGCTATCCTAATTCAGTACTAAGCTCTCCCATATTTTATTTTGATAACACTTGCATGAAATCACAAAGTCTATGAAGCTATGGTGCTAACTCTCCCCATATGTGCAGTTCTGGAGTCGGTTGCAAAGATGAACCCTTGCAAGTGTATCTCATGCCCGATGAACGGGCTAGGTTCCCAAAAACTCACACGGCCACAGCTCCAGTGCTGAGGCAGTAAATAAAGAGAGGTAACTTTAATGAACAGGCTAGGAAAAGAAATGGCTGGCTGTGGGATACAGACAAACTCATTCACAGCCAACCACGGGAGCCATTTCTGAGAGTCACATTTCCAGGTCATTGGAAAAATGTACAAACCACATCCTTCAACCTTGCAAATTCTGGCAGTGCCCACTATAAGCATCTGACATACAGAAGTTTGTCAACTGCCACACAGTCCCTAGCTCTTTGGCTAGGTAAAGACATGCTGCCAGCAGGAACCTGGCAATTATCTACATTCATACAGCAGGAGAACGTGGTGAAAACGGAACAAAACCATTATGGAATAGACCAATGAAAGCCCTTGGCAAAATAGGAGCTGAAATACTGAAATATTAGTTTTCTCCTGTAAGATCATGCTCCTCAGGCCCAGGGGCCACTGCTCTAACAGGTGGGGATGCAGCCCCTGTGAATTTTCTTCTCTGGTTCAAAGGAAGTGTCACGTGTGGTAGGCTAAGTATCCCAGTCATCTCACGTCATTGTTCATAGGCCCCACAGAAACTGTTTTATGGCTGGTCTCATTTCAAAATTGTTATTTCGGGGTAAGCATCCTACCTTAATTGAAGCAATATGAAGCAGAGTCTCTCCTCTATGATTTCTTTTCACAGCCATAAGGCTACTGGGTGACAGCTTCGTGGCTGCGGGGCTAGACATCATCCGTCTGTAACTCGGGCTGTTCAGCGCAGAAGGCGGTGTACCTGGTGAGAGGCTCAGGGACTCGTCTGATACATTACTGCTTTTTCTCCTTAATGTGTCACCAACTTTGAGTTTGCCTGAGGGTGGTGAGGAGCGGCCAGGCAACGGTTTGTTTTCTGAAAGCACTATGTGCTGCCTACTGGTGCCAGGAAGGCTGCTTCTGCACCTCTTAGCAACGGGACTGGACCGTCTGCTGCGACGCCCACGTCGCCCATTGGGACCTGATGGCAAGGACTGCTCAGGTGGAAGAGGATTCCCACAGACATTCTTCTGGGGAGTCACGTCTTCATTCCTGCCCTCCGTTTCTGGAGACTCTGTTTGCTCAGCTAATGGTAAAGAGAATTCAGCGAAGCTGCTAAAACACTGTGATTCCGTGACAGAACCACTTGCTAGTAAGTCTATTTCACCATTTGTCTGAGGACCACCAATAACAGACGGTTGGCTACAGAAAGACACCAGCTTTTCCTTAAATTCCTCTTTGGAGTCAAGTTCACCATCTTCTTTATCTGCCTCTAAGTTCCATTCTTGGTTGATTTCAGTTAAAGTTTTCTTTTTTTGTTTTTTTCCAGATCTTGCAGAAGCCTTTTTAGCCCTCTCAGAAACACTTGTTGGAGGACTTGTAGAAACAAATTCGTACATGGAAGCCTGCCGAGCATTCTCATCATTTATCTCTTGAGGCTGAGTTTGCACTGAAAGTTTACTCACAACATATCTGACCTTCTTACTTCGAGGACTAAACCACATTTTTATTGAATTCTTCTTACTTTCTGCATCATTAAATAAATTTTCCCTAGATGCATCTTCTTTCAAATCTGATGATAAAAAAAAAGAAAAAGAAATCTGTTACGTGAACTTAACCTCCCCCATCCTGAGCTCCCAAAGAATTGTGTTTGTAGTTCTCCTAAGTTGTATCACATTTCTGTACCTCTTTCTCCCCTCCTAGACTATGAACTCCTTGAAAGCGGATATTCACTTACTGAACAAATATTTACAGAACCTATTTTAATTCCAGACAACATTCTAGGGATTGGCGATACAACAGAGAACAAAACATGGAACTTAAATTCCACTGGGGATGGGCAGAATATACAAATAAATAAATGGAGCATACAGCATGCTGGCGGTAATAAGAGCCATGGAGAAAAGATACACTAGATAGGCAGGCAGGCAGATATGGGATTTAATAAGCAGTAGTCAAAAAAATTAAGACTTGTTAAATTTTGCTTAATTTTTTTAAAAGACTTATGGAAAACAATCAATACACTACAATAATCAATAATTCACTACAACAATCAACAATTCACTACATGGCCAAATTAAAGGAAAACCATATGATTTTTCTCAACAGATACGAGGGGAAAAAAAGGCAAAATCCAATATCCATTTATGATTTTAAAAAAGAATCAGCAAGTTAGGAATAGAAAGGAACTACTTCAACCTGATGAAGGACATCTACAAAAATACACAGAGCTACTATCCTCCTTAACAGTAAAGGACTGAAACCACCATTTTGTTCCTACTATCAAGGAAAACGCAAAGATGTCTGTTCTCACCACTTCTATTCAGCAACATACTGAAAGGTCTAGATAGCACACCAAAATAAGAAAAAGATATAAAAGGCACACAGACTATACAGGAAGATACAAAATTTTATCTATTTACAACTGACTTGCATCACTACATAGAATATCCCAAAGAAAAAAAATTTTTTAATTAATGAAACTAACAAGTAACTTTAACTTACCAAGGTCATAGAATACAAAGTAAATATACCAAGTTCAACTATATTTCTATATAATAACAATGAACAATGCAGAATAACATTTTTTTAAAAAATGGTAGCATTTACAATAGTATGAAAAGAACAAAGTACTTAAGGTAAATCTAACAAAGTATGTACAAGTTATGAAAATTATAAAACACTGTTCATGAATAGTTAAGACTCAAAACTGCTAAGATGTCAATTCTCCCCAATAGAGCTATAGACTATAATATAATCCAATGAAAATTCCAGGCTTTTTTTGTACGAATAGACAAGCTGATTCTAGAATTTACATGAGAAAGCAAAGGAACTATAATATGGAAGGGCAAAGGCCTAGAATAGCCAAATGAACACTGAAGAACAAAACTGGAGGACTCACACTGCCTGACTTCAACTGACTTCAGACAAAATGAATCTAGGGGATTAAAGACAATAGTCACAACTCTTTAGGTCCATCTAATATAACCTCAAGCTATGTAAACCAAAAACGCAAGGGAATGAATGAATACAACTACATACTCAAATATATTCTTGAGCAAAAGAAGCCAGATACAAAATACATAAAAACAGCTAAAATCAATCTGATATGTTAAGTCAAAATAGTGATTATCCAATAACTATGGGGAAAGGAGTTAGTGACTGAAAAGGGGCAACAAGAGAGGCTTCTGGAATACTGTTGATTCTTCTGGGTAAATTCAGTTTGTGAAAATTCATGAAACTACACAGTTATAACGTGTATACTGTAAGAATTTTTTTAACTTTTTATTAATAATCAGATACTAAAACACAAAGATTCAGTAGAGTTTAAAAAAGAAAAGAATCACTGCCCCTAGTGCCCCAGGTGCCACATTTTGTGGGTGAGTATTCTTTTTTCTAATAAACTTTTTTTTTTAAGATTTTATTTATTTATTTGACAGAGAGGGAGCACAAGCAGGGGAAGCAGCAGGCAGAGGGAGGAGCAGGTTCCCTACTGAGCAAGAAGCCCGATGTGGGGCTTGATCCCAGGACCCCAGGATCATGACCTGGGCCAAAGGCAGACACTTAACCAACTGAGCCACCCAGGCACCCCATGGGTGAGTATTCTTGTACAAACACTTTGCTGTGTTAGCTAAGGTCATCAAGGAAGGTCTCTCTATGAAGCTCACTTCCAAGCTAAGACCTCATGACAAATGACAAAAGGGAAGCAGCCACATAAGGATCTAGGAAAGTGGTTCCCAAGTAGAAGGAACAGCAAGTGCCAAGATCCTAAGTTGGAAAGGAGTTTAGCACATTCAGTGGACAAAGCCACTGTGGCTGGAGCTTGGAGAAGGAGCAGAAAATTGAGTGTGACAGGTAAGCAGAAGCATTCTATAAAGAGCTCAGCCTCAAGTTTTTCTGCTGGTGTTCTTCATTCCATCAACCTCTGAAGTGGGAGGGCTTGGGGCTTCTTCATCCGCAGTCACTCCCTTGGTAACCTTACATCTATCTACATCCATGAACAACTTCAAATGTGTACGTACAGCCCAGACCTCTTCCATGAACTCCAGACTAGTATCTGACTGCCTACTAAACAGCTTTTACATGCAAGTCTACACCTAATAAGTCGCTCACACTGAACGTGACCAAAACTGAGCTCCTGATCCAAATCCTCCCAAACCTGCTCTTCCTACAGTTGTCCCCATCTCAGGAAATGACACATCAGCAATCCAGTAGCTCAGGACAAACACCTCAGAATCAAACTTGGCTCAATCTCTGTCATATCCTATATGCAAAATGCAAGTTCTATAGTTCTACCAAAATACATTCAAAACCTGACCACTTCTTACTGCCTCCATTCCTGCCAGCATGGTATAAGACACCATCATCTTGCACTAGATTATTATAATAACCTCCCAAATAATTTCCCTGATTATGTACTTGCTTCCTCCCCGACAAGTGTATTTCTTTCTTTTTTTTTTTTTTTAAGATTTTATTTATTTATTTGACAGAGAGAGAGGCAGCGAGACAGGGAACACAAGCAGGGGGTGTGGGAGAGGGAGAGCAGGCTCCCAGAGGACTAGGGAGCCCGATGCAGGGCTCGGTTCCAGGACGCTGGGATCCTGACCTGAGCCAAAGGCAGACGCTTAACAACTTAGCCACCCAGGTGCCCCCTCCACAAGTGTATTCTTAACACAGCAGTCAGTGATCCTCTTATAACTTGGTCATATCACGTCACTAAAACCCTCCAGACTTCCACTCTGACTCTGAATAAAAGCCAAAATGTTCGTAGCCATCTAAGAGGTCAGAAACAACCCGATCTTCCACTATCTTCCTGATCTCATCTCCTGTCCTCTCCTTACTCTATTCTAGCCATGGGACCTCCTTGCTGTTTCTCAAACCAATAAAATGTTTTATGTATGTCAGATAGCATGACTACATCTGTGTTTTACAAGATCAGCCTTGGAGAGAAAACAAATTAGAAGAAGGCAATGGGTAAGAGGCCAAAGTAGGAGTATAAGCAGAAGATAACAAACTGGGGAGGTGGGGGGGGGAAGAACTCTTTAGAAAATATTTAGGAGATAAAATTTACAGAATTTGGTGACGAAGTGAATACAAGAAGGCAGCAGTGACAAAGATGATTCACGTTTCTGGCTTACACTACTGAAGGCCCCTAGAAACACTGATGTGGGGGGACACAAGCTGCCAGGGATCCTGAGAAACCTGTATGTTTCTGCAGGATATGCCAAGAAGGCAAGGCCCTGGCTGCTCTTTACCCAGACCACTTCTCAAGACTGTGTTCGCAGCAAGCGAGGGATGTGGTAGCGTCTCCCTGTGGGGAAAAAAAGCAGGCCTGTTTCTGCTTACTATGAAAAGTCAATTCCCCAAGGTTAGAGTTCATTTTCTGTATTGCAACCCATTGTGTGTGCAGGAATCCGTGATGAGGCCTTTGCCAATTGTGATCAAAGATGCAAAATTCCTAAATAAAATATTAGCAAATCAAATCCAGGAATTTTAAAGGCAATGTGGTAAGACATTTGCAAATTTTAAATCTATATACCTTTTCACAAAGCAATTTCACTTCTAGTCATCTTTCTTACCAAATATAGAAAATATTCATCCATGTACCTGCAAACATGAATGTGTTAAGAATGTTAACTGCAGCAGTATTTGGAATAGCATAAATTAGGGGAAAAAATCAGTATTCATCAATCCCCAATCAGTTAACTATGGAGCATTTAGACTACAAAATCTTATGTGGTCACCATATATGTCAACGGACAACCCAAAGATCTTCAAGACACTTTTAAGTGTAGCACGATCCCATTTATGTTCTAAAAGTTCTATTGCATTTATGTCCAAATATCTTCATAAGGGAAAGTAGAAAGTTAAACAATGAAAACAGTACCTCTGTAAAAGAAAGGGATTTTCTACTTTTCAGCTGAGGGGAAAGGGTAGAGGAGGACTTTCACATTTTATACACTTTCATATAGCTTGATGGGTTGTAAAAAAAGAATGCGCTCTTATTTCTTATGTAAATTAAACAGAAAACAAAACTTGTTTAAGGTTATAAAGTGGGCTGCTGACAGCTGGAATTTGAACTCATACCTATTCTTACTAAATAAACATTAAAACTTTTCACTAAGTACGCACTAAATGTGATACTGTAATTTATCGCAAGAAAATATATTTGGTCTTGGGGTGCCTGGGTGGCTCAGTTGTTAAGCGTCTGCCTTTGGCTCAGGACATGATCCCAGGGTCCTGGAATGGAGCCTTGCATGGGGCTCCCTGCTCAGCGGGAAGCCTGCTTCTCCCTCTCCCACTCCCCCTGCTTGTGTTCCCTCTCTCACTGTCTCTCTCTCTGTCAAATAAATAAATAAAATCTTAAAAAAAAAAGAAGAAGAAGAAGAAAAGCAAATATATTTGGTCTTCACTTATGGTTCCCAGTACAGAGGTCCAGAAAGCCATGTAATTTCCTAGAGAAACCACAGGGGCATCTGTTGTTCTAAGTATTTAGTCAGGTTTCCAGAGTGATAAAGAGGAAATGGGTGTCTTCTGTTATTCATCGCATCTTCTTTCAACCACACCTAAGTTTATGTTAATGAAGTGACTTCTGGAGTCCCTCTAAGAATGGGGGGTGGATGCCAGGGGAACCAATCAAGATGAAAGTTACAACTTTCAGTCTCACCCCTGACCTTCAAGACGGGAGAGGAGCTACCCATTGAATCGATCACCAATGGCCACAGATTTAATCAATTGTGTCTATGTAATGAAGCCTTTAAAAGAAAAACCCAAAAAGAAGGGTTTGGAGAACTTCCAAGTTGGTGAACAGGCAGAGATGCTGGGCAAGTGGCACACCCAGAGAGGGCACATAAGCTTCACACCCCTTCCCACACTCTTTGCCCCACTCAAATCTTCTAGCTGGCTGCCCCTGAGTTATACCCATTTATAATGAACAGTAATCTAGTAAGTAAAACATTTTCTTGAGTTCTGTGAGCCACTCTAGCAAATTAATCAAACCCAAGGAGGTCATGGGAACCTCCAATACATAGTCAGCATCTAAAGGGCAGTGGGGAGGGGGGTGGTCTTGTGCAACTAAACTCTTAACCTGTGGCTCTGACATTATCTGCAGGCAGGCAGTGTCAGAACTGAGTGAAAGAAACTGTAGGACACCCAGTCAGTGTCACAGAATGGCTTAATGTGCGGAAAATCCACATATCTGGTGTCAGGGGAAACACACAGGCAAAGTGAGTTTTTCCTCACACTATATATATTATAATCTCTATATGTATTGTATTTTTTTATACCTACCAATCTTGCCCATTAACAGATGCTTAAGAAATAGTCAGTGAATGAGTTGTATAGTGATCTACTTTCTGATACTGCTAGTGACCCCCCCCTCAAGTTGTCTTATTTTGTTTTTGCTTTTAAGCCCTTCATTTTTCTTCAAAAAACATTCCCTAAACATTCCTTCCTCCCACCCCACACAGACAGGTAAAACCAACCCAGGTCAGCCCAGCACAGTGGTGAGCACAATCAACAATGCTCAAAAAATACTGATGAATAAATGATTTCATACCTGCTCTTAAACCCTGACAAGTATTTATATGAGAGGATAGACTTCAAGGGCCAGAAGAAAACTTGAGAGTCATACATCCAATTCTCTCATGTACAGATGAGAAGTTAAAAAGAAAGGAGAGGGAGGTCAGTCACCCAATCCAGCACCCCCCTCCGCCACACAGGAACTGAATTACCAAGAGACTGTTACAGGTAGAAGAGGGAGCACAGGAAAGGCAGGTGAACTGGAAAACCACCACCACCACCACCTGACAGGATTAACGATGCCTAACAAATAATTTCCTACTGCCTGATTCTCATTTTCCAAATTCACACAGACTTAATCTCCTTTGACCAACGAGAGTACTTGGAATATGTTTTATTCCTCCTACCTAAAAAAAGAAGAAAAAGGAACCTATCTGATGCTGTTTTTCTCCTGAGAAATCACTCCTCATTCGAGATAAAGTGAACTCTTTATAAGCCTTCTCTTACAGTACAGAATCCAAAGCAAAGTTTTAACAAACTTAGTTCTAGAACTAAATTACTTTAAGAAGAAAACCAATGGCATCTTACTCCTAAGAACTGGTAACATCTGCTGTGTAGGAAATAAATGTGTCTGATGCTACTAAGGTGTTATATAGAATTGTCAAGTGTGCTTATTCCTGAAAAGTTTTAATACTTAAGAGATAAAATATAGGGGCGCCTGGGTGGCACAGCAGTTAAGCGTCTGCCTTCGGCTCAGGGCGTGATCTCAGTGTTATGAGATCGAGCCCCACATCAGGCTCCTCCACTATGAGCCTGCGTCTTCCTCTCCCACTCCCCCTGCTTGTGTTCCCTCTCTCGCTGGCTGTCTCTATCTCTGTCAAATAAATAAATAAAATCTTTAAAAAAAAAAAAAAAAGAGATAAAATATAATTTTAGTTTCATTTTTATTTGTTTCTGGGAACACATTTCTTCTCAACATCCTCATATCTTAAAATATCAGCAAGAGAAAAGGAAATTATGAAATATTATTTTTGAACTTCTTTTAGGTATTTTTTATTCACACAGAATGCTATTATTTTATCAGCTTAAAACTATCAATACACCAGAGGATTAGTAAACTACAATCTCTCAAATCTCTGAAGTTCAAAATTGATTCTTCTATTCCTGTCACCCCATATTGCTTGAGCATAAAACTCTTATCTTTATAATATAAATAGATCTGCCAAGTAAAGATAGCATTTTAAACAGGTAAGAAAAAATGAAAAATAGCAGATTATAAAAAACAAATAATTCATATTTAACTCTGTAGAAATTTCACAGAGTGGTTTTCTCAGAAATATTTATATTCAATACTCTGCCTTATACTTATACTCTGCCTAGCAAAGGAATTCAGTCAAACTCCATTCTACTCCAAAGAAGCAAACAGAAGCATTACTGGGTAGACGGCGAGCCAACAAACCCAGCTGAGAGCAGGAGTGTGTATTTGAGTAACGTCAGGCTCTGGGGCACCCTTCTTATGTCCTGGCTGAACATCAGGCGATCCACAGTGTTATTAGGTCAAGATGATCTTGGAAATAAAAACAACTGGAATGAGGTACCCATTCATACGAAGACTTCATGTCTAATTTCTAATAAGGTCTTTTCTCTGCAGTGATTGGTAGATTTCAAAAGACAAGTCATTTGTGATACAATCTCAAATCTAGAGGGAAGGTCAACATGAAATGAAACCAGGACTCATTTTTTAAGACTCGGGATTATAAAGACTGAAAGGTTAATCCTCTGGTAGTCTGTAAAAACAGGTATTTGATGTTCTAAAATTTATTTTAAAGATAGATGATGACATTTGCAATTAAACACAAGTCAAATGTTGAAGTCCTTAATACTTATAAAATTTACAAATGTAGAATTAGGCACTTAAGGGAAAATTAAGGCTGGTAAGTAGCAGCAACATACTCAACTGACTAAAAAATCTAAATCCAAAATTTAGAACAACAATTTCATACTCAGGTGTACCTACCCCTTAACTTATAAAGAAGTGAATGAAAATAGCATATGTTCATGTGATTTATATGTACACGATGATTTACTAATCACCCAGTAACAATGCATACACTCACGAAGATTTCATGTTGACCTTTCCTCTAGATTTGAGAGTATATCACAAATGACTTGCTTTTGAAATTATGCATCTTGTCCTAACTAAGCAAGGACCACAACAGCAAATGTGATTGTAAATCCTGGACACAGCAGATCTAAGTCAGGACTGTAAAAAGCAAAATCACCACCTCTGCTGGAACATAAATCATATTACTAACAGCTACAACAACTTTTATGAGTGAATGCTTTGAAGCACGATAAACTGTCATATTCATTTCATGAGGAAAAATACTGGTCCTTCCTCCACATAGTAAATTTCTTAATGATGACATTTTAAAATTCTATTCTCTGAATATAAATATTTCTGAGAAAACCACAAAATACCGAGGAATAGAGATGCACATGTTGCTAAGGAGCAGCTTAGCCAAGTTTCTTCTTAAAATTTAATAATAAACTATAGAAGAAGGAGGCAATTAGAAAATGTGATTTAGCTATCATTAATCTACATCAAAGGATTATAATGATGTACATTGTGTGCCTTTCAAATTATTCTCTATTATAGGTTTCACAACAGAAGTTGAGAAATCTCTTTGACAAACTAGTCCCTTATTAAAAATCAAAGGAAAGTACTTTGCTACCATCTGTGCAACATTAGCGCCTTCACTGAAGAATGATTATTTTGTAAGTTAAGAAGTATTCAGTTCCATTTAAAAAAAACAACAGCAACACAGCTATTCAAATGTTCATCTTCATCTATTATAAAAAAGTCATAACATATATGAAACACTATGTAATTCACTCCAGAAAGACAAGCATCTCTCCGGAAACCAGAAAACAGAAAGGGAAATTATGATCCAATGAAAGCAAAATCAAAGTGTTGGTTTTTGGTTTTTTTTTTTTTAACTGCTCCACCACCAACACATTCTTCACAGAGCCTGACCAGCACCTGCAAGGTCTGATTTAATATGATGGGAAGCAATATAAAATACAAACTTTTAAATTTAACTCTATTAGTAGAAAGCAGATTACATTATAAAGAATAAGGTAAAATTATCCATAAATGGTTGTCAGAAAAATTTGTGACAGACAATCTTTGCTCTTTAAAGTACACTGAACCAAGGAAAATCTGTTAGAGTATTTAGAAGCTCTTTTTAAAATGTATTACTATAGGGGCGCCTGGGTGGCACAGCGGTTAAGCGTCTGCCTTCGGCTCAGGGCGTGATCCCGGCGTTATGGGATCGAGCCCCACATCAGGCTCTTCTGCTAGGAGCCTGCTTCTTCCTCTCCCACTCCCCTGCCTTGTGTTCCCTCTCTCACTGGCTGTCTCTATCTCTGTCAAATAAATAAAATCTTTAAAAAAAAAAAAATGTATTACTATAAATCAGGCTTCTTTATCTCCAGTATACCATATACCATGTCCATGATTTGACAAGTTCTTCCTAATTACCCACCTTAATTATGGTAATTATATATTTTATAGTAAATGCAAGTAACAAGTTTCCTTTGAAAGATAAATTGTGAACTACAGGGTTTAAGAAAAAAATAGAGATATCCAACCATCCTGCTTAATTTATCATCCTCAACCCCCATTAACAGAACCATATGATTTTCAAGCTAGACCTTAGGGATCACTTAATGTAATACCCTTATTTTATGAGATCCATTTCCAATTTCCTTATTATAAAAAGGATAAACCATTATTTGTCCCCTACTGTTTGCTGCCTGTCCCTATTCACCTGGTACACCTTATACCGCTTTAGTTTTAGAAGTACTTGCTACATAAACCAACATGAATTACTACAGAAAATATTGAATACACTATAAAGAAACAAAGAGCAATAAATACTCTCATACTCAAATGCCCTTTGAGGCTAGTTTGTTTTGGGGCCCTCAGGAGGAAAGGTTGATGACAATGCAACTGTAAGTAGAAAAGGCTCTGCACCATGTAATTCACAGGTCTGCACAACATGCTTATTCTCTAGATGTGTCATCTTCTATAAAAGGAGCAAAGGAGGAAGTTACCGTTATAAAATGAACTGTTGAAACCAAAACCTAAGAATTTGTTTTAAAGTTGCTTTAATTAAGTTTAGTCTTTGGGATATGAACTAAGCCTTAGCGCTCCAATTCAACAAATATAATGAACAACCTACACTCCTCACGAAAGCTTTGAGCTAAATGATAAAACTGTAAACAAGAAACTTACAGTGCCACCTCCCTGCATAACCTAAGTCCTCAATTTCCTTGCCCACAGAATAAGGGATTCAAGATGACCTTACTGCTTCTAAAATTCTGATTATATGTTATCCAAACTGAAATTTCAATTCATCTTAAAATAAGTAATGTTGAAGCCAACACTGCTAAAGTCTGGTAAGGACAAAAATAGTTATTACTCACTATAATAAGGAAAATGAACACAAAATGGCTTTCGAAAAATTAATCACCATAATTCCCTCCCCAGACTCCACATCTATTTTTAGATGAGAAAGACTGCATGCTAAAAGGCCTCAGACCCCATACAAAAACTGGTTCTAAACTCAATGATCTTCCTAAATTACCTTTAGTAATGATGAAATGTGGAGGCATTTCATAGAGTCCACAACATATGAAAACCATACTGAAGACTCAGACATCACCAACCACAGTAAAATTTCTGGAGAAGTTCCCTAGCTTATTCTTCTCTGCACTCCAAAGTACCATACTACTACTCCATTATGCCGTAATGCACTACCCATCAAGAGTTACCCTACTCCCTTTTTATCAACATTAAAAATGTCACATTAAAAAAAAAAGTCACATTACTTGTCACAGGTTAAAACCGTGTTCCTCACAAATTCATATATCCAAGTCCTACTACCGGTACCTCAGGATGTGACCTTATTTTTGGAAACAGGGTCATTATAATGTAATTAGTAAAAATGAGTAGAGTGGAGCTCAACAATACAGTATGACTGATATCCTTATAAAAAGGGGAAATTTGACACAAATACGCATACAGGCAGAACACCACATGGACACGAAGGCAAATCAAGCAGAGAGCCCTTCCCTCAGAGACAACTTTCCCTTACAGACTTTGAAAGCACCAATGGTACCAACACCTCCATGTAAAACTCCTAGACTCCAGAACTGTGAGATAATAAAATTTGTATTTTATAGGCAACACAGTTTGTTACTGAAGCCGGAGCAGGCTACTATATTACTATACAGCAACTGGAGAAGAATCAAATCAAAACATCCTGACAGACAGAATTCTCAGAGTAGCACCCCAAATGTCAACACACGGTTAACATTCCTAATAGACCACACCTCTTTAAGAATCTGATGAAAGCTACTTTCATGCAGACATGAATGTTTTTCATATTGTACTGAAAGCAAGAGTTTAGGGACACCTGGCTGGCTCAGTTTGTGGAACATGTGACTCTTGATCTTGGGGCTGTAAGTTTGAACCCCACACTGTGAAAATTACCTAAAAATAAAAAGTCTTAAAAAAAAGAAAAAGAGTTTAATTCTACCCCCCTCTACCCCCAAGCATGGCCAAAGATGCATGGACTCTCATTAATCAATGGTATCTGTACCATTGTGTGTGGGGGGGGGGGACAGATGATATATTAACCTTTTTAATTAGAAAATAAACACTATCAGCCCTACCCCTGAGTAAGAAAGAAAAACAGATGAACTGATAATAAACCTTTTCCTCACTGTGCTCTTAAAAAGATTTACAACAGGTATTATTTTTTCAAAAAGGTAAGTACTTTTTGAACTGTGTATGTGTGTATAATTACACCGGAAAATAAGTAAAACTTTATCACTATAGCACATTTTATCCTAAAAGAATAGAGTCTAATACAATGATCAGATGAAAAAAACTTCATAAGTAGACTATAATTTAAATTCTTCTTAAAAATATGGACCTGGTCAATAACATCAAAGTTTTGCCTTGTTTCTTTCTTTTGTCTAATCAACTTCACCTTTAGTAGCTGACAATAATACATCATGTCAGAAATCTAAGATAAAAAGTTTTAAAAACAGAAATTCAAACATTTTACATAAACATTATCAATCATTCACAGCATCCTGCCAGTCAAGAAAAGGTTATCCTATAAACATAAGCAAATGACATGATCTGGTCAATAAAAAGATAATTCTAATATCTAATTATGAAGATTCAAAACCCTTTACTTTCTTTCCCCAGCTAATTAGTTCTCAGCAGAAAGCACAATGGGAAGATATATAGTTAATACACACAGTCTAAGAACAATTTGAAAAACATTAACCCCCATTCAAATAGAAAAGAAAATGAGTATTAGATTTTTGCTCTTTCAAAATGTGCTCATCTAATTAATTCAGTCTGGAAAAGTGATGCACAGAAGGCTGTATTCTATCTTATAAAAGTGTATTTAAGTGAATTTAAGGACAAAACCTCTTTTCCATATATATTATACAGAAATTATTGTAACTGTAAAGCAGGCAGTGTAGGTGGTGAAGTGTCTGGACTGACACTCAGAAGAAATGGGCTCTATTTCTCCTGCTTCTGGTACTAACTATACATGTGACATTAGGCGAGATCATTTAACCTCTGTGGACCTTGGTTTCTCTAAGTTGTCTTAAGTCGCCTGTCACTTCTCAAAATAATTGCAAACTGTAAATCTTAAAATCTGAAACAGGTCATCAGAATTCCTGATAGATGTTTACATATTTTATGTGATCAATATGACTTCATCAGGTTTTTAATGAAGAGGGTCAGTGATATTTCTCACCTGAAAGCTTATCGCCATGTAGCAAATTCCGAAGCTTACTACAAAGCTGGATCATGCTGTCCAACTGTCTATTTATCTTCACATCTTGTATCCAGGCTGGAGTATAACACACTGGACATCCGGTTCCAATGCAGTCACTTACACAATTACTTAAAAAAAGATTAAAAGAAAAAAATAATAATATATATATGTATCAATGTATTCAGCAGAATCTTAATTCCAAAATATAAACAGAGGTTGAACAGAAGTAAATGAAGTAAAGGTTATTTTAACAAGCAATGAGCAAACATAAAATATTTGTTAAAATAATGTTTCTGAAAGAGTATAATACACACACATACAAAATCTAAATCTGAAGTTGCTTAGATAATTTGATATGAAGAGACTTGACTTAGCCAGACATTAGTCTGCATAATTTTTAATGCAAATAAATCTATAGCTTCTAAAGGGTAAGAGTACAGAGAGGGACATAAATAAACATATTTAGTACAAATGCATAACAGCCATGCATCTCAAACTTCTGTATCCTAAATCTTAAAACTGTGCTTCATGAAAAATTACTGCAAAGAGACTGGGAAAGGTATTTTTTGCTTTGTTGCCGACAAGTGTCTAAAGACTTTAATGTAGTTTCTGAGTAAAGACACTTGGTTCTTTCAGACACTTTTATAACCTGTAGACTCAATTAAATTACCTCAAGTTATCTGTCTAGGAGTTAGTCTCATAGTTGGGGGGGGAAGGGGTTCTTAATTTTAGCAGTTGCAAATCTGATGAAGATATACATAAACTGTTGTAAAAAAAGGGGGGGAGTTCATAATCCCCCCTCCAAAGCTTATCTGTGAATTCAGAAATAAGAAACCTAAAAATCCACTCCTTCCTTAGCCTCAGCGGAGAAACTCCAGCAAGACTGGTAACCCAATAGTGATGAAAGCCACATCTCCCCCAAACACCACATTCCTTTCCATGGGACCTACTCACTTGTAGGCACAGAGGATTCTTATAACAGTCTCCTTCCAGAAAATGCCTGTGGCATTTCTATGCTATGCATCTTAGACTCTGGCATGATTCTGATGCAAAGCAACTCAATACATGTTATAAAACGAATCTATAAACCATACTAGAGCCAGGAGAGACTACTCAATAAATGTCAAATTTCTTTCTTCTTTTCTTTTTTTTGTGCCGGGGGGGGGGGCTTGGGCAGAGGGAGAGAGAGAATCTTAAGCAGACTCCCAAGGAGCCCAACATGGGGCTCAATCTCACGACCCTGATATCATGAAATGTCAAATTTCTGCAGCAAAGAAAGGAACTTCTTAGAGTTTCTTTGCTTGTAGTTATGAACTCTTAAAACCACAAAACATAAAAAGGGGAAACTGATTCCACAAGGAATTTAAATCATCAATTATTGGGGGCGCCTGGGTAGCGCGATCGTTAAGCGTCTGCCTTCGGCTCGGGGCGTGATCCCAGCATTCTGGGATAGAGCCCCACATCGGGCTCCTCCGCTGGGAGCCTGCTTCTTCCTTTCCCACTCCCCCCTGCTTGTGTTCCCTCTCTGCTGGCTGTCTCTCTCTCTCTCTAATAAATAAATAAAATCTTAGAAAAAAATCATCAATTATTGTGTAATACTTAAATATTTGAGGAACACTAGTGACAACAGTTAGAATCTACTCATCAAGATCATTACCTTGTTTTCAGACGAAGAAAATGAGACTCAGCTGGGTAAAGACACTTACCTAGTACCACACTGTACCCAGATCAGTCTATTTTATACGTTCTATAATGTTCATCTTGCAACTGTTCTCAAATTATTTTGTAAACATAAATCTAGATTTCTGGGGACAGATGTCATTTCTCAACAGATCTATGTAACTCAGTAAGTCAGTATTTCCCAAATGACCAAAGCATGATGTCAGAAAATCATGCTGGGAAAAAGGTCCATTCAAAGCACAGGATAAACCAGAGAAATTTAATGTAACAGGATACCAAAAATTCATTGTTATCCTTTTAGACTCCACACCATAACAAATCTAAAGAAACTAGCACTTGCAAATAATGGTGTAATATCAAATAATAACCACAATTACCTAAAAAGGCTATTTAAAAAGCCTTCCTTTTTCCAATTATACACATGTATAATACAAGATTTTCCTCACATGCCGCAATCAAAACAATATATCACAACAGATTGATTACATAAGCAGCTAGGAGAATCTACTGTCTTCTATTCAGTAAAACAATAGAGAGACTTGCATAAATATAACAGTGCCACTCTTCTCACTAGTTTTTCTTTGGTTTATGGTTATTTTTCCTTAAAAAAGTGTTATTTATGTTACTATGTAAAGAGTTTATTATTGTTATTTTTAACTGAAGAGTATTTTTTAAATGTCTAGGTTTTACATGGCAAATACACACACAAAACTGCTTTGGGGTCCTCAATTTTTAAGGGTGTAAAATGATCCAAAGCCAAAAAGTTTGCATATGTCTGCCATACGTTTTAAATGATTTCTATCTTAAAAAGAACACATGACTATTTTTATCAGGGATTGGCATGAAAGTACCTTGATATTACTACAACACTGTCAATGACATAAAAATCTGTCCCCTCCAACCCCCCCCCCCGCCCCACTTCTATGCTTCAGCTAGACTGGTATATATCAAACCGTCTTCTAAAACTGCATGATATTTACAGCACTGCTCAACAGTTTTACACAGCTTCAAATCAGCAAAGACTACAGTTACCCTAATTCTTGGCATCACATAATCAAAATGAACCAAAATTGCACTGAATCTATTCTTTCCTGTGTTCATGTCACATACAGATGACCACTTTCTCTTTAAAATGTTCTCATGCCCATCTTAATCTTTCATTGGCCATTTTAAGTCACAGACCCCTTTAGAACCCAATTAAAGGTACAGATCTCTCTCACTGACACTCAACACATTCACACATAAACACACAGACATACACTTTACCTACAATTTCATGGAGTTTGTTATGCTCCAGCAGATTTGTCACTGATATGTTATATACAGTGAGTCCATCAGCTGAAACAAAATAAATCTGCTTACTACCGAGAGAGGACAGGAAGTGGGATCATTTTGTAAGGGGATCATGGGAGGCCTTTTGGAGGAGGTGACATGTGAGCTGAAATGTAACTGATGAAAAAGTCAGGCTCACAAAAATTTGGCAGTACATTCTAGATGGCAGAAACAGCAAGTGCAAAAGTCCTGGGGAAATACTAAATTTGGTGTGTTTAATGAACTAAAAGGAGGTGGTGGCTAGAACAGGGTGGGTAGTGGGAAGTGTGTTTGGAGAGGCAGGTAGAAACTGGGTCCTGTACAAAGTCTTCTGAACCTCAGAGTGAAGAGTTTGGATTTTATTCTAACTGTAATAGAAGCCACTAGAGGATTTAAAGGAAGGTAATAATATGGATGTGATTTACATTTTTAAAATATCTGGTAAGAATGCAGAAAATAGGGAAGGGGATCAGTTATGAACTTATGACAACAAAATGAGGAGAGATAACAGGAGAGTGGCCTGGACCAAAGTGTAAACAGTAGTAAATATAGAGAAAAGTAGGAAAATTCAAGATTCAAGGCACATTTTGAGGTGGAACTAACAGAACTTAATAATGTGGTAAGGAAGAACAGAGCAATCAGGTATTACTTGTGGTTTTTGCCTTGAGCAACTCTGCAGTCAGCGGTACCTTTTATGGCCGCAAAGATCACGGAGAGAGGCACTGTGAAAGGGGAGAATGACCAACAGACGTGCTCTGCACATGTCAAGTCTGAAATCCCTTGTCATCATCCAAATGGAGTTATCAGGTAGGCAACAGGTACTATTTCCTATCCCACCCTCTCCAGCTGGGTATGTCCCATATATCAGATCCATGTTTCCAGAAAGCAAACTGGGACCCCAAGCATAATTGCTCCCCACACACCCCCAGCCCGCAGCAGTCACACAGTACATTATTTTCCTATGTGCTTAATCTTTACACTGCAGTTGCTCGTGCCAAACAGTCACGTCGTAACTGAAACCATGAAAAAACCTACTCAAAGGAGGCTATATCAACCCTGTCTCACAGACAATTAAACAAAGACATTCAGTCCTTGAATTTATTTCTCCAAAATAAGAAATAGAATGAAATGAAAATCTAGTATTCGAATCTATAAGCCATGGCTTTCCTACTATAAAAAGGATATAAATGCACAGTAACTGTTAGGGCTTAAATTGTGACCCCCAAAAAGATGAAGTCTTAACGCCCCGCACCTAAGAATGTGATCTCATTTGGAAACAGGATCTTTCTAGGTAATCAAATTACCATGAAATCATTGAGGTGAGGCTTAATCCAATAAAACTAGTATTCTTACCAAAAGGGGAAGTTTGGACACAGAGACAAGTATGCACACAAGAGAGAATGTCACGCGAACATGAAAGTTAAAATCAGAGTGACATATCTACAAGCCAAAGAATGCCAAAGACTGCCAAAAGACAGACTCTCCACCGGAAGGTAGACGAGAATCATGGAACAGAGTCTTCCCTACAGCCCTGCTTGTCACCTTGCTCTCAGACTTCTAGCTTCCCAAACTGTGAGACAACGAATTTCTGTCATTCTCAAGCACCCAGTCTTTGGTACTTCATTACAGTAACCCTAGAAAACCAAACCAATAACTATAAGAACTAGACTTTCATAATTTGGAAAGTCTAGACTCAAAACTAACTGGAAGGAAAAAAAAGAGAGATATACTTCAAATACACAATAGATTTTTCTTCCCAAGCTTAGCCAAGCTACTCGGTAAGCTTCGCAACTTTGGAGAAGTCATCCCCTTTGAGCTTTGACGCTCTTATTTGTCAGTTAAGACAGTTACAAGAATCAAAATGAGAGAATGTACAGTTATCTGCAGTCTATGAGAGCTACACAAACATAACGTTATTATTAATATGATTACATGATGATGACCTAGTAAAAAATATAGTTATACTAAGTATCAAGCCATAATTACTTACCTACAGAAGATGTGCTCACACCCCCCTAAACACACAGGCTCCCTCAGAATATGAGTACTGTTTGAAGAAAGGAAAACAATCAAGACTTAGGTCATTGTTAGATAAACATTTTACATCCAACATTTCAAAAATCTGAGCCCTAACACTACCCTATTTCTCTTTCTCAAAGCAAAAGATACTAAGGATGCATTTATTTGAAAGGCTGTTACTACCTGATTAAACACTGTATCATCACACATCTGCTGGACTCAAACAGCTACTACTGAACTCAGTACAAACTGTAACTTTTTTTATGGTGCAGGTACTGGGAAATCATAGAGGCAACTTTGTGCAAGCATCTCTATACATCTCTTACAGGCAAAACCAACCACTGGCTGCTTCTTTCAACTATGAAGATACCTCTTCACCTAATGATTCAAAGTACAGACCATAAATTTCAAAATAAGAAATATTTTGAAATAAATAAATCTAAAAATAGAATGACCACGTATGATCCATATGAGAACATTCCTGAGAGTGAAGGGTGTGATAACTGAATAGGACACTGGGACAGCAGGTATAAACCAGGGCTGACCCAGGAAATTCAGGACATCTGATCACTTTGACCCTAAGATTTCACGGTTTCCCATAGGAATACACTGGTTTCTGGCTATTGTTAAGGGGCCATTTACATTTCGCCAAAAATACAGCCATTCTTTCAGTTCACAATTAGTTGACTGGTCTGCACTTTAAGCAACTGCAAAAAGGAATCATCATGCTGACATTCGGCAGACTGAATGAGCTTCATGGCATTGGGGGAAGAGAGACAGAAACATAATTATTGTCCATCAAAATACCTGAGATATTTGATAATCCTCAGACAGTAACAGTACTTATTATTAATAAACACATCAAGTCATTATTTTCAGAGGGTATAATGCAGTGAGAGCTAACAGGCGAACTAAAGCTTTCAAAGGATGAACATTTTTTGTGCTTGGTTTGTTAAACTAACCTTAGGACCTTTAGGTATTTACACCATTATTATCCAATTACCTCTGTACACATTACCACATATCAATAAAAACAGTTTTCCACATTTCGTGAAAGATCAAAAGTATCACACTGCACATTTTAATAGATATGAACATTAAAGTGAAATTGAGCTTTCGGCAAGAATGCTAAAAACAGAGTACACACCTACAATGTTATCCTCAAGATACCAAAAATGGTGCTCACTGACATTATAAAACCCATTACTTTTTTAAAACTCGCAATATCTGATTTTTCTATCACACTACACAGATCGCAGCGATAAAAACAGGACTCGTGACGTGCCAGCCACGTCTGCGATTCCGGCAATTAAGATCATCTCCGCTCCGGCGATCACGTTCCGCCTGTAATTTTTGTTCACGATTTCATCTACCAGACCTCATCTCTTAGCTCCTAATCGAGTGTGTTGAATTCTACTTCATTATAAGCTCTGCTCTAAGATCTCAGAAGTGGTGGTATTTCACTTCCCCCATCATAATAATTCCCTATTCCATCACTCCGACCTGACCTCCACCTTCAGGTCGCTCTTCACCTTGAGAGAACACCACTCCATTCCTTAGCTCCTTGGATTCACTAGGCACAGTTACTTCACAGCCACCTTCACCACCACCCTATTTCCACTGACCTCTTAGACACTCATGGAGGCCAACCCATAATGCAAATAGGCCCCGCAGTCCACTCCTTCCCCTCCTACTCTCAGGCTGTGAATAACAACGACAAGACAGAGCAAGGAGTTTCTAGGTGGCTCAGTCAGTTAAGCGCTGGACTCATCTCAGCTCAAGTCATGATCTCAGGGTCATGAGAGGGAGCTCTGCAGGTTGGGTTCAGGGCATAGTGGGCTTGGGATTCTCTCTCCCTCTGCCCCTCCCCCTGCTCTCTCTCTCTCTCTCTCTAAAAGAAAAAAAAAAGAGAGATATATAAATGTGTCTCTATAAATTAGGTGGTAGTTTCTTCCCCTTTGTATCTCTACCAAAGTGATGCATTATATTTTCGGTGAGTAAACAAATGAATTCGCGCTATTTGAAACAATCTCCAGGCTCTGAAATCCCATTAACCTGACTGGAGATGAACAGTGTGCGCTTTTCACCACCTGAATCCATTCCTACCTCTTCCTCCATAATCCTATCCTTCCCTTCAGGTTCAGAGGAAAAGATCTCCGGCAGTCACTCCTCGTCCTTAAAATGTGCTGCTCTCTCTCTCCCCAGACCCCTTATCCTGTCTCCTAAAGTGGTCTATTCTCATCATTATAGTCACCTTTCTTCTTCCACCTGCCTAAACATGCACAGGTAGGTACTCTCTCCTCCAGCCTAAAAAAAAAGCACTTTCTTTAGATACTGCCTCTCTGTTCAACCCTAGCTCTTCCCTATAGATGGAAGGTCCTAAGTAAGCACTCTATAGCGTTCACCCCATCTCCTTACCTCCCTAGCTTTAACTCCCAACACTGCTGAAACTGTTCCCCAAAAGCACTTTTAGGCCGCATTCTCCCCCAATGATCTATGTCAAAGCCAGGCTTTCTGACAATGCCTAGAGCTTAGCTGAAAAGATACTGTGGAATGAAACAATTTCTATTACAGCCAGACAATATCAAAATTTTAAATGCACCCACTTTTAATTCAACTATTCCCCTGCCAGGAATTTATCCTTTAGAGATACTCAGATGCTTGCAAAACTGAAACTTCAAAACACCAAATAATCTTAGATAGGATACCAAGAGATTCCAGATATTAAGAAATAATTAAAATGTCATAAATATCTATATGTTTTTTAAAAGGATTGAGAATAGTATAAGACATCTCAAGGGTAACAAGGGAGGCCTGGCCTTCAAAATAATGATTGAAAATTATTGTGTACTTCAAATTCTATACCTAGTCATCTTCCATAGTAGAAAGTTAATAGATAATAAAGAAAACTCATCTTTTAGAGTAGGAAGTTAGAAAGTGAATAAATAAATGTCTAAAATGGAAAAATTCAAGAAACAGCAATAAAAACCTATCATTTGGAAATGTAGACGTACATCTTGAAGAGCTGAAAGAGACGAGAGAGGTTGTTATCTGGAGTATAGATGAAGCAAAAGAATGTTTTCATTATGTCTCTGCCTTCCTGACTTTGTTGACTATGCTCATGCATAATTTTAATAAAAAATTTTAAAATGTAAAGGCCAATGGACAAGAGGATATTCACTCCAGCACAGATTACAGCAAAAGACCAGAAACAATCTAAATTTTAACCAACAAGGAAATGGTTACATATATCATGATACATCTCCTGATGTATGGCATCTTCTCATCTGAGGCATATAATGCTATATAAATACAACCTCTTATTAAAAGATACACAAAAAACTGATCACAGTGGGTCTTTAAAGAAAAGGATTCAGGGGCGCCTGGGTGGCGCAGCAGTTAAGCATCTGCCTTCGGCTCAGGGCGTGATCCCCGCGTTCCGGGATCGAGTCCCACATCAGGCTCCTCTGCTGTGAGCCTGCTTCTTCCTCTCCCACTCCCCCTGTTTGTGTTCCCTCTCTCGCTGGCTGTCTCTATCTCTGTCAAATAAATAAATAAAATCTTTTTAAAAAAAGAAAAAAAGGATTCAGGCTCACCTGTCATTCACTTATAAAGACCACATACCTTGATATTTTAATGCATGTATTACTTTCAATTTTTAAAAACTTAATATGAAGTTCTTCACAATCCAATAACTCCAAAGCAGGTAACCTTTTCCTATACTGCTCCTCCACAAAAACTCTGCTCTCAACAGTCCGTAACATTTCTCAAATAACACCCAATGTCCAAAACCAAACCCAGGACTGCTCAGACTGTTCTCCCCAGCCTAGAATGCCCTTCCTCCCTCCCCCCCCCAAAACTTTTCAAGCCCAACACATCCAAATACTATCCAGGATGACACTAAACAAAGCACAGAAATTCTTGGATTTTAGTTTCCATACCATCACTTATGCAAAATCTGTACCTTGCGCCAGAGACAGTAAGGACACAAGGTTGCCTGCAACATAATCTATATACTAAGGGGCTTATAATTGAATGAGGTAATTTTATAAGCAAAATTAGTATATGACTTAAGAGAAGTACGAAACATTCTCAAGTTCCAGAGAGATGGCATCTAGTTGAAACTCTGGAAATCACTGCTGAACGCGAAATATTTTGTATTTTATCTGTTTGATTCCCTATTTTCCCCTCTGGTCTCCAAATAGATTGTAGCTCTACAAACAAGAGATCTTGACTTTCATTTTTCCTAAGCTCCCCAACACACTATTACCTCCCTAGCATGGTGCTATATGAACAGCAGATTTTCGATAAATCCTTAGTGAATGAAGCGAATGGAAAACTACATGCAAAAATGAATTTATATTAACAATTCTATTTTATCCTTACTCTATTCTTTGTTTGATATACATATATATTAGAAAGAAAAAAAAATCCAGAAGAATAAGAAAAGACATTTGCATGGTAACAGGATTTCTGTACCTTGAAAATTTAGCTACTCTACTTTTTCCCATCTGCAGTCATATTTCTGTTATTTTACATGGAGCTGATTTGGAAAGATCGGCACAGTCAGAGGATTATAACTTAGGGAAGAACTAAATAGTGAGAACAAACAATTTTTTTTTAAAAAAAAGACCCTATTGAAATAAAAATTTCTTTGCAAAGAAGAAAAGGAAAGTAAATTCAGCTGAGATTACAATACTAAGGCAGGCTTATTTCTTAACAGAATGGCTCCCTAAGCTTCTATGAGATAAACTGCTATTTAACATTAGGCAAGATAGCTAGCTACCACAGTGCTCTTACATTTTAGAAAACTGCCAAGTTATTTTTAAGTGTGGACCAACACATTTGGTTAACAGGCTCTCCAAGCCAATTAAACAATTTCTTGTATTTATCTTTAGAATAAACAAAATTGTTGACAAGGGATATGAAAAGCAACTTATTCTGTGTACTCTGTATGCCAGAGTCAAGTAAATCACATGGGAAAAATTTTTTAAAAATCATGTCTAACTGTTTAGTGTTGATACTGAATAAATCAGTGACCCAATATAGCAAAAGCCAAATGGGCAATAGACTTCTATCTATTAACGATTAATCATAATAGGATCTACTGTTATGAGACAGATAAGCCACAGAGAATATCATGTCTATCTGACTCCTATAGTACTGGTCTACTCTGTCCTCTATTCCCTTTCTTCCAAAGCAAAATAGTACCTAAGTAACTGTCCTCAAAGCCTCACCTCTTCACCAAATGTTCAAGGGCTGAGTTTCAAGGCTCAGACACAGCCGTTCATCTTTATATATTCACTTCCCTGCTCACTTCTAGAAGTATGCCTTAAATTACCATCTACATGCAGATGACTGTCAAAAGCACACTCCGAGCCTGAAATGTCTCCTCTAAGTTCCAGACCCAAATAACAATAACTCCACTTGTAAGACGATACCCTATACTCTAGGAAACAGGTGCTCAAAGTCTCTGGTAAGTTTCTCTGGCAATCCCAAACCCTATATAATGCCAGGTATGTGCAGGCCTGTAATGGGTCTGTGCAAGTCATGGTTCTGAGGCAAGTGAAATTTACCAGGTCCTTCTAGTATTTCTACCTGCAAAGGCTCCTCAAATATGATCCCAACTTAACCTAAATTCTTTTATGCATTCATTAATTTAACAAACACTAAGAAACTAGGTGCTCGGCACTGCGGCTACAAATGTGAACACGTCTTTATGAAATGTGTAGTATAACTGAAAGCAACAGGTATCAAAGAATCAAAATACCACATAAGTAAATAAATACCACAATTAGGAGGGTTATATGATACACGCTGAACACCAATGATTTGTGCCCTTTTCTGGATGTATGTTAAACTTTAATAGAAAGTTTTAAACAACAATTTACATCCAATGGAAACTAATAATTATAGAATCTGCAAACTGGAGGGAGCCTTAGAAAGCATTTAGTCCATTTTCCTCGTTTTATAGATGAGTTACAGGAAAGTTACAGGAACTGCTTAGCCTTAGGAACTATGTGAACCAACTGAATAGTCTGCTGTTAAGCCACTGATCACCCTCTGCTCTGACCCTTTCTTAACTCTTTGCCCACCTGATTCACTTCCCCTTTATTCTATAGTACCTTTTAGCATATTGCGATTAGCACATTCCACCTGTCTCCATCTATGAAAGTCTTTCCAAGGCCCAACTCCAAAGCCATGAAGCTTTCCTCTCCTGGCACCATCCCAGTACTCGTCTCTGCATCTCCTTGGCCCTCGTCATAATTTTCCCTGAACTTTGTGCACATTTCATCCCTTACAGTTAAGCATTTGCTCCTTAAGGGTAGAAAATGTCTCGCCACAGCATCCCTAATGTAGTGCCTCAGTGATCACTTGTGGTCCTAATGAAGAATCAGCACCACAGCAAGCCAAAGGAGTAATTATCCTGTTTAAGGATCATTGGCCTATTAAATGCTTCTGAACATTCAAAACTAATGAAAGCAAAAGCTTAACACTGGGGTCAGGAAATCTATCCTGTATTTTACAAACATTCATACAGCACTTAGAACATAACAGGCACTTCTCTAAGTATCTTATAAATATTAACTCATTTAATTCCCATAACAACCTTATAAGATAAAAACTACTACTATTTCATTTTGCAAATGAGAAAAACATACAAAGATAAAATAATTTACCCAAAATCACTGAGCCACATTTGAAGTCAGTGTTCAAAATCAATGCTCTTAACAACTAAGCTATGCAATAAGCGAAAACAATCCTGATCGCCTTTAAAATGACAAAAGATAATTTAGAGAAATAAAATCACCTACCCTAAAAAAAATCACAAGATTACTTTTTTACTTTTTACTAAAAGTTGATTTAAAACATGCTAGAAATCCAGGGGCGCCTGGGTGGCACAGCGGTTAAGCGTCTGCCTTCGGCTCAGGGCGTGATCCTGGCGTTGTGGGATCAGCCCCACATCAGGCTCCTCCGCTATGAGCCTGCTTCTTCCTCTCCCACTCCCCCTGCTTGTGTTCCCTCTCTCGCTGGCTGTCTCTATCTCTGTTGAATAAATAAATAAAATCTTAAAAAAAAAAAAATGCTAGAAATCCAAATTACATTGTAGGTAGAGGTCAAAGCCCCCCCCCACCCCAAATGGCAAGAGGTACCTAATTATTTTTAATTCACAAAATAGTGTCATAGGACACCTGGGCTTTCATACTACAGCTCCTATCATTTTTTCCTACTTCCTTTAGCAACACATTATTACTATGCTTTCTGCCAGCTTCTCAAAGGATATGGTCTTCCTGTCTCATTTTTCCAAATCTTTAAATAGATTCTATCTGGTTGTGAGGCTTGGACCTAAAACAAATGTCACATCTGGCCTCTTGAAAAATGTCATCCGCTTCACCTTGGAGCCACACTTATGTTAAAGGTCAAGAAAGGATGCCCTGTAATGTAGCCAATCCACCCTCACCCGCAAGTAATGCTTCCTGCAAAATAGATCCAATATGTTGCACGAGACAGGTGACACCTGGGAACACAATATAGATGACAGCTGCAAGCTGAATGTGAGGGTAATCGGGGTAATCACTAGCCTGCTGGGTAGAACTTTGAAACTCTGTAAAAGGGCATACTGACACACAATTCCAAATAATATGACACTGCTATGAATGGTGGGTAGCAAAAGCAAGAAGCAGACCATCCAGAGTTCTCCTTTCAAGCAATGATGTCAGGCAACTACTAGGAAAAGGCAGAGGTGGAAAGAATGCATTTGGTTCCCCAACCCCAAGAGTAAGGAGCAACTGGCCATGCTTTATTCATTACAGACAGTGCCAAAACATAAAGAGACACCGAGAAGAATGCAAAATCATTTCTAAAAATTAAACCTCATATGAGATAAAATTTTACATTGAGAATGATCTTTAAACTTAAAGACAGTCTACTCATTAAAACAGTTTGGCAAACTATAGCCTATGCACCAAATCAAGTCAGTAGACTGTCTTTGCCTTGAGCTAAGAATGCTTTTCGGGTTTTGTTATTTTTGTTTAAAGATTTTATTTGAGAGAGAGGGAGAGGGAGAGAGCGCGAGCGCACCCTCATGAAAGAACATGAGCAGGGGAGAGGGGCAGAGAGAGAGGGAGAAGCAGACTCTCTGTTGAGCAGGGAGCCCTATGGGGGGGCTTGATCCCAGGATGCTGGGATCACTACCTGAGCAGAAGGGTCTGAAGGCAGACCCTTAACCTACAGAGCCACCCCACCCAGGCACCCCTGCTTTTAAGGGTTGTAAAAAAACAAAAAGATAAGAACAGAGACCGTGGTCAGCAAAGCCTAAAACAGTTACTATATAACTCTACAGAAAAAGTTTGCAGAGCCCTACGTTAAAAAATACAAAAAAACAGGTGAGTTTAGTTATTCCATCAGTGGTTCATACATAAATTTTTTAAGAAAAATCACTGGAGTTCACTATTATTCTCCAGCCAACAGAATGAACTGTATTAAAAGTCTGGACCTAGTTACTGATGTCCACTTTCAGTCCTTTGGCTCTTACTGTCTGCTCACTTCAGTGAGAAACTGGAAAAATATTTGGTAGGGGATAAAAAGTGAAATTGGCTGTATTAGATTTTAGGACAACCTATAGATTATTCTTATAAATCACCTACTTTGTCTTCCCCAAACCATTCAGCAAGCAGGCTATACTTCTTTGTATTTTTATAAGACAGCTATTATTTATCACTTATCCTATGACAACCACCATACTCAACACTTTGCACACTAATTTCATTTAGTTTCTTACCTCCCACAGAATCTTAGCATCAAAGGATTGAGGTTTTTTTCTGCTTTGTTCACTAACAAATCCCCAATGCCAAAAGAGCACTTTGCAGGTGCTCGATAATATTTTTCATTATTAATGAATCCCCACAGGGGGATGAGCTAAGCACTATTATCACTCAGATGGGGAAACTGAGGCAGAGAATTTGAATGGCCTGGGCCATAGCGTCAAAGCAGGAACCTGAACTCAGGCAGCCTGACTCTCCAAGTCTAAGTGAAGCACTATGCTGCTGCCGGCCCTAGTGCCTTCCATGCAGATATGTCCCATCTGAACGTCTAACTTTTGTTGAACTATGAAGGTATGATTATAATTGCTTCTATAATAGCAACTAGCAGAGCCAGTTTTAAATTTATTCTCAGATGGATGACCCCAGTGTTATGAAAAAACACACACAACTCAGAATGTCTTCATGTGTTCCAGCAAAAGTGCCACTTATCTAAGGGATGCAATGATTTTTTAAAGTTTTTATAAAACAAAATCTAAGTGCAAAAGTCTGTGACAGTTAAGTCCGTTTCTTTTTTTTTTAAGAATTTATTTGAGAGAGAGAAAGAAAGGGAGAGCAGGGGGAGAGGCAGGAGAGGGAAGGGAACTTCAAGCAGACTCCCCACCCAGGGCTAGATCTCAGGACCCTGTGATCATTGATTCGAGCGGAAATCAAGAGTCCCATGCTTACCCTACTGAGCCACCCAGGCGCCCTACAGTTAAGTCCATTTCATTTTCAAAGAAAAAGCTGCGGTGTTACTTGTACTCCATGTACATCTAAGTTCTGCAGGTTGGAAATCAGAGGGGAAAAAAACAAATCAAAACAAAGTCCAAAAAGAAATACAGTCAGGACAGCTACAAGCAGAAAACCTGAGTAATACTGATGCATAAATACTGAGCTGTACACACAGCAGGTGCTCAATCAATGCTTTTGGAAGAAATGAAAAGGGTGACAAGTCCTCCTTGCATTTTATAAACCTCCTTTGTTTGTACAGTACGAAAAGCTACAGGAAAAGAAGCATGGAATACCAGTCATGAAAATGATGTCTTCAAATATAATGAAAACCTGGAAGTGAGAAGACTCCCACGGTGCAACAGCATGAAGGAAAACAAGAAACAAAAAAAATGATAACAAACAGCTTCCTAAGAGCTGGAACCCCGAGTCGTACAGGTATTTGACTAAACCAAGGAAATGAGATACTGAATGAGAAAAAGAATGGCGGCGTCCATCACACTGCTATCTTCAATCTACCTCCAACAAGGGTACCCAAAACTCTCCCAGAAAGAGCGACTACGGAGAAATGGTCAAAGGGCAAGCTCAGCAATGAGTGACAGCTGCTTCTAACTTTACAGCCCTCTGTGATCACTTCAGTGACTAGGGATCACGGCCCTGTTAAAAAGTGCAGATGTCTTAGCCCCACCCCAGCCCTCCAAATTCAAAGTCTGGAGGCGGGGCCTGGGATCTTTATTTTTAACCACACCTCCAGCGGAGTCTACGGCCCGCTAAAGTTCGAAAACAGCCCTCTTAGTTGGGTTTAGTGAAGAAATGGCAAGAAAACCGCGCAGAAAGGCTGTGATTGGGGACCAGGGAGGGGATAACTAACACCGGATCCCCGGTCAGGTACTAACTCTGCTCGCCGGCCCGACTGCGAGACCGCAATGGGAAGAGGGATCCGGGGGTTTGAAAAGATCCCCTCCCCCCCCGAGACTGGGGCGACCCCTGCCACCCTCCCTCGAGGCAACCCGCCCAAGGGTCCGTCTTTACCAACGTGAGCAGCGCAGCAGCTTCTCCAGCCGGTCA
The DNA here is from genome assembly GCF_002007445.2 of Ailuropoda melanoleuca. Classification (NCBI taxonomy): domain Eukaryota; kingdom Metazoa; phylum Chordata; class Mammalia; order Carnivora; family Ursidae; genus Ailuropoda; species Ailuropoda melanoleuca. Next base: position 177,462,718 of record NC_048219.1, read on the forward strand.
AGCGCGGCGCGGCTGTGGGCCCAGGCCCCGCGCCCCTCCGGCTCCATGGTGGACGCGGGACGAGGCTCGTTCCCGGAGCGGACCCTCGGCTGCCGGTTCCCCGGCATCGCCCCGCCTTCCCGGGATGGGCTCCTCCCAGAGCTGGAGCCGCGGCGGGCTCGGGCAACGACCGAGACGCCGCAGGCCTGAGACCCGACCCCGGCCCGAGCGGTCCCCAAGTGTGGCCTGGCGGGACGCTGGGGGGCGGGGCTGGAGGGGCGGGGCCGCGGAAACGCGCCAAAAGTCCGGGCGCGCGGGACCGGGAGGGGTGGGGCCTGCGGTTGGCGGGGAAAGGGAGCGGGGTTCAGACCGCCCTGAGGGGTGAAAACGAGAAAAAAGGCAAATCCTTGACTTTCCTGAACCGAGGCTCTAGGGACCTTCGGCAAGGCTTAACGGCAGGAAAGTCACAGACCGAGGAACTTTTAGTTGAGAGTGATCTCTAAGGAGTGCTGTCTCGACTACCGTAAAGCCTGGAAAAGTTTTGATCATGACACACTGAATGTGCCACCTTCTTTACTCCTAAAAAAGTAACTCTCTCCTCTCCATCACCTTTTCCAGGTTTTTGTTTTGTTAAAGATGTGTCTACCCTCCACATAAGAATCCTTCATTGATTACCGTATTATATGGATAACAGCTACTGAGCACGCTTCACCCTACCTATCCAATCCACTGACAAATCTTTGCATTCCGCTCCCCCTCCCCCGACTTACTCTCAAATCTACCCACTTCTGTCTTCACTCCACCACAGGCCCTTCGTCTCATTCTCAACTAGATTGTTCCCATAGCCTTCTGGCTGATAGCCCTGTGTCCACCCACGTCTCCTCCAATGCTTAGGCTACACTGTATCCATCTAAATCATTTCCAAATAAATATACTTGGTTAGTAGAAGCAGAATGGGTAAAACTAAGATCTTATAGGGTATTTTAACTGACCTGGAATATAGTAAACTAACCAAATTTTTTTTCTTAACTCACAGGTAATCAAGAAATTGATTATTAATCCTGTTAAGCCATTGGTTTCTCTGCAGAGCCTCAGAAATCAAACTCTAGAAGACTTGAAATGTTAAACTTAAAGAGATGCTATGGTGTGTGTAATGGAGTAAATTGGGGATTTCAGGAGCCAGACAGTCCTACTTCTAATCCCACTTCCTCCACTAAATAATTATGTGATTTAAATCAAGTCTTAAGTCGTCTGAACATTAGTTTCCTGTAAGGTGGGAATAATATTTATTCTGTAGCTCTGGAGGATTATAAAAGGAGATAAATGTGGAATCACCTGCATCATAAGTACTCAATCAATGGTAGCTAATATGAAGATGGTGTATGACCAGCTCTGTTAATGCTTTACTTACCACAGAATAGCACTGAATATTTTTATCAGATGCTTTTTTAATTAGGACATAATGTGGGACGCCTGGGTGATTCAGTCGGTTAAGCAGCTGCCTTCGGCTCAGGTCATGATCCCAGGGTCCTGGGATTGAGTCCCACACTGGGCTCCTTGTTCAGTAGGGATCCTGCTTCTCCCTCTGCCTGCCGCTCCCCCTGCTTGTACTCTGGCGTGTGTGCTCTCTCTCTCTCCTGCGCTCTCTCTCTGGCAAATAAAATCTTTTTAAAAAAATTAAAAATAATTAGAACATATGTAACAGATGAGAGTAAATGCAAATTTAACATTTTGTTAAAATGCTATAAGGACCAAACAGTTGTCACTGGCCTATTTGTACAGTACTGCTAAATGAATTGTGATACATGGGCAATGGGATCTTCCTCCCATTAGTTTCCTTTTCCTTCCCTCTGCCATTGCCCCATTACCTTTTGCCAAATCTCATGAAATTCCCAGCAGCTGTTTGATGGTGGCCATAATAAACTCATCAAAAGAATAAGCAAGGTTACTCTCCCATCTGTAATTTTCCCTTCCACTTCCTTCCTTCCAGCCCTGCCTGTTACAGTGCAAGTGGCTGACACTTTCCTTTTACTTGCTAAATTCCAGTATAATTAGTACAGTGTTATATTAGTTCCAGGTGTATAATATAGTGATCAGCAATTCTATACATTACTCAGTGCTCATCACAATTAGTGTACTCTTGGGGACCTGGGTGGCTCAGTCAGTCAGTGTCTGCCTTCAGCTTAGGTCATGATCTTGGGGCCCTAGGATCAATCCCCATGATGGGCTCTCTGCTCAAGGAGTCTGCTTCTCGCTTTTCCTCTGCCTGTCTCCCTTACTCTCTGTCAAATGAATAAATAAAACCTTAAAAATAAATTAGTGTACTCTTAATCTCCTTCATTTATTTCACCTATCTCCCCACCCATGTGCCCTCTAGTAACCACCAGTTCTCTATATGTAAGAGTCTGTTTTGGTTTGTCTTTTTTTTTTCTGTGTTCATTTGTTTTCTTAAATTCCACATATGAGTGAAATCATATGGTATTTGTGTTTCTCTGACACACTTATTTCACTTAGCATAATACCCTCTGGATCTATCCATGTTGCTGCAAATGGTAAGATTTCGTTATTTTTATGGCTGAGTAATATTCCATTGTGTGTCTATGCGTGTGTGTGTGTGTATCTTTATGCATTCATCTATGGATGGAAACTTGGGTTGCTTCCATATTTTGGCTATTGCAAACAATGGAGTAATCAACATAGGGTGCATGTATCTTTTCTAATTAGTGATTTTGTATTCCTTGGGTTAAATAGCCAGTTGTGGAATTACTGGATCATATGATAATTCTATTTTTAACATTGTGAGGAATCTTCATCCTGTTTTCCACAGTGGCTGCACTGCAGGACTGCAGGGTTCTTGTCTCACAGAGTCAAAGAATGAACCTCACAGACACAAAAGGATGAAATGAAGTAAAAGTTTATTAAGTGAAGGTCAGAGCCGAAAGGAAAGAAAAAAGCTCTCTAGAGTGAAAGGGGTCCCAAATGGGTTGCCACGTAGGGCTTTTAGTGGCAAACTCCTATTGAGAACTGACCGGGAAGCTTGTGGCCTTGAGATACTCGTTCTGTCTTGGTTTGTTCCCTTACCTCTCATTCCGCTGTGTCTCAGCGTCTCCACCTGCCAGGAATAGTTTCCGAGCCAAGTCAGCCTCCTAAATCTCTCCTGCCTAGACCTTAACCACCTCCCTCCTCAAGGGACAGGACCTGTGGGCAGAAGAGCTATACTGGGATGCTTTCTAATTAGCGGGGGTTACGGATAGGGCAAGACTCCAAGGAATCTGGAAGCAAGGCTTTCAGGACCTTGAGGGGCCAGCCGCTGCCAAGATAAGGTTACTTTTAAATATGAAGACACTAAGGCAGCCACGAACTCCTTGAGGAAGGTCACCCTCTGCATGTCTCAGGTATCTATCAGTGGGCTGCAAGCTGTAAGGAGATTTTCATTTAAGCTACATTTCTTTTGCCTTTGTTTCCCACATCAGCTGCACCAGTTTGCATTCCCGCCAAAAGTGCATGAGTTTCTTTTTCTCCACATCCTTGCCAACTTTTGCTGTTTCTTGTGTTTCTGATTTTAGCCATTCTGTCAGGTGTGAGGTGGTATGAGATTTGTGTTTTTGAATCAACCCTTACTCTCAGCCCTGGATCCTGAATTTCAAGAGCAAGTTCTTTCTCCCATGTGCACTTATGAGTGTGCATAAAAGATGGGCAACCGATCCAGGATGAGATACACCAAGAATGCTTCAGATCCTGAAACTCTGCTTCCAGACAGAAACTTCCCAGGAAAATCCAGTCCATCTATAGGGTGTTGGTAAAGCCTTAGCTTAGGGCATTCGCAACAGCTTGTCTTCTCTTTAAAAGGGACTAAATATCTTAATTCCCTTTCTGTGTCACCACAAGGACCTCCGGAGGACATCGGAGTTTAGATTTGTTGTTCCATTTTGCTCCCAGTCTGCTCTCTTCTAGCTCAGCAGTATTCCCCAGTACCTTCGGCTCTTCCAAAATTATTCAGCCTACCCAATATAAAACGGGTCCTACAGGCATTCTGAGGCAGATAAATTGGCTTGCTTGAGCCTGTTTACCGATCCTTCTCTCTCCATGCCCTTCCTCACTGCATTGGTTACCATCTGTGGTGCTACTGTACTCCAAAGGCATCTCGATCTGGTCTCTTTCCTGATCTGCAGGCTCAATATAACAGTTTATTGAAAACAGTCTAAATGCTAATTTTTTTTCTTCTGTTGTGTTGTGAAGGATTTCACAAAGTAGTAAATCTTCCTCATATTCACTTGGATAAACATATTTAACAAGCAAAATGGGACAAACATAATACCAAGGCTCTCCAGTCGCAGCATGGGAAGCTATCTCCCAAATTCAGCATGCACGCTAATTCTTCTCTGGCTTTTAATTATGGTGTCAGGCAGTGGAATCAACTGCTTTGACTTTTTTACATACATTCCATGTGTCAGATATAAATATGGTTTGCAAGGACCTCTATGAAACCTAGACTCCCCCGAAAAACTGCAGTTTGAGACCAATTAATAAAGAACAATTGAATGTGATCCTTGAAGGCCTAGAACAAACCTCCAGGGCATCGAGGAGCACGTCCCGTGCTCTCTACATTTGCCTGAGCTAGCCTTCCTACGTGAAAATGCTCTTAACCTAAGTTAAAGTCATAAGCTGCGTGCTATTTTTTTCTGGAACCCAGTGTGGCATAATGATGAAGTGCATAGAGCTCTGGGGTGCAGCAGAACTGGGTTACAGACCACGCCCTGCCATTTCCTAGGACGGCCGCCAGGGGCCCACTGTTTTAACCTATTTTGGAACTTAGTTTCATGTTTTGTAAATTTAGAATGAATGTATACCAACCTCGCCCTCGTAGGGTTGCTGTGAGAAAGGAATTACAAATTGTGAAAAATGTTCTAAACCAGTAGCACAGCACGACCAATGGACATCCCTTCACAATGGACTTGTACTGTGCTTTAATACCTATATTCGCAATAAGCTTAATTCACAACAAGCGCTCAATACATTTTACCAATTTTAGGACTAGTTCTAGCATTTTTGAGCTGCACTAAGCCAGTTATCCTTGCTTGAAAATTCTCTTAAGAAAGAGTACATATTCTGAGTAAGAAAGAGCCACTCATTTCATGACTATCGGAGCAGAGACACTTGCCGTAGCAATTCCTTTGCAAATATGACACAGTAAATCTGAAAGGTGGCTTGAATTTTGTTTAATGACCATAATGTTTTTTAGTACCCTCTCAAAGGAATATCCACTGGATTCCTAACACTATCCATGGCATGATGTTAGGGCCAGGTGACAAAAAAAATCTTTATGGTTTTTGTTCAATTAACTTGGAGATCTTTTATTGACAACATTCTGTTCACCCTTTAAGAGCAAAAAATCCTCAGCAATGAAAAGCAATGATTTTGTTCTGTGTACTATAGACAGCTTGTATAAACAAAAAAAACAAACAAACTATGGCCCAAACTAATCAGTACCCACCACTCAAGACCAATGTGGATCTCTTCTTGATTGGTACAGTTGTGCATATATCTAGTGGTCAAGGTATGGGCTGCAGTGAAGTATACTGAACTGTTTTGACATGCTGCTGTCTCTGACTTGCACATAAGGACATAGTCTCAATGTCACGTAGACCTTGCCATTTACTGAAAAATTACCCAAGTCCCTAGAAGCATCTAGATCTTTTGAGATGGTGTTTAAAAGAATGTTAGCTTCATTCTTGCAGGCATCTGTCAGATTTCTGTCACAGGATCAAAAGTAACTAGTCTAAGGACACAGTTACATTAATACGTCCGTACCGCAGTGGTTTTAAAGGTTTGGGTGTCTTCGGTATTTCCCAATCATTTATCAAATACAGTCCGACACAGATATGTCACTGGTCATTGTTTTTTGTTCAATAGACTTGAGAGTTCAGCCCATTCCACTGCCTTTTATTGCTTGCTATTTTTAAGGAGACACCTCAGTAGAAACCCCCTTTTTCTGTACAGTGTAATTACTGAAGCACATAAAGTGGTTATAGCAGGAATTTATCACTTTCAGGTGGAAATACTCCCAGCCAAATAAAAGATAGAGTAGGAATGCCAGAAGCAATTTATAACAGGCTCACTGACATTTTGTGTTGAGAAGCTCTACCACTGAATAAGCATCAAGTCATAAATCTCTGTAAACGTATTAAAGCAAGCAAGTTATTCTTTGAGGGGACACTATAATAAAAAAAATGCTGTGATGCAAAGCAGGAAAATTCTGTTGACAAAAATCACCAAAAACAGCTGTCAGTAAAATTTACAAACAGCTTGTTTTAAATTCTGTTGAATTCCAGCAGCTGTTTGTTTGCACATAAAATGTTCATTTAGGAAATGAGCATTGGCCCTCATTTGGGTTCCATTGTGTTTCAAAATTTTGTAATCAGCTTAATCAAAATTCATACAATAACTTAAGTTCCTTTCAATGGACAAGTAAGAAGTAACTGGTAGATTTAAGTATGCCTTGTATACAGTATGTGTTCAATAAAAAGAAGAAGAAATGAGTGAATGACTATATACCATTATCCCTGAAAGCAGTGGTCATTACAAAACTTTTTTTTTTCCATCTATACATACTGCTTTGGAAATTATGCCTTGTTCATACTGGATTCACTTTACTAGTATTGGTAATAACCCTTCATACCCCTTCAGCAATACATTCTAGAGTTTTAGAAAGCTGAATTAAAATTTACTGTTGTAAATTCACTCTCTGTGAGAGATAGTTCGTTAAATCTCTCCTCGTATTTTTGCAAATGCCTTCATTTAGTTACTTTTTTCACTATCTCAAAAAATAGATGACGTATTTTTTTCATTTGTGAAATGGGAATAATAGAAGATACTTCGTTGCTGTTGTATGGATACAATAAGCTAATACACTCAGCAAAGTCCTTAGAACACAGGAAGTTCTTCATAAATGCTAGCACTTATTACTGTACAAAAAACCTCTACGTTCAGGAATGATAAAATGACAAGAATTTTATTTTTAGGTGGTAAGAACCACAACACCCTAATGTACACTCAACTAGACAGGAATCCCAGGGTGTTTCATCTTTTAAAAGTATCTGTGCCCCCCACCAACATCTATCTATCTATCTGTCTATTTATCCATTTATCTGTGCCATTTTTAGGTATCAGTTTGGAAGACTGGAAAGTTGAGTCAAACCAAAAAGCATTACCTAAAAAATAACTATAACAATATTTTTCATTCTTGAGCCAGACATACACTATGATAATCTTACCTTTCCATGAATTATTCAAAACTTTACAAAAAGTAGATTATATTCACTTTAAATTTCCAGAGAAGAATCTATATAATCCAGATTTATCATATAACCCTAACATTACCCAATGGTGTTGACATCATTATCTCTCCATTTGACAGAGGGGGGAAAAGGGGCTTCATGTTGTTAACTTCTAGTTTCTCCCTTCAGAGAATTGACTGTCTAGTTACAGAGAAGACTAATGCGAGAAACAATACAAATAATATGAGACAGATTATAATTGTGTTCAATTATGTGGTGTACATATAAGTATCACAAAAGGTCAGGAGAGACAACGCTTAAAATTGTTTAATGAAGATTCGAGTGATCAGGGCTACATTTATGGGAGAGGTGAAAGTAGGAGTTAAGTCTTTGAAGGTGAGAGATTTGAAGCAGCAGAAGGGAGGAGAAAGATTATTTCAGATGCAAAAAATTGCATGAACACAGAGACACAAATGACAGAGGAACATCGGCACCAGTTTGACTAGAGCAAAGATAATTTGATTGAAGCATACGAAATTACTGTTTTTCTAGGTCAAAAATGGTTGGATAACAGCGATTCCGTCTGGCTCCATCTAATACATATTAGATAGTAGTGATTATAGGTAATACATAGCTGAATGCAATAAAGAAATAGAATTTAGGGAGTCATCAGTGAATAGTCACCTTCTTGGGAGGAAAGCGAGCAGGAATCAACAACTAATGGCTGATACTATTATCTGCTCATTTACGTACCTAAGAGATTTGGAAATCTGTTACTTACATATTCAAAGAAAAGCCCCAGTCCAATCAAAGCAAACAGTAAAATTAAAGGACTAAAGCATTTTGTTTTTAAACTTGCCTTTTTGGGGCAATTTGGGTCTGAGAATAAAAATGAAGTCACATTACTAATAATCACCTATATTTATATAGCGTTGGTACCCACTAGTGGTGTGTGATAGCACGCTTGTACAGACTCACAAGAGCCAGCATTAAATCTGCAGAAGTTTTACTAGCTGTTTGTTAAACATAGCTGGTATTAAAAACCATAATGTGTAAACTTAGAATTAAATACATTACTTCTTAAAGCAGAGGTAGTAAATATTAAAAATGCATCACTTCCTAAATATTTTACTACCTTTCTTATTATCTATCCTCTTGATGTGATTTGCATTATGGCGGAAATGCTGTAGTATATATGGGGGGGCACTCTTGCGCATTTCTTGCCAACTCCATCTTCCTTGGTGGCTGGAAGTCAACCACAGTGAGAGTTTTGACAAGTATTTACACCATGGATATTGGCCAATGCTGCACATTAAGGTTCGATATATCGTTTTGCTGGTTGTTTCTTCTGTACTTAGATGAAGAAGAGGCTAAAAATGCAGATTAATAGGTCATGTCCGTAGCTCTTGCACTGTGAAGAGGCCCACAAAGTTGGATTCTTGCAATACTCAAAACTTACTCAGCAAACAGTCCACTCCCATCATTGACAAACAGGTTTCACTTCCGTCTAACTCATGCATCTAACATGACTGTCAACCAACACGTGTGTCAGAACTACACTCAGAAAGCCAGCCACTCCACAGACACCACAAGATCAGGGCATCGACCCATTGTGTCCGGGCTGCTGTCTCTCCGGCCCGCTCCCCTGTGGAAGTCTGCAGGCTGCGGTTCACATGTTGCTCACAAACCCAGTGCCATTGCCTATGATGTGGCGTCCAGGCTCCGAGGCTGAGCCCCACGGTGATTCCTGCTGCCTCGGCTCAGAAGCCTGGCATGCTCCGAAGTCTTAAGATCTTCGTGTCTTTGGGCCCCACAACCCTTCCAAGCCCCAAACTGCTGCCTCTGGAAGGAACTCCATGTCAACACTGTTCTACTCAAACAGAATTCCTAGTCCCCTATTTTGTTGTACTTATGCTCAGCTAATCGAGTGTTGCCTGGTGCCCTCAGCATCTCTCAGAATTAGTGTATGAAACTGGCTCTTTTGGTTTTGTTGTGCGTTTTACAGTTACATCACAAACCCATGAGGGGCTCATTTGGAAGAATGCTTGCTACCCTGCTTTACCTCCTTTATGTCTTTCTAGCAGGTATCACTAGCTAACACATCATATATTTAACTGATTTATCCAATTTATTATCTGTATTTCCTTATGGAATGCATGCTCCAAGAGACTATTTTCTGTTTGTTGCTTTATTCCCAGTACCCAGAACAGTTCCTGGGCCATAGTCAGTACTCATAGGAAGGGATGAATGAATAAATGGGGACAAAACGAATGACTTGTGCTGTAGTCAGAATCAGCTTGGCCCTTTAATGAGGGGGGGCATTATTTCTGTACCAAACTTGCTCTACTTTCTCTGTGCTTAAGATAAGTTGTTTTCCCAGAGATCTCTAAATCAGTTGTGCCTCACAATTTGTCTATGACTGAATTCTTCTCTCCCCCGGGGCGCGAGATGGGGGGTGGGGTGCTGCTAGCTTAGATTCCCCTCCCCCACCATCCACCAACCACCACGACTACTGGTATGTCACTGGAACATTATAGAACTGTCTGAAGCAGAACAAAACCTCTGAGTGTGTAAAATCAGAGTATAAAAAATGCATTTTCAGACTAGATTTCGTCTGTGGAATGATTTGGGAAAACTCTTGATGAGATGCTTGGCTGAGGGGGTAGTAGCAGAAGCTAAAGTAGAAATGAACAATTTTTTTTTTTAAGATTTTATTTATTTATTCGACAGAGATAGAGACAGCCAACTAGAGAGGGAACACAAGCAGGGGGAGTGGGAGAGGAAGAAGCAGGCTCATAGCGGAGGAGCCTGATGTGGGGCTCAATCCCATAATGCCGGGATCACACCCTGAGCCGAAGGCAGACGCTTAACCACTGTGCCACCCAGGCACCCCAGAAGTGAACTATGTTTAAACTACTTTCCAGGGGACAAGGAAAAGAGGAATTAGGTTTGAGGCCTGGGAAGGAGGAAGGGAGAAGAAAAGGAGAAGGAGTAGGGAGAGGAGCCAAGAACATTGTCACTAGATTAAACTTACAACAACAAAAGGCAGCGGTGGCCCCCTGGGTGGCTCAGTCAGTTAAGCTTCTGCCAGAGGCTCAGGTCATGATCTTGGGGTCCTGGGATGAGCCCAGCATTGTCAGGCTCCCTGCTCAATGGGGAGTCTGTTTCTCCCTCTCCTTCTGCCCACCCCCCCCAAAATAAATAAAGTCTTTAATAAAGAAAAGACAGCCAGTGGAAGGCCCAGGGGTTGGGTGTCTGAAAACTTTTAAGAAGAAGTATTTAACTCAGGAATGCTTTTAGCTGGGCATAGGATTGCCATGGAAACAAATCTGAAATCTATGGATTTATGGGGACTGGCTCCCTCGAAAATGCCATATAAGCAATGTAATTGAGTGTAAATGTGAAGATATTTCATGTCTAAACACGTAGGTCTCTTTTGTGCGTGTGAAGTACCTGTACACGTTATTGTTTACAGATCAGAGCCAGAGCACATCATTATGTGGCCCAAAAAAGAAAAGGTGTGTATGGGAGTGGGGGTTAGCAAACTCAGATCTTGAAACGATTGAGAAAGTATGAAATTATTAGCAACAATTTGTGAGAGTCTGGTATGAAATCTAATCTTTTGTTTTATTTTATTTCAGTAGGACTAGGTAAGAAAAGCTTCTGGGTTATTTGTTTGTCTTGTTTTGTTTTGTTTACATATGAGATAGTTCCTCCCTCCAAGGGAAATATTTTTCTACAAGAGCAGGGTGGGCAAAGGCTGTGGGGCTAGAAGGTGTTTCAGGTTTCTACTGTCTCAGTCTCAAAACTGTCCCAACAGCCCACGAAATGGCGGCTTTTCCTTCCAGAGTAAGAAATGACAGTTTTTGTGAGTAAAATATATTACCTGAAATTTTTTCTGATCATATTATCTTCTCAATAGAGTTCTATTTTCACACTCAGTGACTTGATGTCAAAGATTTTCACATCTTTCAGGCTTATTGCTTTCGGTGAACGTGGATGCTGTGATAGCAGTAATTATCAAAACTGAGAAAGAACAGAAAAATAAAAAAACACCCTTTGTTTTCCAGCTATTTTTATTGGCTAAGAGTATTTAAAACTAAAGGAAGAAATATGTGTGTGTGTGTGTGTACTTTAAAGATTTATTTATTATTTGAGAGAGAGCGCACACACACACACACACACACACACACACACACGCACAGTAGGGAGGAGCAGAGGGAGAGAGAAAAGCTCAAGCAGACTCCCCACTGAGCGCAGAGCCCCATGTAGGGCTCCATCCCATCACCCCAAGATCATGACCTGAGCTGAAATCAAGAGTCAGACACTTAACCGACTGAGCCATCCAGGCACCCTGAGAAGAAATATTTTTTTAATGTATAGAGAATTTGAAAGAATTCATAAGCATCTATTTGGGAGGTGGGGAGCAGGAAGGAGAAAACAGGAGGGATGGGATAACTACTAATGAATAACCAAACAAAAACAAAAACAAAAAAACAGGGCAGTGTTTTTGGAACTATAAGATATATATTCATGCCCTGGCCTCCCATTTACTAATTTTTTTTTAACCTTAGTGAAGCCATTTAATGCATCCTTCCCATTAGTCTCATGCATCAAATGGTTCTTGAGAGCTTATTGTATGCCAGTCCCTATTTTAGGTGCTGGAAATACAGGGGTGAATGAGACCAACTGTCCTTGTCCTCATAGAGTTTACAATCTGTGCTTCCCTTTCATCAACCCTAAAATCAGGAAAATAATAATTGCCTTCTCTTTGTGTTGCTGTGAGGATCAAATGAGAATAGCTTATATTAAAGCAGTTTGTAAACCATCCACGTGAGAGCTTATTATTATACCTCTCTTTGTCCAAACTCAAATTAAGAGGTACTCAGCCAAACCCTCATTTGTTAAAATTAAAACAAAACCATTAACTTCAATTGTCAGTGCACAATTGCCTCTGTAGAAGAAAATACCTTCTTTAAAAAAACCCATCAAGGTTTTGTCCAACTCCCATTATAATCGACAGACAATGAAGCTTGCATTGGAATTTTCCTCTATATTTCATTTCCAAGTAGGAGTTAAATTTCGTTTCTTGAATTATAGGGTGCCAGAATAAATGGTTGAAACATTGGGTGAGAATCACAAAAAATCTAACTCATTCTGAATCTGAACCACAGACCAAAGAGAAAAAAACAAAACAAAACCCAGCAATTCGAATAGAGATATTCTCAGACGACAGGTTATTTTTTATTATGCAGTACCAGTGTAATACGGATAAAAAAAAAAAACTAAAGATAATTTTTAAAATACTGGATTAACTAATCTGTTGACTCAGAGAATCAATTTAACATCAAATCAAACATAACAATAGCCCTATGTCCCCTCTTGTTCTCATTTCTATCTCTTTAAATAAAATTATAGCACTAACACGTTCACAGATCAAGCAATCTTGACAAGCTCAGCTTTGCTAAGTGTTTTATAATCATTCAAAAATTATTAAGTATTACTTGAAATGAGTGTTTCATGTATTTCAAGTATTATTTGTTGATGAGCATACCAGTTTTGAAGTCGTGGCTGTACCAATTTTAAACAGTATTTGATCCATTAGTTTTCTAAATAAAGTCTCCATTAACTTTTGAAAACAAAGGATAGCAATATAGACCTCATAAGACAATAAAATAGAAAAATTCATCATCTTCCCTTCCATAAACTGAAATATGTTTGCAGTCTTTGTCAATAAATCAGCGTGTGTACGCATTTCTCTGTTGTGTTGTACTTAAATTTACAACCAAGTAAGCATAGAACAAACCTCTATACATTACAACTAAGAGCAAATGTATATGAATATAATAGCACATCCATACAAATATATTATTGTAGTAAGTTATAAGATTAAACTGGCTCATTCTTAAATTCAAAAGGTAAAAGAGTTACAGATTCTGAAAATAGGGGAAAGAGTTTTTTCTGCAGTAAATTATTGCAGACAATTGGACATTGCGAAGTGCAAACAACTTGGTCCATGCAAGCGTGAAGAATAAACAGATCACTAAATTTGGTTTATGCAGTGCGTAAGCCCAGGCAAAGCAGTCTTTGCCTTTATAAGGCAAATGTATTTTAAAATCAATTTGTAATGTGACAGAAAGCCAGCAAAATAGTTTCAGTAGTGGTATGATATACTGTGATAGTTTAGTTCTATGCAAACATGAATCAAGACCTCCATATCCTGTCAAGGCAACAAAGAACCTAACCTTGCTAGGGGAGTATGATGAATTCCAAACAATGTGCTTCTTAAAGGAAAAACTTAAGGTGAAAAATGGCACCAAGCTTTTTGGAAGAGAAGTGCGATCATATTCCAAGTAGATGGTGTTGCACCCCCTGGATTTTAAAGTAACTTAACATAGTATCTCCTTCTTCGGGGACTACGGAGTACAGATGGTTTATTTATCAAGATGCCGAGAAGAAATTTCCAAACAAAATATAGTACTCATTATTTTGCAAGGTTTGGTATGTTTGGTTTTTTTTAATATAGTGAAAGTTAAAAATGTTCATGTTCGTGAAAATCAGTATTTTTACTCCCTGAAATAGAAGTACAGGAAGAACAACTTTAAAATCATGAATTTGTTTTTAGAATAATACAACTTTTTGTACTGGTTTCCAACACAACTTTGGAGGAGATAACACCTCCTTGCTACAATATATTACTCATAGCCTGTGTAAATGAAACGAAGAACATCATGAAACAATTTATAAAGTTTATAATCACAATCGATGAACCACATTTTACCTAACACCTACTTTTTAAGTGAAATATAATAAAATCCTGGATAAAGCATGTTCTTGTAAAGAATCATCATTTCACAATTTATATTGCAGCTTATCACTAAAAAGATTTTCTTTACATAATCTATGGCGATCAATTGTAAGGTATCTGAAGAATATAATTTGCAAGAATGGATAGCCTCTTAACATTGGAACTCAACCTATAATGGATACCTAATATTTCTATTACGCATCCATGCTAGAACTAGGGGTGACCAAAAGATCCCGTACTAATTACTTATGGTTCATTAGAATGCGCCAGGGGGTAGGCACCAATATTTCTTATTCCTCACGGATATGGATGGTCTCGGCTGAATCATAATGAGCAAGGCAGTCCAGTCATATTTCCTTTTTCAATTACTGAAGCAGGGAAGAAGCTGAAATTTTATTCTGGTAATGGTATTCTCTGATACTTGCAATTAACAAAAAGAATATATTAAATAGGAAGAGTTTCCGTTTCAAATCCGGACTGAAGGGGAAGTACGTGAGAGGTTTGCTTCCGCACACGGCAGGGTAGTGATAGAAGAACGTCTCCTGGCAGACTGTGTAGTGTACCTGTTGTACTTGTTGAGGCCTGACTTTCGTGTAGAAAAAAAATTATTAATTTAATTTTGGTCAGAAATGTACTTGGAAAGATCCCTAAAAAATTCCTGTTTACCAGGCCATAAACAAAGCAATTTAAAAACACAATCTCCCTAATTTCCAAGACATTCAAGGGAAAGCACTGAGGAAAAGAGGGGCAAGCACCTTAAGGGAAGCAAGCCTACACTTAGGAGGCAGGACAAGCAAGATGATTAAAAGAAAAAGAAAAAAAATAAGCCATAAGGGGAATATAATTTAAGCTTGAAAAACCTTATCTCGAAGAAGTATTTTGGGAATCTAAGTGAATAAGGTGGGTACAAGGGGGAAGAGACTACAAATTGTAACTGATGACATTCTGCTTTTGCAAAGACTCTTCCAGCGCTGAGAGGTTAAGGCCTGAGAACTGGGGAAGGTCGCAGAATTAGAATATCTGCCCCCAAAAGATGATGGTGTTCCAGAACAAGTGTCATTACCGTATTCCTGTCTTTTTCAGATGATTGAGATTTGAAATGGCCCAGCTCATTCCTTCCTCTGTTTCTGCCCAAAAGGTTCTCAACGATCTGATGCTATTTGATAGGAGGAAAAATCCATAGATGGTGTATCGTCTTAACTCCGAGGCCAAAATTTCATAATAAATACTGAAGGAGGAGAAAGAAAAAAAGAGAAGAAAGAGGAGGAAGAGAAGGAAAAAGAGGAAGTGAAAGAGATTTGATGGATCTTTAGCTTGAAAAATGAAATAGAAATTGTGAAAATAAACATAGTTAACAACATTTAGGTTACAAGTTGTAATTGTGTATTGATTTTTGGAATGAACAGAGAATGAGCCAAAAATTCATTGCTTTGAGGCGTAACATTGCAAACAAATGTTTTCCATAGAAAGACCTGACATCTTCAGTTCAATCCACGTTTCCCCACAAGTGTCCCTTGACCCTTTACTGTTCAAACAATTTTCTTCTAAAGCTTCTATTCTGTCATCTACTCCTGCTGCTTGTGCCTTCTCTAGTGGTTGTATGGTTACATTGGCATTTGCCTGTCATTCTAGCAGCTCTCCTTTATCACTCTCAGTAACTTTATGAAAGTTTGAATCTTGTGGAATATTTGCATTTTCACTTTGCCTTGCGTTATATTTTACATCAGACTGTCCAGATACTGATGCTTTAAGCCGTGGGGAGTATAAAAGCTAATGTTATGCATAGAAAATGCTGTGTTCTTTGGGAAAATTTTATAAATGACCAGTTTTGTATTATGTATTTGTAAGTATTTTGTATTTTGCTTTCCTATACGATCTAATATAAATCCAGAAATTTGATTATGAAAACTCAGAAGAAAGACCTCTCTGATCTCTGAATAATCAAGAATGGCCTTTCTTTCCAAACATCCATAAATGACTAGATTTTTATACAAAGGAAACATAACCATTGAGAAACATGATTTTATTTCACCTTCAGAAATCTTGTTATGCTATCCCTAAGCCATAACAATATATTTTGGGACTATATCACTAGTCTTTAGTAAGTCAGTTGTTCATCTTAAAATTTAACTTAAAAAAAAAAAAAATCAGTGCACCTGCCTGGCTCAGTTGGTAGAGCAACTCTTGATCTCAGGAGCATGAGTTCGAGTCCCATGTTGGGTGTAGAGATTACCTAAAAAAAACTTTAACTTAAAAAAAAGCAGGAAAAAAAACTGCTTACCCACTGTCTGACTGGTGGTCTGTTAACAAACAAAGAAAAGAGTCTCTATTTTAATTGCTTTTCTCTATGGCATTTTAAATTGGTAAAAATTATTAGTCAGTTTGTTAGTTTGACTTTAATTTTGTTAAGTTGTTTGAATAGGTAGGAAAAAATGCCTATACATTATGACAATTTGAAATGCAATTATAATCTTATGATACATGCATATGCACAGTCGGAAAAATATAAAATTGCTATGAGACTTGCTGCTAGGAAATGAAGCTGTGTCTATCAATTTGTATTTCTGGAAATTTCTATTGAAGGGATGTATTGATTCCCTTTGAAATGAAAGTTTCTTCAGATTAATTTGAATTTTCAAATCAGGTTTACACAACGAATTAAGATGATAAAGAATGTAAATCAAACTTCAGTCTATTCAATGCTTTTCCAAAAAATAATTAAGGATGGATAATTTGGCAAAATCGCATATATATTTTCAAATCTCCACATTCTATTTTTACTACTGGCATAGGGATAAAACCATTATAATGTATTGTAAAATTCATTTATTTGGCTTTGCAAAAAAAGATTTGCTTTTGGAAGAATGATCTTCACTGCCTAAATTGCTTTGCACTTGGTTGCATTAGAAGCCAAGTCAATGTTGGCCAAAAGGCAATCAGTAAATGAAAAGTTATGGATAGATATGCACCACCTTTGTGCCATCTTTAATGCTTTTCTATTCTAGTAATTTGGTCCATATTGTGCCCTTCCTGAAACATCCATTTTAATCATTTCTTTGTTTAGAATTCTATGAACCTTCTTATTGCTTTAAAGTAAGGGCCATTTCTGAAAATAGACATTTTGACTTCACTTTCCCTTTATTGTTTGCCGCAAACATGCTCTAGCAATTATGAGAAAGGGCTGACCAATTTCCCTAGGACAGTGGCCATAGGACTGTTTTAGATCTTGGTCTAAAGCAGGGACAAAAAACTCTATGTCACACACACACTACTCTCACTTTCTAATTAATGAGTAATAAAGAAGTGTCATTGTATAAGGAAATAATATAAACAATAATGTTGTCTTAAAATGATTCTCAACTATTGTCCGTCTTATTTTGAATTAAATTTTTCAATGAATCCTATTACATAGTAATTTTACTTCATGTCAATCAAAATTTGGCAAGTTTCTAGAAACTGAATAGTATGTAAAAATTATCAAATGATTTAAAATTTCCCAAGGAGGTTTTATTTTTTTTTTTTAAAGATTTTATTTATTTATTTGACAGAGACAGACAGCCAGGGAGAGAGAGAACACAAGCAGGGGGAGTGGGAGAGGAAAAAGCAGGTTCCCAGTGGAGAAGCCTGATGTGGGACTCGATCCCGCATCCAGGATCACGCCCTGAGCCGAAAGCAGACGCTTAACCACTGCACCACCCAGGGGCCCCAAGGAGGTTTTAAAAATTATATACTTCTATAAGAAGTCCATGGGAGAAAAAAAAAAGATTACAAAAAGGTTGGGCCATGGTAACTGCTGTATTTTTCCTCCAACAATCTATGAAAACTGCAAACATTATCTGTCATTTTACCTCTCTGAAGTTTTTAAACTCATGACAATATAAATGACAGAAATCAAATTATGGTAGAAAAACCTTGAATTATGAGCCTGGATCCCAGAGTTTTAGACTGGGCTCCTGCTCACTAAAAAATTCACAATACTCATAAATTTAACTTCTGACTGAATCCCCTCATCTACTTTTCTCCAACTTATGTGTTTACTTTTACCCCCAAAAGCGTTTTTCTGTTCCTTTCTTCCAAAGAGAAGAACCTTTTCTCATGCAAGAAATCAACAAAGATATAAGAACTCATGGGCAATTTCCTCAAATTCAACCCACCTTCCTCTTTACCCTAAGCATTTAGCAATCCTTTTAGCTTTGTATACAGCTGTAACTGTTAGTGAAAAAAACTTAATGAATTTGAATAGTTCCCCTTGAATGTATCCTATCTCCACAATCATAGCTAGTTAGTGATTTTCATTATTCCATAGTTCATAGAATCATGGAATCTGTTCTCCTTTTACTAAAGAAATGATGCAGTTAAACCTGCAATTAGACTGCCCACCTTTGAGGAACTGCCTACCATGCCAAGATCATCTTTTTGAGAGGAAGTTTCTATAGGAAGTGCCTTATGCATCATTGGACCTGCCGATGTTCATCCCATAACTGATTGACAAGGGCTGGGGAGCCTGCCATGAAAGCTCTGTCCAAAGGAGATGACCTCTAAGAATGCTTCAGGGTTGACAATCAGATCTTTTCTGTGAGGGAAGCCAAAACTCAGGCTGGAAGGAGCTAAATCGCTATGATGATGGGACAAGTAGACCAGAGAGATACTGTGTGCTGAAAATGTGATAGTCTGAGACAATAGCCTGATACATGCATGGATCACTGGGATGGCCATCTAATAGCTGAATGCCATCATGCAATTTCATGCTTACATCTATACCGCATTCACATTTCATGCACTGAGTAAAGGCCTATTAAAGTAAATACCATTTTCTCAGTAATGGAACTTGAGAACAGTGTTGGGAATATTGAGTGATAACACAACGTACTGAAGTCAAGAAAAGTCTTTGCACAGCAGTCAGTACCAACATACTTGGTAGGCTACACTGGCCCCCAAGTATAGGCAGGTCCTCATCCCCAGAACTTGTGAAAATTGTGCTACATAGCAAATGAGACTTTGCAGGTGTCATTAAGGTAAAGACTTTAAGATTGGGAGATTATCTGGATTACCTAAATGTAATCACAAGTGTCATGAGATGGAGACAAAAGAGAAGAAGATAGTACATGATGATTAAGCAAAAGGGGATTTGAAAATGTAACATTGCTCGCTGGGGCGCCTGGGTGGCTCAGGAGGTTGAACATTCGACTCTTGATCTCAGCTCAGGTCTTCATCTCAGAATTGTGAGTTCAAGTCCCATGTGGGTCTCCACAGTGGTTGTGGAGACTACTTAAAAAAAAAAAAAGTAACATTGCTGACCTTGAAGTTGGAGGAAGGGACCAAGAGCTGAGGAATGCATCTCTAGAAGCTGGAAAAGGCAAGGAAATAAATTTTCACCTAGAGCCTCTTGAGGGGGTGTGGCCCTGCCAACACCTTTGTTTCAGTCCAATAAAACTGATTTTGAACTCTTGACTCCAAGAACTAACTGTAAGAGAATGAGTATGAATTGTTTTATGCCACCGAGTGGGTGATAAATTGGGCAGTAGGAAACTAATATCGAGGTTAATGTGTATATTCTATCGCCGAATGTAATAAATAGAAGAGGAGATACACATTAAAGATTTTTTTTTCTTCTCATCAGTGACTACATTTATGTACCTGTTTAATATAAAATTCAATAAATTGACAATCAAGCATTGTTCCTGGCCAAATTTTGATTAAGTATGACATCTGATTATTTTTACCTAGCAGATAAATTCTTGAAATTATTAATACTAATGTGAATTGGCATACTCTGCATTAGTATTGAGGTAAAAAAATGTACACAAAAATATAAAATCTGACTTAATACCTTTGAAATCTTTTTATTATTTGGTTTTACCAAAACTACCAAAGTAGTAGTACATATTATATTAAGTTACTGTTTTAATTTAAATTGCATTAGTTCTATACTGTGATTTATGCTTAATTTGAAAAGTTGTTTATTTTCTATGTATATATTTATTTAAGTTTATAGGAGCTGTTAACCTGAGGAGGGTAAGCTTAGTCTTATCTTTGTATGTGTTTAAGTCAACATCAGAGTCTGAAACGTTTTTTAAGCTTCTATTTTAAAAGCTACTAGACTGTGAAACATTGTTCAAAATCTTTGTGAAGCTTAGTAGGCAACAGCTTTCTATTCTGCCACACCATTAAAAGGTAAACTGAGGGGCGTCTGGGTGGCTCAGTTGTTAAGGTCGTGGTCCCAGGGTCCTGGGATCGAGCCCCACATGGGGCCCCTCCGCTGGGAGCCTGCCTCTTTCTCTCCCACTCCCCCTGCTTGTGTTCCCTCTCTCACTGGCTGTCGCTCTCTCTCTCTGTCAAATAAATAAATAAAATCTTTAAAAAAAATAAATAAAAGGTAAGCTGAGGCATATGAAAAATTTCTAGAGTTTATTTGAGCAAAAAGCGATTCCTTCCAATCAGGCAGAGCCAAACCGGAAGTGGTTAAGAGCCCTCTACATCCAGGAACCAGGAGAAAGACTTATATAAAGAAGGTGTGAAAGCAAAGAAAGGGAACTATTTGATTGGCTAGAACTCGAAGCCTAGTTGCCTGCTTATGACTGGTTGTCCTTAGTGTTTTGATTTCATAATCTCGAGGCATTAATAGGCTTAGATTTTGGTTTGCTTGCATAGGCAATCCTGGCATTAGAGCCACCTCAGTCTAAGGCCTCCCTGTTTAATTAATTTAACAATACTTTCCAAATAAACTTCCAGTAATAGAATATGTCTCTTGAAGCCTAAGAAATCTCATAATGCCCCTACTTATGTACACCTTATTGTTAAAGGTATTCCCAGAGGCCTCTGCTCTGGGCTGTAATTTGACAAATGCAGTCTACAATAAATTCACCAGTTGGGTGAGTGAAGCATAGTTTTCAAAATAACCAATACTCACTCTGGTTAGAACACTTGTAGTTTGGAGGCACCTGGGTGGCTCGGTCAGTTAAGCATGGGACTATTGGTTTCAGCTCAGTCATGATCCCCAGGTTGTGAGATAGAGCCCCAAGCTGGGCTCCCCTCTCAGTGGGGAGTCTGCTGAAGATTCTCTTTCCCTTTCCATCCCCCAACTCACACACACGCTCTCTAAGATAAATAAATCTTAAAAAGTTAAAAATAAAAAGGAACTCTTGTAGTTTGAATACACAAAGTTTCAGTTAAGATGATATTAATCCTTGGGGCACCTGGGTGGCTCAGTTGGTTGGGCAACAGACTCTTGATTTCAGTTTAGGTCATGATCTCAGGGTTGTGGGATAGAGCCCCAAACCGCCCTCCACACTCAGTGTGGAGTATGCTTGAGATTCTCTCTCTCCCTCTTTCTCTGCCCCTCCCCCTGCACGCACTCTCTTTCTCTCTCTAAATAAATAAATCTTTTTTAAAAAGACAATATTAATCCTCAGATGACAGTTTACACAATATAAATTCAATAACTAAGAGACAATAGACAGTGAATGGATGGTGACTGAGGTTCTAAAGGTAAACCCCTTAAATCTTCCTCGGTATCTCTGAAAACGGCTTTCTCATTTCTTCCAGGAAGGCTTACTGGGTCCCCAGGGTTCATTAGTATGCATGGCGCTCTTCCTTCATACTTTCAGGGTACCTATCCTTGCTGTGCTGTTCCCCCATTCAACAGTGGGGAAAAGGCAGGGGCAGGTGTTTGTTTTATTAATCACCATATCCCTACTGTGTCAAAGGCAGAAACTCCTTTTACCTCATACCAGCTTACCTAGTATATAGTGAACACCCAATTAATGTTTGTTCAATGAGCCTAGTTTCTACATGTGCTATGTTCTGGGAGGAGGAGCACTTTCTAAGGGCTACCCAGCAAATGTCAAGCCTTTTAAACTGTCGCCTAAAACAATCTGACATTGGCAACATTAACCTTTAGAAGCCATCTTAGCATTTACTTAAAGGCTATGTTTTGCAATGACTAACAAGCTACATCTGAAGTCTGGTAATATACTCCAATAACACAGATTTAATAAAAATGTAAAATGAATTGAGAAATTATTGAAAACCATAAACTCACACCTTATTACTCTATAGTAATAACATATTCTCTGGTTAATCTTCCTCTATGTCCTAAAGATCTATGATCACTTAATCAGCCTTCGAATCCAGTCAAATCAATTACCACATTAGTTCTTACAGCTTCCAAACAGGAATATCCTTCATCTGCCCAAATCCTCATGTTCCCTTGTGGATCTAGGTTTCATTGCATCACCAGGTGAAAGCTTATTTTAAAAATGACATGTGCTTTGAGCGATCTGCCCTGTTTGAAAAAAAGAAATGGAAAAATAGGGAGCTTTAAATCATGAGCAGTACAGTTGAACTTAATCCGTGTCTACTAAGGCTTTATCTATGTTCACTACTCCGTTTAGTGCTGTGGGGTGTATAAAAGAGGCACAAAACATCAGACTTTATGCAGCCCTATGGCACAGTTGTGCGAAATATTTAATAATGTTAAAAAGCAAGAGTGTGATTAAGTATCAAAATGAGATGTGCAGTCAGTAAGTGCTTTTGAAGTTCTGCTGAAAGACATCCACAGGGATGTCTAAGGGAGTCGGCCCAAGGCAGATTCCAGACAGAACCCTATGGAGGACCACAGATTTGGGTAAGGGCAACTGTAGAGCTCTCTGAGCAACCATGATAGCATGAGCATGATCACAAGGAGAGGGAGGGAATAACCAACAGAGGAAAAATGAGAGGAGAAATGAAACAGAAGAAATTTAATATGGTCAAGACCAAGGAGAAAAATCAAACTGAAAAGTAGACATTATACAATTTTACAGTTAGATCTGGGTCTGAGTTGACAGTTGAAGAAGAGACGCCATTAAAACATTTTAATTTTTGCATTTGTTTAAGCCAGGGATTCTTTTTTTTAAAACTTTTATTTAAATTCAGTTTAATTAACATATGTGTGCAGAATTACTAGTTTCAGAGGTAAAATTTAGTGACTCATCAGTTGCATACAACACCCAGTGCTCATTACTTCAAGTGCCCTCCTTAATACCCATCACCCAATTACCCCATCCCCCCACTGACCTCTCCTCCAACAACCCAGTTTGTTTCCTATATTAGGAGTCTCTTCTGATTTGCCTCCCTCTCTGTTTTCATCTTTTTTTTTCCTTCCCTCCCCCTATGTTCATCTGTTTTGTTTCTTAAATTCCACATATGAGTGAAATCATATGGTCTTTGTCTTTCTCTGACTAACTTATTTCACTTAGCCTAATTCCCTCTAATTTCATCCACATAGTTGCAAATGGCAAGATTTCGTTCTTTTTGATGGATGAGTATTATTTCCATTATATACATATACCACCTCTTTTTTATCCATTCATCTGTCAGTGGACATCTGGGCTCTTTCCATAGTTTGTATATTGTGGACATGGCTGCTACAAACATTGGGGTGCAGGTGTCCCTTCTGATAACTACGTTTGTATCTTTGGGGTAAATACTCAGTAGTGCAATTTCTGGATCATAGGGTAGCTCTATTTTCAAGTTTTTGAGGAACCTCCATACTGGTTTCCAGAGTAGCTGCACCAGTTTGTATTCCCACCAACAGTGTAAGAGGGTTCCCCTTTCTCTGCCTCCTTGCCAACATCTGTCGTTTCCTGAGTTGTCCATTTAAGCCATTCTGACCAGTGTGAGGTGGTATCTCACAGTGGTTTGATTAGTGTTTCCCTGATACCAAGTGATGTTAAGCACTTTGTCATGTGTCTGTTGGCCATTTGGATGTCTTCTTTGGAGAAATGTCTGTTCGTGTCTTCTGCCCATTTCTTGACTGGATTTTTTGTATTTTGGGTGTTGAGTTTGATAAGTTCTTTATAGATTTGGATACTAGCCCTTTATCTGATAAGACATTTGTAAATATCTTTTCCCATTCTGTTGGTTGTCTTTTGGTTTTGTTGACTGTTTCCTTTGCTCTGCAAAAGCTTTTTATCTTGATGAAGTCCTAATAGTTCCTTTTTGCTTTTGTTTCCTTGCTTTTGAGGCATGTCTAGCAAGAAGTTGCTGCAGCCAAGGTTGAACAGGTTGCTACCTGTGTTCTCCCTTAGGATTTTGATGGATTCCTGTTTCACATTTAAGCCTTTCATCCATTTTGAGTTTATTTTTGTATATGGTATAAGAAAGTTGTTTGGCTTCATTCTTCTGCATGTGCCTGTCCAATTTTCCCAGCACCATTTGTTGAAGAGACTCTCTCTCTTCATTAGATATTCTTTCCTGCTTCATCAAAGATTAGTTGACTGTAGAGTTGAGGGTCCATTTCTGGGTTCTCTATTCTGTTCCATTGATCTATGTGTCTGTTTTTGTACCAGTACCATACTGTCTAGATGATTATAGGTTTGCAATACAGCTTGACATCCGAAATTGGGATGTCTCCAGCTTTGGTTTTCTTTTTCAACATTCCTTTGGCTATTCAAGGTCTTTTACAGTTCCATACAGATTTTAGGATTATTTGTTCCAGCTCTGCAAAAAAAGTTGATGGTATTTTGATAGGGGTTGCATTGAATGTTAAGCCAGGGATTCTTAAACTGCATCTATGGAATCCTTAATAGTTTATGAACAACTTCCAGAGAGTCCACGAACATACTGACATTTTCTGCAAAATATTATTCATGCAGAGATTTTTCTGAGGAAAATATCCACAATTTCATCAGATTCTCTTTTTTTTTTTAAGATTTTATTTACCTATTTGTCAGAGAGAGAGAGCGCGCACACAAGCAGGGGGAGCAACAGAAGGTGAGGTGGAAGCAGGCTCCCCACTGAGCAGGGAGCCTGATGCAGGGCTCCATCCCAGCACCCTGGGATCATGACCTGAGCCGAAGGCAGATGCTTAACTGACTGAGCCACCCACGCATCCCTCTTTTTTTTTTTTATTTCATCAGATTCGTAAAGGAGTTTGTGACTAAAAATGTTAAGAATCACTGAGAAGGGGCACCTGGGTGGCACAGCGGTTAAGCGTCTGCCTTCGGCTCAGGGCGTGATCCCAGCGTTATGGGTTCGAGCCCCACATCAGGCTCGTCTGCTGTGAGCCTGCTTCTTCCTCTCCCACTCCCCTTGCTTGTGTTCCCTCTCTCTCTGGTTGTCTCTATCTCTGTCAAATAAATAAATACAATCTTAAAAAAAAAAAAAAGAATCACTGAGAAAATTATATTAAGCTTACATGACACTGTCACATAATTACATTATCTGAAGCCCACAATGATTAAGTCCAAGGTCAAAATTAAGATCCCAAGAGCTAAATCTGGCCTATTGATATGTTTCGTTTGGCTCCCATAGCATTTTCTTAAAAAAAAAAAAAATGGAATTGCCAACATTTAGAAATGTTGAAAAAGTGAAAAATCTGGCAAGATGAGACTCTCATTCCAGCACAGTAGTAACCATCAGAGCTGAGAAAGGACTGCCTCTGGGAACCAAGCAAATATCCTCAAGTTTATCCTCTGGCCACCACTACTGATACTTCTAGACCCCTTTTTGCTGCCTAGCTATTGTTGAAGTTTGTGTTTGAGAGTCCCAAATTAAATAATGTGTGCAGAAGCTGATAACTAGATCTAGTTTGGGCTGCAATTCAAAATGGAGTCTACCATGCCAGGGGTTCTCAAACTAGATGCCTGTTGGAATCCTGCTGTGATGTGTTCACTTTGCTTTTTGCCAGTATTTGTCTAACAAGCAAGTGTCAACAAACACGTCTTGTTTATGATGCTTAGTTAGTGGCTTTTTTCACAAATACATGTACTTGTAATTCTTTTATATTGTTATATTTACATTCATCCAGCACATATTTCTGGAGCATATAATAGTATAATATTATAGCAAGTATATTTTTAGACTGTAGTAATAGTATAGTAGCATACCAAGCGCTTTCAAGTTCTATTTTATATATATTATATATAATATATATATGTCTGCAAGTAAAGTGTTTCCTGACTTCTACAATGAAATTGAATATATCAATATTTTATAATGTTCTGTACAAAGTGCAGTAAATCCATGTGTTCTGCACCTCAACATGGTCACTGCCCTCCCCAAGTTACAGTGCATTAAATTGTGCATATTTTTTAGTCTTCTTCCATGAACAAAAAAGATAACTCTAGAAGAACGTGTTTCTTTCCTCCTTAACTGCAGTTTGGTAACACTGATTGACATAGCCTGGTAAATACATTATTCTAGTATGTTACTTTCTCCTACCTGGATTTCACGCCCCTCATAGAGCACTGCCAACAACAGAATGCATCATTTCAAAAATTTGGGAGACATTCTTGATTTCTCTCTTTCCCTCATTGCCTCCTCAGTATCTAATCTAATCAATGTTTCTCTAACTGTACCACTAATGTACACCTTCAAATGTGCCACAAATCCATTAACTCATCTCCGTCTTCTCGGCTCTTACCCTGGTGCTCACCATCTCTCACTTGGATCAGTGCCATGATCTCACTATAAGTTTTTCCACTTCTATGTTTGTAATTTTATAATTCAGTCCCTGCATAGTAGCCAGGGCAGTGCTTTAAATGAAAATAGACCCTGTCACTCCACTGCTTAAAACTCCTGTATGGCTTCTCCTTCCACTTGGAATAAAACTCAACTCCCTTACTTTGGTCATCATGAGATTCATGATGTAGCCCCTACTTCCATCTCTAAGTTCACGTCCTACCATTCTGCCCTCTGCTCACTAAACTGCAGCCACACTGACTTCTTGCAGAAATACTGAGAAAGCCAAGTCTGTTCCTTCTTTAGGAACTTTGCATTTCTGTTCCCTGGGCCAGGAACATTCTCCCCCTAGTTCTTTGTATGATTAGTTCCCTCTTACTCTTCAGATCCAAACAAAGCTCATGTCCTCAGAAAGGGCTTCCTAGCCAGCCAATCTAAATCAATTGCCCTCCCTTCCTATGCCAATCAGTCTCATTCATTAATCTGCTTCATGATATCATTTTACCTGCTTGTTTATTACCTGCTTCTACCCACTTGATCATAATCTCCATGAAAGCAGGGGATCCTGTCTCTTTTATTCATCCGAATGCCTGGATTAGGCACTTGTTCACCGAAATGGTACCTGAAACAAAGGTAGCCAAAAATATTTGTTGGATGAATGAGTGAATGAATAGATGAGTGAAAATGGAGGGAAAAATGGCCAACACCCTCCAAGCGTAAAAGCGCTCATTTGGGACACTGCAGTCCACTTTTCTGACATTCAGAACGATGTCCTTTATAAGTTGTCCCATGATGTAGGTAGTTTGAGGATGGATGGATGGATGGATGGATGGATGGATGGATGGATGGATGGATTTTTCTGTTTGGTTGGGTATTGTGTTTGAGTGCATTGGTGTGAGCAAAGCTCAGTGACTCATTTGATTTTGGTTGAAAGGGCCTTCCCTCTCACCTAGGCACATAAACAGCCAAACTCTTACCTAGTACATATCACTTTAACAGAAAATAAGCAGACTCTTTTGTTTCTTTTTTCAAACTAGCATAATTCACTGCCTGCTTTCTGAAACCATTTATCTTCTGGCTTCAGAGAAAAACAGATTCACAGAGACCTCTTTAAACAAAGACCAATCTTTAAAAAAACTATTTTGACATGTGTAGACAAAAATCATTTTTAATCATGCAAATTCATAATATTTGATAAAATGAAAAATATAGTGCCTTAGTGATATGCAATAAATGTGAAATATGTGCAAATGTTCCAACTGCACACATTTGGTTTGGCAGAAAAAAAGTAGCTTTATAAAAGATAAGCCTCAGGGTGCCTGGGTGTCTCAGTCGGTTAGGCCTCTGACTCCTGATTTCAGCTCAGGTCCTGATCTCAGGGTCACGGGATCTAGCCCTGCCTCTGGCCCTGCACTCAGCAGGGAGTCTGCTTGGGATTCTCTTTCTCCCTCTCCCTCTCCCCCTCTGCCACATGTGGAAGCAAGCTCTCTCTCTCAAATAAATCAATCTTTATAAATAAATTAAATAAATAGACAAAAAGTAAACCTCTATAGACCTGTGTAATTCATTTATAAGACATAGTAAATAATTTCTTAAAAATTAATTAGGAGGTAAGGGAGGATCTAATCAATTTTTACTGAAAATGAAATGAGTTATTTTAATAAATATCAAAGTTCAGCTCTTGGGTCAGGCAGGAAAAAAAAAATATTTCAAATCACATAGGAAAATAAAATGTTCTTCTGGGACAAAAGTAAGGAAGGCTCAAAAGGTTCCCAATGAGGTAAAAGAGAAAATCAAAAAATATTTTTAAAAGATCATTACAAAACACAAGCATCATTTTATTCTTAAAGAAAAATGCTTCCTTGCTTTATGAAAATATTCAGATCCTGTCCCTAAATCTACCTGGAACTCCAAGCTCTACTGAATGCAGAACAGAGTTTAGCAACTTTGAGAGATCTGGGACCTATGAATAAGGAATCTCCAGTTTTGCCTTGAATGCCAATGAATACTTAATTCGTAAAACTTACTAATAATAGCACTAACATTTGTGTAATACTTTATAGTTTATGGATACTTTGAGATACATTATCTCATTTGGTTTTCAAAATAACCCTAGGGAAAACTGAAATACATTTAGTGTTATTTTACTGATAGAAGTTAGGGCAGGCCCAATGTCACTAGTTCTGTACTGAAATAAGGAAAATCTTCTCTGCTACTTAACACCACTCTCCTTGGGAACAAAGCCTCTCATGGTGCAAGAGTACCTAGGTTTAATCAGCAAACGCCCTGGGAGATTGAACACATCAACTTACATTTCCACTTAGATGTAAAGCAGGGATTTCCAGATCCTTGGGAAGGGATGAAGGAAAGCTCCTTGGGGAGGGGGCTGTCCTTCAGTGGGGGAGGTCGCCGGTAGGAAGATGGGGCCCTTGAAGAGAAACCTGGCCTTATTCACAGGTCATCCGAGGCCACGCTGTCCTCACGTTAAGCTATGCTAGTGAACATCATGTATGAAAGTAGATGTATGGTCTGGAAATTTTCAATGTGTTGATTTTTAAAAATAACCAAGGCATAGTTTAAATTTGCTAAGTGTTGTTTTAACTAAGAAGCAAAGAGTGAGTAGGACTTAGCCAGGTAAGGAGGAAGGGAAAACACACATATTCCAGGCAGAGAAAGCAACATGTATGAAGGCCAGGGGCAAGAGATGCTATGGCCCATTTTATGATGTGCTGGAATAATTCATTGAGATAAAAATTTGAGTTTTGTTTGTACAGTTGTAGATGGACCAGAAGCCTAAGAGCTATTTTTCCTCCTTCCCAAACCTTTCTCAGTCACAGTTGGGTTTTTGGTTGAATGGGGACCTGGGGCTTGCCTTGCAGAGTTAAGAACATTTTTTTACAGAACATTGTTCTGTAAAGTCCAAGAAAGGGGATGGGGTCTGTCTCTGCGATCAGGAACCGGATGTGATAAAAACTGAAAGATGCTCTAAAAGGTTGGTAGTCAGGGGTTCTGGAAGCAGAAGACTTGCTTTCCACCTCCTCACTGCACCCCAGGGCGGCATTAGGGACTCGAAGAAGAATGGCTGGACCAATCACCGAAGCTCTCAGCCTCTGCGAGCATCTCAGTGCTCATGTTACACACAAAGCCTCCTTACAAAGAAACTTCAGCCTTAGATAATAAGCAGTGACCCATGTGAACCCAAGACAACCTGCTGAATCTGAGGGGTGGGGATGGCAGAAGGATGTGCATCTTACATTTCTTAGAAGTATGCACTTGCTGTAAATCCTCATTTAGCATATGTCAATTGCTTCTCTTAGGCTCAGAGATGTTGAGATTCCAAGGTCTGATTCAGGC
Organism: Ailuropoda melanoleuca; assembly: GCF_002007445.2. Lineage (NCBI taxonomy): Eukaryota > Metazoa > Chordata > Mammalia > Carnivora > Ursidae > Ailuropoda > Ailuropoda melanoleuca. Next base: position 177,492,580 of record NC_048219.1, read on the forward strand.
CTCTGGAACAGGAGTGGCTCATACTCATCTTTGTCTTCAGAACTTGTAGGGTTTCTGAAAGTTGCAGGATCATCATTTCCTGTACATTCATGCATTTTAGAATTAGAGGTATTCGTTCTCACAATGATTTGATAAGTTCTATATTTTATAATCAGTCATGGTCACATGTCCCAGAAATCCAAGTAACGGCAGGCAATGCAGAGATGGAAGCATTGCTCTATAGAGGTAAATATAAGAGGTAGCTCTCACACTTACAGCACAGGCTCTTTCCCAAGTACTGTTCTACGAGATTTACATATGCTATATGTAAGTTTCTACCCTATAGGTAGAAACTATTTTTATCTCAAGTGCAACTACTGCTAAGAGAAGGATAGTGGATGAAGAAATGGAAACACAGTAGGCAGCATTTTCCATCAGGAGAGATGACATTGCACGCTGGTAAAGTAAGCTACAGGTCATTCCTTGACCAAATTCAAACGCTATCACAAGAGAAAGAAAAATCCATCATTCGTACCAGAGTATAACTAGACACAGAACAACGTCTTGCCATGTAGAGAATGGATGAAATGATTACGGAGACTTATGTTGCCCCCTACTTTCTGAGAGTCGGTTGCTTTTTGTGTGTAAGTCTTTTAGCATTATCCCTCCTGGATTCTCATTGAACAACTGAGGCTTACTGTCGGATGACTTCCAGCATTATTATCAGGGGGCTGTACTATCCTGAATCAAGCCATCATTTCCAGGATATCTAGGGGCCTCCCACTGATTATAATAAGCTGAAAACACTCTGCAATTGGAAATTCTAGGTACTATCGTTCAGTGAATCTACTATCCAATTTATTTTACAGCAAAATCTATCACAAAAGCACTCGGTAAATTAATCCAGCTTGACTGCCAGGAAATTCTAGTGTTATTGTATTTTCCCCACCCCCAACCCCCAGGGCACCCAGGGAATTTTGTTCATTTGCCATTCATATTATTCCCAATGTTTTATTGTCAGTGACATGGCTGATCCTCAGCAAAATTGCAAAGTAGCCAAAATTCATTTTAAAAGTCCTTCCTTCTTTTCATAAACATCCTCCCCATTTCTTGAGGAAGACTGGATTGTATTCAGCCCCAGGAATGCTCGGATATCCACTGAAACTCATTTAATTCTTGAAAGGTTTTAGGTATCAAGACTTATCATCAGGCTCACTGATCTTCCTACCGCTAAACACACTCGTAAATACTCAGTCCTTATTTGACCTGACTTACCAGCAGCATTTAATACAACTGGTCACTCCCGCCTCCTTAATATACTAATTTTTTTTTTTTGTCTCATTGGCCTCCCGGACATCTCCTGAGTTTTCTTTCTATGCCACTGGCGGCTTCTTTTCAATCTCCTTTGCCTATTTCTTCTCTTTTCTCTATAGCACAGGGGGGATCAGGGGCTTACACCTTGTTGCTCTACTCCTCTCTTTTGGTGATCCCACAGCTTGAAATAACATCCCTATACTAATGACTCTCATCATCTCTCTTCTGTGGGCCTTCCCCCTGACTTCTAGACTCATGTATCCAACCGCCTATTTGAAAGCGTCTCTTGAATATTTACTAGGTATCTCAATGTTAAGCTGACCAAAATTGAGTTCTGTAACTTCCCTAGAAAATCTGCTCCTCCTGAAATCTTTTCTGTCTCACTTCAAAGAAACTCAATCATTCTAGTTAATCCAGGCAAAATCTCTGCAGACATCCTGGGCTCCTTCTTTACCTTATAGCATACATCCAGCTTCACACATTGAACTTCAAAATACATCCAGAATTCAACCACTCCTGATCATATCCAATTACTTGCATGGCTATCTCTCTGATTGAACCATCATTATCTTCTGTCTGGATTACAATAACTTTGTAACTACTTTCCTCATTTCTACCCTTGTCTTGGTTTAGGTCCTTTCAATAGCAGGTCCTACTATTGGGTGTAATTTATTGAGGAGGTAATGCTAGAAAGCGTTGTAGGGTATGGTGCAGAGAGAAAGGTAAAAAGCCAATAACAGATTGACTCTCGGGACGGCTGGGGCTCAACCCTGCTTGGGACCCTCCGAGAGACAGTGGAAAGTGGCTGAATTTTGCTACCAGGAAGCAAGGAATCTGAGCTAGTTAACCCAACTGATAGGATTATCTCCTAAATCCAAAGAAAGCTAAATGTTGTGCCTTTTTCTTTGTTTTAGAACAATGCTTTCGTATCCTTTAGCACTGAAGAAATGTCCTGGCATTCCTCAAAACACTGGACCATAAAAATATCACTGATATACCATGAATTTTTCTAAGGTTTATCTAATTTCCAATTCACATATGACTTCCCAGAGCATCCAGAGCGTTTGCCACTTCATGCTCCCTAGTTTGATTAATATGCTGCCCTTCACCAGTGGACCAGCAGATGTTCTGTGGAGTGTCCCTTTAGAATCTATGGCATAACGAAGACCTAGGGCGAGACTTGGAATGTGCACTGCTCTCCATCCAGGTGAATGCAAAGTGTTTTTGGTCCTCTTTTCTGATATGATCTTAAAAAATCATTTTCCAGGTCAATAGCAGCTGTGTTGATTTGTTCTCGTAGCAACATCACATACAACATGGCAGCTGTGAGTAAAGCTACCACCTTGGTTTCTGTTTTATGGTGGTCCACTGTCACTTGCTGGGATCAACCTGATTTTTGTAGGGGCCATGCCAGTGAATTAAATGAGGATATAATGGGGTCCCTCTTTTAAGACTCTAAGGATGGCACAAATTTCTGCCATTCCATCCGAGGTATGGACTGCTTTCAACTTGCTTTCTGGGCTTGTGTTACTGGACTCAGGTCCGTGGGCCCAGCAATGGTCGAAACAAGGATGGACCCCAAATTTAAAGGTGTAGCAAGGCTTCATTCAGGCAACAACTGCAGCTGAAGGGAGACACGGTCAGGACAAAGGTGACAGACTAGTTCCCAGAACAACAGCCAGGGGAAGTTTAAAGGACCCAAGGTGGGAAAGGAGTGCTGGCTCACGTAGGGGTGTGGAAATACAGGGAATTGGGCTTGGAGGTGCAGTTGAGGACCCTTTTTTCATCCTATGTTTCATTTGCATAGTAAGTCTCTACCTCTGGGTGTAATTTTTTAGCATAATAATGAGGGGGAAAGGTAGTGGAAGGTTAAACTTGGGGGCCATCATTGTCTCAGCCTAGTTTGAATCCATCTCAGTCTAGTTTGCTCCCTGGTCTGTGCTCCACGCTGCCAGAAAAGCGCTAAGAGCCAACAGGCAGTGCCCCGGGTACACAGGGGCTCCTTGCCGAGGTGTCCATTGAATGCAGGGAGTTTCCAAAACTTAAACTTGGCTTTTCCAACCCCCATGGCTTAGGAGATTCCAAAAGGGTCTTCTTAGAGATTTGTCACCACGGCTGTGATAAAGGTTGTAGAACTTAGAAAAGAGAAACAGTCTGCTGTGAACTTTAGTTCTTCTTGCCGCATGATCCTGACCTGTATTTTCCTAGGTGGCTGCCCTTGATGGCAAATCACTGGGTGACGGAGGAGAGCATAGATAGTTTCCTCCTCTGCACTCCACGAACAGCAGCAACTTGTCCTACTCAGTCCCTATGCAGAGACAAATACCATAGCGAATGACTCTGCACACGACTTCTTTTTTTTGTTTTGGACACTGAAAGTCGTACTTTAGCAAGATAAACTTGCCAGAGGCATGATTAAGATCAGTGAATCTGTCCAAAGCAAAGCAAAAAAGGTACAAGATTCCTCATCAAATGCTTTAAAAGAAGTCCTAGTTATAATTTGTTGCTTGTCCTTGGATGTCTCTGAGACCTGCCTATTGTGTCCTTACTATAAAAGGCCCAGTGGGATGTGAGAGCCAACGTGAGCCCTGCTCTTGCTGACGGGGTGCACCTTTACCCAGCTCTACACTCAGTGACGTCACCACCGGTAGTTTGAAATCAACCACAGGTGAAAAGTATTTACTATGTAGAAATAAAGCCTGGTCTTTTTTTCTCTCTTAGAGACCTAATTGTTAACATTTCCCAGCACACTACTGACACCTTTTGTTTAACAAGTATGAGTAGGTTTTGACTCCTTGTAACCAAAAATTAATTGACAAGAATCCAAGTCCAAAGCCATGAAAAGACATGGAAGAATCTTAAATACTTATTACTACATAAAAGGAGCCAATCTGAAAAGGCTACATACTGTATGATTCTAATTATATGACATTCTGGAAAAGCCAAAAGTAAGGAGACAAAGCATCAGTGGTTGCTGGGTGTGGAGTGATTAGATATGAGCAAGAGGGCACAGAGAATCTGTAGGGCAGTGAAAATACTCTGTACGATATATAACGATGGATACATGTCATTATACATTTGTCCAAACTCAGAATGTGCAACACCAGGCGTGAACCCTCATGTGAGCTATGGATTTTAAGTGACTGTCAATGTACATTCATCAATTATTGAAAGAGGATTTCAACTACCTCCATTTTGACCTCAGTCTAATAGACTTCCTAATTGATTAAATTCTTCTTTCCAGCTTATCTCCTAACTCAGGCAAAAGACCCTGGGGCAGGTGGGCGAACCAAGCATTCCTAGTTGGGAACCAAAACTGTCCCCTCCAGCAATAAGGACTACCCTGAGTCAGCAAGATCCTACCTGTGATTGACTCCAAGAGGATGGTCGATACAACCTTCACTGCCTACCTGCTCTTACCCACCCACCTTTGCCCCACATTTTCCTTGCGTAAACCTAAAGTATTTTTGGCATTCTGGAGAGACTTCTTAAGACACCTGCTGTCTTCCTGGTGCTGGCCTTAACTGAAACACATTCCTTTCTTGTTTCACAATCACCGGTTTCTCTGCCTTTGGATTTTGTCAGCAGTGAGGGGTGGAACCTGGTCTGTTTGCCCGCATAACAACCTCCACCCCCCGCCCGGCCTCCCCGGGAGCCAAGTGCTCTGCCTGCACCCAGGCTCTGTTGTGACAAATGTACCACTCTGCCAAGAGCTGTTGATAATGAGAAAGATGTGCGTATGTGGGGACAAGGGGTATATGGGAAATCTCTGTACCTTCCACTCAAGTTTGCCAGGAACCTACAACAATTTTAAAAAATAAAGTCGGTAAAAAAAATTCAGCAGATGCCTTCACTAAGAAAAAAAGAATCAAAGCTCCAGTTACTTTTCACTTGGCCGAGTTACTATCTCTGAAGCCCAGTTCCTCATCGGCAAAATGGAAAGTATGATATTGTCCTATTTACAGAAAATAATGATTTTTAGAGAACATTTTTAAACTACAAGGTATTTTATAAGCACTTCAAGACAGGGATCGACAGCTGTATTCCTGAAGCATATTATTTTTCCTGGGGTAACTCCAGTGCCTGGCAGACAACTTATCCCTCTGAACTCCTCCCACAAAAACCCAAACCAAACCTCTGCGAAGGCATTAGCAAGAAATGTTAAGATTTACAAGTAATTTCACAGCAGAGGTGGAGGAATTTTACTTTGTGTGTTACTTAGCCAAGGATTTGGTAATATTGCCCCCAAACCACTAACTGTGACGTCTTCTTTCTGGAAACATGCTGCTCCCAGGACCTATGCCTGCCCCTTTCCTCCTTTCCTATTATGTAAATTACTTCCCACTTCCTGCATCTTGGGAGACAAACAGGAAGCTTTTTGGACCCTGCTGCTGGCATCTCTTTAACAGATCTGTCTTTCCCTACAAAGGAATTCTCCGGCAAGCTGCAAAGAAAAGAGCATTTTTTTTTCCAGGTGCTATATATTCCCCCAAGAAAATATTTCTATCCTGACATTTATATAAACTCTGTCCCTTTAGGTTGAATGAATGGAAGAAAAACACAAGATTTATATGCGCTTCTCAAGCCTCAGGGCTCAGCCACTCCTGCTATAACTGGTGAGGGTGTGGGTACTGAAAATGTTTTCACCCCTTCCCTGAGGGCATCTTCCGCACCCTAGCCCACCTCGCAGGCTGGAGATTCTGTAGTTCTTGCAGAAGTGGGTAATTATAGGAGCCCAGGGACAAACAGGTGCCTGGGAGAGCAGGTGTAAAGCCAGGTCTGGATTCTCAACGATGTCAAGCCTGGACGCTTAACTCTGTGCTCAGTTCCCTTAGCCCCACACTGTTGTCTCTGAGGGCTCTCCTGGGCTTCTATCAGTGCCTCCCTGAGGCTCCCTGCCTCCAGTCAGGGGACAGGGGGCTGCGGAGGCAGGTTACCTAACAAATAGAGGAGCTTCCTGCCTTAGCTCTTGGTCTCAGTTTCCGAAAGACCGGGGCAGAATTTGCCTCATTGACACACTCTATTTTGAGATACTTATCCTGCCACAAGAGGAAAAAAAAGTTGCTGTTTCTCTCACCAGAGTCCTGGCATTCCTCGTTTTTTGGTCCTGTCCTCAGTGGGTGGAGTCTAACCAGGGCCTGAAGCTTTTTCTCTGCATCCCTCTGGAGGGCACTGGGTTTTCCTGTCTTGGGGAATTCTTCTTGTGGGGAACGGGCCTGGAGCTGGGGGGCGGGACCATAAAACTGTAGTTCCCCAAGTTTGAAGCGGAATTTCTCTTTGCAAACTCCCTTTTTGGTTTATCGGTAACTTCAAAGCAGTCAAATCTCTCCCGTCCTTCCTCGTTCTAAATTATCTTTGCCAATTGTAAAATGTTGGCAAATGTCTTAACCATCTTGCTGCTGTCTCTTAGCTACCTGAGCTTCTTCCAGAAAAATCTTACTGTAAATTGCTCCTGTAACTCTCCACCACAATTGGGATTATCTTCCTGACTTTGTCCCAGAGTGTCATCTTGTTTGAATCCTTCTTGGCACAGTCTCTCCAGTTCTGGAACCTGGGCTGAGACCTTGTCTCCCCTGTACCTACGTGCTCAGAACGGATATGCTACCCCCAACAAATCCCTGTCTTTCTGGGTATCCACATTCCCAGGACTCGGTTGAAGTCACAGGAGACATTTGAGGCCTGGAAACCTGGAATAATTCTGAATGCCAGGCCCTGAAATTTGTATTTTCAACCCAAAATCTTCCCCTCCAATCCTTACCACTGTGTGCCTTAAAAATGTTTATATTTTCTCAGGACACCTGGCTGACTCAGTCGGTGGAATGTGCGACTCTTGATCTCGGGGTTATAAGTTTGAGACCCGTGTTGGGTGTGGGGATCACTTAAAAATAAAAAAAAAAATTTTTTTAATCTTTTAAAAAATGCTTCTATTTTCTAGTGAATGTAGCTTTCACTTGGTAGGACTGTACTTCAGCTGCTGAGGGACAGAAAATGCCCTGATTTAACCTGTTCTTCTCTACCTTAGAACTCTGATCCTCGAGGTACACCCCCCCTTCCTAAAAAACATCCATGTGAGGAGGAAGCAGAAGGCTGGCTGAAGACAAAGCATAAGCTGACACCCGGTGACCTCCCCCCCGCCCCCCACTCCTGGGTGGGACACGTGTGATATTCTTCAGGAATCTCCAAACTTACCTTAATGCTAATAATGCCTTGCTAGAGGGAAAAACAACCTGAACTTGACAATGGCAAGGCCTCAGGTATCCTGTGAGTCTTCTTCAACCTATGGAAGTACTTTCTCAACCTCCGTTTTTCCTTACCACCCCCAACCCCATAATATATAATCAGCCACCCCTCACAACCCCAGGGCAGCAGCTTTTTCTGCCAACAGGTCCTGTCCCCCTGCGTTAATAGGCCACCATTTTGCACCAAAGACGTCTCAATTCTCAAGAATTCTTTTTTGGTCGTTGGCTCCAGACTCCACCCCACTGAACCTCACCTATGTTCCAAAACCACATCACACGAACACTGGGTTAAACATCAATTTCTAGCCGCCTACTCCAGGAAGTGATTTCTTGGATTTAAGCTTGATCCATTCACCAGATGCTAAATTTATCTCTTTCCCAGTGGAACAGGTATAAACGTGAACCTTCATTCTTCCGCCTGAAGACTAGATTATCCATCTCATTATAGTTTGCACATTCTCTTGTGGAATTTGGAAGGTTGTTCCAAGAACTGACAATCTCCTTGAACTCTGCATTGAAGAGCTCAGAGTTCAGCCCGGGGCGGGTGGGGGCGGGAGACACAAACACACTTAGTGCCAGGCTTTGCTTTATCACTAATTAAATGAGGTAACTAAAAACAAGTCATTTAACCTTTTGGTGCTTCATTTTCCTTATATATCAAAAGGGAAATAATAATAACTAGATTTGTTGTGAGACAAAATTCAATAATGGGAAAGTGCTTTGAAAAATATGAAACCGTACCGGGGTAAGGTAATTTTATTATTATATAGCCTAAAATGCTTTGGTCTTCCAATTTCAGTTGAAATTAAACAATTGAACATGAAACATCAATTTCATAAAGGAATATAGCAGAATGAACAGTGGTAAAAAGATCAATTTAATCTAGACTTCATATTTTTATTATGTGAAATCATTTAAAAAGAAATGGTATTTTTACTCATAATTTTGGTTTAAGAAAGAAAATATATTGGAACAATTGCAAAGAATTGGCCCATTAATTTTATTAGATTTGACATCATTTAAATATGCTTCAAGTAAAAGTTATGTTTGTTTCATGCTACAGAAATGGTAAACTCAAATGATAACACCACACAAGCAAAATCAAAAGGGCCTTTATCTTTTTTTTTTAAATGTTGAAGGAGTTTTTACTTTTTTTAAAAAAGACTTTATTTATTCGACAGAGATAGAGACAGCCAGTGAGAGAGGGAACACAAGCAGGGGGAGCGGGAGAGGAAGAAGCATGCCCGCAGCGGACGAGCCCCACGTGGGGCTGGATCCTATAACGCGGGGATCACGCCCTGAGCCTAAGGCAGACGCCCAACCGCTGTGCCACCCAGGCGCCCCGGGCCTTTATCTTATGCATAAAAAAAGAGGGGGCCATTTCATGAAAAATACTAGTAGAGTAAATAGATCTTAATAATTTTTGCCTGAGGGGCACCTGGGTGGCTCACTGGGTTAAGCATCTGCCTTTGGCTTGGGTGGTGATCTCAGGGTCCTGGGATCGAGTCCCACCTCGGGCTCCGTGCTCAGCGGGGAGTCTGCTTCTCCCCCTCTCCCTCCCCTCTGCTCATGCTCTCTCTTTCTCTCTCAAATAAATAAAATCTTTAAAAACAAATAATTTTTGCCTGAGGATTATTATAAGTCACGAGAACAGCAAGTGATTTCTTTCACCTAAAATTCATAATGATTAAAGATTTTAAATTCAACTTAAAATTTTTATCATTAGAAATTTCGCCAGTTTGTAACTTGTTGGCCCTCCTGCTTGTTGCTGCAGATGTGCAAGGTAGCATTCAAGGTGATTGAGCAAGTCCTCTGCTGGCTTCAAATGATTTGAGTTCCATTCACAATCATGAGGGTGAACAATCACGGTACAAAGAAATCCCCAAACAATCTCTTATTTTCAGGCAGCCTTCCCATTTTAATGCCTCGTATCACTGAATCAGAACACTGCCTTGAAGCAGACTGGGCATACTGTGTTCCACCTGGGCTTTTCTATCAGGCTGGTCTGCTGTTCCATGGGGAATTTAAAGTTATTTCCAAATCTGGTGTCATGAGCACTTGTCGAAAACAAAAATTAACAAAAGCACTGGTCTTTAGAGTGAGGTGAATAAAAAATATATGCATATAATATATATGTATGTATATATAATATATATATACACACACATATTTTATGCATATATATGGATGTTTCTATTTACATCTTAAAAAAAGAAATTAAGCTTTATTAGTAATAAAACACCATTTGACATTAGTGTCCTTATATAATGCCCAGTATTAATAGTTCACATATATAGTTATAAACTAAAAACCTGACCCCCATACATGGGGGGCACCCAGGTGGCTTAGGCGGTTAAGCATCTAACTCTTGATTTTGGCTCAGGTCATGATTTCAGGGTCATGAGATTAAGCCCCACATCGGGCTCCACGCTCAGCCTGGAGTCTGCTTGAGATTCTCTCTCTTCCTCTCCCTCTGCCCCTCCCCCCTGCTCCCATACTCTCTCTCTCTCTAAAATAAATAAAATATTTAAACACAGACACACATTATTGGAGTTCACTTGCTTAGAGCACCAGAAAACGTTTCTGGGGGTAGATGGTGAAAGTACTTAAAAGTCTACGGTATTTCTAATTTCTCCTCTTTTTCCTTCTTTGTCCTCCTGGTTCTCAAAATTCTGAACAATTCAACTCTGTGACATTCAGCAAAAAAAAAAAAAAAAAAAAAAAAAAAAAAAAAAAAAAAAAAAACACAAAACACAAAACACAAAACTCCTGTAGCTAACTTAGTCTACCCATGTGAGGAAATAACACAGGGACCATCTCGGTCTTGCACCTTTGGAGTCTCATAGTCAGCTCCAAATGGCGGGGCAAACTATGTAGTCCCCTCTCGGGGTGAGAGCAGGCAGGCATTTGGCACCCTATTATTAATAAGATTTTTCCCCCAGATGTTTACATTTGTCGTTATCCTGATTTATACACATGTGTTTAAATTTATACTCTTCTATTGTTAGGGAGGAAAAACTTTTCCTCTATACACTTAGATTCAGTACTGGGGGCCTGTGAATTTTACTGACCAAAGGTTAATAGGAGAAAAATAAATTTATTAATATTTTTACACGTGTGGGTGTTCACAGAAAAAAACAGACTGTTCAAAGAAGTAGTTAGACTTGGGAGCTTATATATTCTTCTCAACAAAAGAAGGAAGGCTTGGAAGCAAAAAACAAAAAGGGCACCTGGCTGGCTCAGCCGCTAGAGCATGTGTGCAACTCTGGATCTCGGGGCTGTAAATCTGAGGCCCACATTGGGCGTAGACATTACTTAAAAATATTTTTAAAAAATTAATAAAAGAGGGGCGCCTGGGTGGCACAGCGGTTAAGCGTCTGCCTTCGGCTCAGGGCGTGATCCCGGCGTTGGGATCGAGCCCCACATCAGGCTCCTCTGCTATGAGCCTGCTTCTTCCTCTCCCACTCCCCCTGTGTTCCCTCTCTCGCTGGCTGTCTCTATCTCTGTCGAATAAATAAATAAAATCTTTAAAAAAAAAATTAATAAAAGGAGGAGGATTTGGGCTTCCAGGATGATGAACTGTGGGGAAGTGAGCAGGAAATACAGGGCGAACCAGTGGAAGATAAGGGCTATTTTCAGAAGCTCCATTTGTGCAGATTCCTCTCCGTGCTGGCTGTCCATCTCCGGTGATGAGTGTCTCTCTCCTCTCCTGGTCCAGGTCAGGGGGGAAATTTATGGCCTGCGTTCAGGCAAATAAGGAGAGGGCAGAAAACTCTTCCTATATTGATCCTTAATGGCCTTCCGTTTGAAATAATCCTTGCTCTAAGACTGTTTATTTTGGGGCGACATGTCTGGATCCTGTTCACTGCCAACATCTATAGCGAATCAGCGCCTTTAGCCTCTGTAGTGATGAGGGACAGTCGGAAGGCAGGCAGGCAGGGACAAGCCCCCATGTCCCCAAGAGGAAACCACCCTTAAAAGGATTTCACACCACCCTGAAAGGAGCCCTCCACCCTTTCCCGTGTGACAAAAACCTGGTTGGATGACAGGTTCAGGGAGGGTTAATCAGATTAAAACAGCCCACCAACAAGCCCATAAAAACCCCTAGACTTAGAAACTCCAGTGGCAACCCTCTCAGGTACCCTCCCTTCTTGGGAGCTTTGTGCTATCACTTTGCTATCGCTCAATAAACCTTGCTTTGCTGCCCACCACTCTGTCTGGTCTACCTCTTCGTTCTTCAAAGCTGTGTGGCCAAGAACCGTGGGCACCAACAGAGAAAAAAGTCCTATAACAGTAGCAGACACGCTGGTCAGATGACCCCTTGGGGTTCCCAAACCACTTCTCCCTTGCCTTCTTCTGTCTGGGGTGGTAAAAGCTAAATACTCCAGGTTCCCTTCCAGCTGGGAGTGGTCACATGACATGATTCGTGGCCAACAAAGTCAACTAGAAATCATCTGACTTTCTTAAGAGGGACAGAAATAACTTGTCCTGCGCCCTGCTTGTTACCGCCAGTGTGGCTGTACCACTGGGAGCTACAGTAGGCATCTTGGCAGCCATGAGATGCTCAGCGTGAGAGAAAGGCTGAGAGAATCGTTGAGGCAACTCTCCTGATGTATCATCAAACTTCTGGACCAATATTTAGCAGCTACTTTTCTCCAGAATTGTTATGAGAAAAATATATCTCTGTAAGTTCGATTTCTCTATTACTTGAAGTCAAATGAATTTCTTTTTTTAAGATTTTATTTATTTGAGACAGAGGCACGTGCATGAGTGGGGGTGGAGGGGCAGAGGCAGAGGGAGAAGCAGACTTCCCACTGAGTAGGGAGCCCAATGTGGGCCTTGATCCCATGACCCTGAACTCATGCCCTGAGCCTGAGGCAGACACTTACCTGACTGAGCCACCCAGGCAACGTGTGAGGCAAGTGCATTTCTTACGACCCAGCCCTTCCTTTGAGCAAGAAAACAATTGTTTGCAGTTACACCCTACGGTCCTTTCTCAACATTTCCTCTGGTCAGATTAGCTTTAGTTAAATGTTGTACAACAAATCAGATGTCTTTGCTTCCTTCTGTTCATTGGATTTTTTCTCTTATTGGAGTTTATCTCTAGAAATTCTTCCAAAAAGGAATTGTAGACCATAGTCATTGTAAGCCTCTTGTATGTCTGAAAAAATGTAATTATTTTGTTCTCACGCTAAATTGACTGGATCTACAATTCTTGAATTGAGCTAATTTTCTCTCAGGACTTGGAAATGGTTGCCCCACCAATTTCTAGCTTTATCATTAGCAGTGACAAGTCTGGCCAGGGCACGACGTGCCATCTATTTTTCAGTCTCATAGGATTGGCCCCTCAGGAGCACAGTGTAAGCTGGGTCCCCAGGGGATAGAAAATGTGGAGCCTTGAGTCCCACACCATTTTGATTTTCATTACTTCATGGTTACATGTTTGTTTTTTCCTTTCTGAAAGTCTTTAGACATTTGCTCTTTATTCTTCGGGCTCTGAACTATCTGTGGGATGTGTCTGTATGTGGGTCTTTCTACATCAGACCTCAGGCAGTGGTGGGCCTTTCAGCTCTGGTAAATGATCTTCTCCTGGACTCCTTCCCTCCCCCTCCTTATGTTTCTTCTTTCTTCCCTCTTCTTCCTCCTTCTTCCCTCTCCTTTTAACTATAATTTCCTCCACTCTCTCTTTCTGGAATGTTGTGGGAACATGTGAATGTATTCTCTGGTATTAACTTCTGTTGTACTTTCTTCCTCATTCTTCTCTTGAGCTACATTCTCAGAGAACCTCCTTAGCTCAGGGCCCCCCTCACAAAGTCAGCTGTCAGTTGCTCCCAGCCTGCCCATCCACTGAATTGCAGGACTCGGAGTTTTCATTTCTGGAATTTCTACTCATTCCTCACGTAATCACCGACTCTTTTTTTGCCATTAACTGATTCCTTTGACATGAGTTTTCTGTTGAGTTTGGTGCCTCTGTTTCATAGTTTTTCTGTAAGTGTTTGGCAATTTTGTTTTTCCTTTATGTTAATATTTGAAAATCCTTACTTCTGTCCTGGTGACTCTAAGTTCTGTTTCCAGCAGCTTACCCCCGGTGAAAGTCAGTCAGGGTGCATGGGGACGGTTTGGGTCCTCCTTCCTCCTGCAGATACTAAGTTACCAGGCATTGGCCTCCCTCTCCAACTCCAGCTCCCTCTCCCTGTACCTCCTATAGGAGCATTTCTTTAGAAATACTTTAGAGAATAATACTTATGGTCAGATTCTCTTGCCTTCTCTGTAGACTTGCTGTTCTTATGGAAGTCTGTACAGAACCCCAGAGCCTGCTCTGTTTCTCTCACCCACCCTAGTGGTCGTACCAGGAGAACTTCTAGGCAGGCACTGCATCGGGATTTAGAAAGCAGTTATCAAAGTGTTACCAGGAGAGCCATGACTGTTTCCACTGCTATTCCAAACAATTAATTCATATCCTAATGATATTTCAATACCTGGCTGGCTCTTTGCATTTGTTCTCTTTGAGTGTGTAACATCTCTGGACTTCCCTTACCCTCCCAGTCACTTCCTCGTGTGCATATTTTCTTTCAATTTTATTTTCTGTCTGTATGATCCCATCTGTTTTCTACTACTGGGGACTTTCTGTTCCACAGATGGCACCCTTGTTTTCTAGCATACGATGGAAATACTCTTTTAAAGATATATTTTCAGTTACCTAAAATAATTCTGGACAGGAAGGTGGGTTGATGCTATGATTGGTCTTTATTTTCATAGTAATGTTTTCTGGTTATTACTTACAAATTGGAAAATGCAATTTAAGCCAAATGTAAAAATCACATAAGCACTCTATCCAGAGATAATCAGTATTAATATCTTGACATTAATCTTTTTTGGGTTTCCTTTTGATATTGAAGCAAAAATGGGATCATTGAAAATGGATTTATCTATATGTATAATGAACACCTAATAAGTAGCCAGGGCCACTCTCTAAGGGCCACTATTTACATAGTGTTTGTTCCATTCATGTGGCATCCTACATTCATGATGTAAGACTAAGGAATCGGGGTGTCCGGGTGGCTCCGTCGTTAGGCATCTGCCTTCAGCTCAGGTCATGATTCCAGGGTCCTGGGATCAAGCCCTGCATCGGGCTCCCTGCTCCATTGGGAGCCTGCTTCTTCCTCTCCCACTCCCCCTGCTTATGTTCCCTCTCTTGCTGGCTGTCTCTCTGTCAAATAAATAAATAAAATTAAAAAAAAAAGACTAAGGAACCCATTTGATAACAAAGGAAATGTGGAAGTAAGTGCATGACCAAGGGACCCACTGAACACATCGTATTCTGTACCTTGCAGAAAGCTAACAACACAGCTAGAAAGCCAGCTCAGAGTCAATGTCTTGCGATGATGGAATATCATCTTCCAGTAAATACCCCCAGTATATACTTCAATCAGTGCTTCACAACCAGGGGCGCTTTTGCCCCTCTAGACATCTGGCAAAGTCTGGAGATACTTTTGGTTGTCACAACTAGGGGGTTGCTGTTAGCATTTGTTAATGGAGGCCTGGGATACTGGTAAACATCTCATGTTACCCAGGACAGCCCCCACAACAAAATTATCCAGCCCAAAATGTCAATAGTACTAAGGTAAAGAAATCTTGCTTTAATTGATGACCTTTATTTATGGGTGCTATTTATCCGTAGTTGAAATACAATGGCTTGGGACCCATTAGTTAGGAGCAGAACTGACCTACTTACTATCACTACCAGTTACCTACTTGGGGAGGATCTTCTATTTCTACAACTCTAGGCTTTATCAATTTAGAGGCCCTGGCTCCCAGGGAAAACTCTACTGTGAAGATATGCAAGAGTCCTAGTAGACCAGAAGCTACAGCTGTTGCCTTTAGGCATTTTAGGCTCCTTCTACTAAGGAGCCAGCAGGCACAAAAAGGAGTCATTCTCTTGGCAGGGGTAACTGGCCCCAGTAAAGAGAATGCAGGGCTGTTCTTACCTTACAGGGAAGAATAGATTTGGCACCATTTGGCCTCCATTAAGTTATCCGCATGAGCACCCTTGGGAACCCCTTCCCCGTTTTGATGTTGAAAGAGCAGTGCAACACTTGGGGCCTGAGAAAAACATGGTTGCCATAGTCTCACATCTCTGAGAAGGAGGGTCTGGGTCACCCCAGCAGGAAAGACATGGAGGCTAACAGAAGTGCAGCTCAAGGTGTGCATAATAGAGAAGAGAGGCATGGAGTGTCAGTGTGCCTGGAGACCAGCTGCAGAGGTGAAGATTATGTTTTGTGCTACTAACTTTCCTCTTAAATGTTCCTTCAGGAAAATAGTCCCCATGGAATCCTGGAAGAAATGCTTCTAGAACTTATGTGAAGAAGTGGATCAGAGCACCGCAAAGGATGGACTTTAGCGGACGCTGTGACATACCCCCCAAATCTCCCTTTAGAACTGAAAATTTTATTCTCCCACCCGGGAATGCTGCCAGCAGACAATCCTTAGACGCCAGACATCTTAGAAATTATGCAAGCTGAAGAGTGGCCTCTCCCATGGCTACATTCTGTGTCCAGGCCATGTTCAATGACTGGTGCAGACGTCTGAAGGCCTCATGCTCTTCTCCCAACTTACTGTAACTCCAAATGGCCATCTCAGCTTTAAACTCCTCGTGGGTCTGCTGGAGCTTTTCCTGAGGACAGCACAGCCCAGCTTTTCCCTCTGCTTAGTCTTGCTTTCTTTTTTTCTCTTAGACGTTGCAATGTCAAGACCACTCCCTACTCCATCTTTTGCATGTCCCATCTATCTCAGACAGCTTCCTGGGGAGTCCTATCTATAACAGTTTACAAATTGAGGTAAGGCAGTAACAATGGCAGTGGCGACTGCCTAGAAATTTTAGGACGTTTTAAGGAAAAATAGAGTTCATTATCATTTGGATGTAAAAGGAGAGGAAGATGGAAGACTTAATTATAACTTCCAGGTTTACTTGGACAACTGGCTAGTCAATGGTGCATTCATCATGATGAGGAATATAGAAATAGGAGCAGAGTTTGAAGGAGAAAATGACCAATTTCTTCTTGTACATGTTCATCATGTGTATAAAAGAAAATGCAATAACGTAATATATAGAACGTTATTAGGCTGAATCATACGAAATTGCCATTTTTATAGGTCAAAAACTGTCAAATGCTGGCAATTTCAAATGGATTAACCTAATTACATATTAGCTGCTACCCAAGAAAATTTACTATTTTTATTAAAACTTATGTAAGCCATGTAAGATTTTATAAAGGTAATATCTGTCAGATTCAAAAGATAATCTTTCGGATAATGATATATAATTTACATTTAAGCTTCCAAAGCAAGAATATAAGTCACATGTTATTGCTTTAAGGCACATTAGAGCATCTCAATGAGATTGGGAACTCTGTTTTATATCACTTTCCTTGCAGAAGTTGAGATATAATTGCCACAAATAGACCCAGGAAAGGTCACAGATAACTTAATTTCTATCTTGACGCTTTCACAAACATACTATCATCTGTCATGAGAAAAAAAAGAATATACGACACATGTGGCCCACTGTGGTAGTTCTTGTCCATCAACAGGCTCACTTTCAGCACACAAAATGCCAACGGTGCAGTTTTCGGTGAGGCCACAACTGTGAACTCACAGACAAGCCTCACATCACCTTTATGGGTTGAAAAGTACACTCTTAATGTATCACGATCTCCCAAGGCTCTAACAGGCAATACCGATGGGATATGGGTACCCAAATATTGTAGATATCACTGATTCAGAGTGGTTGTTGAGGGTATGCAGCCTGAGAATTTCATCTCCATTCTTTTAAATAAGGAAGCAATCCACTGAATCTGTATTAATCTGATCAAAGAAAGACAAGTAATCATAACTGATATTACGTTAAACCACCTACCTGGAGAAAGAGAAAATTAGAATATGTACATGCAGATAGAAAAACAGCAACAAACTTCTTCTAAAATGTAAGGTATAGATAGGTTCAAGGACAGAGGCAGACATCATTCCGACAGGTAGGTGAGAGAATGTAAGTGGGAGGTGTGGTAAGAACTCTCAATGCCCATATCAATCTGCATGGGCTAAGTTATTCTGAAGTCAACGAAAACCCAAAACAAGCAAGCAAACAAAACACCCCGAAAATCTCAATGACTTGAAACCATTAAGTTTATTTCTGGGTCACATTATCCGTCCGTGGCAAGTTGGCTCTGGGCTCTGCTCCCCGTTGTTCCTGACAGCAGGACTCTAGTTGGGACAGAAACCACTACCTGGAACACTGCAAGTCACTCCAAGTGAACAGAGTGATAAACTGCATGCTGATTTTTAAAGCTTATGCCCAGTGTCACATACATCCCTTTTGCTTACTTTCCACTCCTACTTTATTGTCCAAAGCAAGTCCAAAGCCACAAATAACTTCAAGGGGGTTGAGAAAGAACAATAATGTAACATACCTGGGAGGGAAAAATGAAAATATTTGGTGAACAGTACTAATGACACACTAAGATTGCCACTTTCCTAGACGGTCGTTCAGACCAAAGTCCTGCCATGTTGGGAGATGAAGCAGCGGACGTATTAGGAGTCTTGGATAGGGCAGAGCGAGGGGACAGAGTAATCATAGGGGGGCCCGAGGCCAGAACACAGTGCACCACACAGCCTTTGAAGTTTCCGATGCATGAATGCCTTCTCTGGAGACACAGGAGGAACTATTTCTCCCTTACAAGGGCTTAATTCCTAGATTTTTTATCATCAGAGAGAAGAGAACCTAATATAGGGCAATTAGAGGGTTAAAATGAAAGCTGTGACCTGAAAACTGTGACTTATGGAATCCATTTCTCTGTTAATGACCTACAGCAGCTTACAGTAAGCCCGTTTCCATCCGTCTCCTGCACCATGTGTTCAACTTCAAATCATTGCTCAAGGGCCACCTTATTAATTAAGACAGAATTTTTAAATAGTAAAAAAATTTTTTTTGCAAGTTTTAATTACCTACTAAAAGTGCTATTTCTGTATTAATTCCACATTTCTATTGGTTTTTCTAGAGTTTCTACATTTGATATGATTTATTAAAATAATTATTCATTCAGCCAATTATCAGCCACTACATTAATTTTTATGGTTTTAATTTATAGGGGTAGTAACTGTAACTAAGAAACAAGCATGGAAGCATTCGAGTGAGTATAGACAAATTTTGTGTGCAGTAGTTTCTTTTTATCCATGAGGGAAATATTCCAAGACCCCCAGTGGAAGCCTGAAGCTGCAGATGGTATTGAACAGTATATGTACTATTTTCCCCCATACATACGTATCATGAAGTTTAATCTACAAATTACGCACAGTAAGAGATTAACAATAATAGCTAATAATAAAATAGAACAATTATAACAATATACTGTAATAAAAAATTTCTCAAAGTGGTCTCTCTCAAAATATACTGTACTCACCCTTCTTGTGATGATGTGAGTTGATAAAATGCCTATGTGATGAGACAAAGTGAGGTAAATGATGTAGGCATTGGGATGTAGTGTGGGGCTACTGTGACCTTCTGACAGTAAGTCAGAAGGAAGGTCATCTGCATGTGGGCCCCAGTTGACCGTGGACAACTGAAACCATGGAAAGTAAAACCACAGGTAAGGGGAACCACTGTAGAGTAAATAATTCTGAGCAGATGGCATCATTCTGCAGTTTATCAGCTGCTTCTCAGAAATGTTCACCAAAAAGTAGAAGAGAACTTTCTATTTTCTTTAGTTTTACATTTGGTTTTAGGAGGGGAATTTTCCCAAAAGCAAAATGATACGGTTATTAAATCTCACGCTATGAGGTTTAAGTATATCTGTAAGACAGATTGTTAAAAATGTGGTTACTGATTATGTTGACCAAGACCCTGTCATAAAACTATAGTGAGAAAGTGAACGATGCGGTTCTTAAATTTTTAAATTGTATGGACCACTGTAACGCCTCCTTCAGACCTCAAACAGAATATCAACTCATCCATTTTATCTTGCAGTTACAAAATCAAATAATGTCCATGAAGCAGATGGACAATAAAGCCATATTTTAACGTGAGTGGTTGCTTTCATTTTCACAGCTAGTATGGAGAATTTTCTTAATAAAAACAGGAAGGGCATGTGTGAGCGAGCAAGTGAGCAACGGTGGTGGGGGAGAGAGAGTGAGAGAGTAGCCTTATGGAGACTTTTAATTATTCCAGTATTTACAATAATGTTTTGTACATATATTTTATTTATTTATTTATTTGAGGGGCACCTGGGTGGCTCAGTTGGTTGAGCATCTGCCTTCGGCTCAGGTCGTGATCCCAGGGTCCTGGGATTAAGCCCCATATCAAGCTCCCTGTTTAACAAGGAGTCTGCTTCTCCCTCTCTGTTCCTCCCCCACACGTGCTCTCTCTCACTCTCAAAATAAATAAATAAAATCTGAAAAAAAGAGAAATATATAATTCATTTGTTCATTATAAGTTACGAGTATTCCCATTTTTTTTGCAATTAAGACTAACGCTACTATAAACATTCATATCCATGTACCTTGGTGCAGCTACGCGTACATTTCTGTAAGATATACACCTATCAGTGAACTTGTGGGTCATAAGTATGACTATGTTCAACTTTAGTAAATACTGATGAAAGCTTTTCCAAGGTGACTGTATTAATTTTTGCCCCCATCAGTAGTATCTTAGAGTTCCAGTTGCTCCAGGTTCTTGCCAGAACTTGGTATTGTCAGAATTTTAAATGTAGGCCTATAAATCCAATATCCATCTTTGAAAAAATAACTGTAGCTTCTAGTTTACACAATTCACCAAAACTTATTACAGATGGATTTTAGGCTGAAGCACGCTTCAACAACCTTTACTGAGAAGGGATTTATG
This sequence comes from Ailuropoda melanoleuca, assembly GCF_002007445.2. Taxonomy (NCBI): domain Eukaryota; kingdom Metazoa; phylum Chordata; class Mammalia; order Carnivora; family Ursidae; genus Ailuropoda; species Ailuropoda melanoleuca. Next base: position 177,513,004 of record NC_048219.1, read on the forward strand.
GTCCACACCAGAATAAGTTATGCTCTCCCTTGTAATTCAGTAAATTATCTATCATCTATCTATTCAAATTTACAGCCACATCTATATGATTCTTACTTCTATCTATGTCTGAACATGAACTAGGGTCATTTTATGCTTTTTATTTGCTCCAAATTCCTTGTGATTGCAGGACTGAAGCTCTCAGCTCTTAGAGGACACCACTGGTTCTCTGTAATGTGGCCCTCTCCATGGGCAGTTCACATCATAGCAGTTTCCTTGTCCAGGACCAGCAGAAGAGTCTCTTTTTTCAGTCTGCTAAAACGGAATCATATAAAGTAACATAATCATGGGAGTAAAATCCCATTACTTTTTCCATAAAATAAAACCAAATCACAGGAGTAACATCTATCATGTTTGCCATATTTGATTGGAAGCAAGTCATAAGTTCCATTTGCACTCAAGGGGAGGGGATTACTCAAGGACATGATTCACTGAAGAATGTCCGCCACAGTACAAATGTGCAATGTGTATACGACATGTCTGAAGGCAGTGGGGGATGATCAGCCAAGGGCATTGCTAAGCTATAAAATTAATATACATCAAGGATGGATGATCAGGAGAATGAAGACAGCAACTTAGTAAAAAGTTACAAGTTCACATCCACTTTCTGTACCTGAGTCAGTTTCTGACCCTAAACTTATCAACTGAAGGAGTAATCCTATAACAGAATAACAAGTCATCCCTCAACAGGAATGATAGCCACTTACTTGCAAAACAAAATTCTGGGGAGAGGGAAATACACAAATGTTTTGAGGAGTGTTAAATGTCAGGTCTGAGTTGATATGGACAACCAGAGACACAGACCATCATCATTAAGCCTACATTAAACTGAAGGCATATGGAGGCCAGATAATTAATGGGATTCCAGCATAAGTCCAGTTCATAGTAGCTGGCTCACTGGGTTCACTGTTTCACAAAGTGATTGTTTTCGTGGTCCCAGGATATATAATTGGAAAGGAGATACATGGTTGTTAATGGTTCAGTAGATTTCAGAATAAGAGTTATTCTGGGAAGGCAAAGTGGAAATTTCCAAAAATCTCCCCCCCCCGCACACACCCACCCACCTATGAAATATAGTAAGTTAAAAAAAAAAAATCACAGGGGAAATGGTGGTAGTGGAAAACCTAAAAGGTGCAGAGGCCATGGTCCCATCGTATCTCAATTTAATTTACTATTTTGACTCCCTGAAAAACCCAGATGGATCCTGGAAGATGAAAGTAGACTACTATAGACCACACCAAGGGGTAGCACTAACTGCAGTTGCTATTCCAGGAGAGCCATCTTTGTTAGAGCAGATTAACGTAGCTACAGTTACATGGCATGTAGTCATTAATTTGGCGAATTTATCCTTTTATTCCCTTTTCTCTGTCAGAAAGGAGGATCAGAAAGTTTGTACTCATGCGGAACAAACACTTACGATCTTGCCCCATTACTAGGTTAATTTTCACACCCTCTGTCATGATACTGTCTGGAGGACCTGGACATGTCAGATATCTACATAACATCAGTTTGGTCCATTATATTGATGACATCATATTAATTGGCCAGATGAGCAAAAAGTGGCAAGGCAAGTACACTGGAAACCTAGGTGAGACACATGCCCCAGAGAGTAGGAGACAAGCACTGCGGAGGTTCAGGGACCCGTCACATCAGTCACATGTTAGAAGTTCATTGGTTGGAGGCATCCTAAGACACCCCCTCCAAAAGGGATAAATTATTGTGTCTTCACATTTTCCATTACTAGAAGAAACACAATGCCTGGTGGCTTTTGGGGACTCCTAAGTCAGTTTGTTGCAACTTGGGGATATTGCTCTGCCAGCTTAGAGGGGAAGCATAGCAGGTAAAGTCTGTGCAGTAGGTCCAGAGGCAGCAGCCCTGGGGTTCAGGGGCACCTGTGGTAGGGTGGCTGTGAAGTTAATGACAATAGGAGAATCACAATTCATGAACTTGTGGTTTCACAAGTTCACAGATATAAAGAAACTGTACTACCGGAACTGTACTTAAGGAATTACATTCAAGGAACCTCATCCACCCTTGAACATGAGTTAGAGGAGGTGATACTAGATATTGACCTGGTGCTACAGTAGGCTGAGTTTTACAGGGACCTGAGAAATTGTAAGTATAGTTTTGACATGGAAGAGATGAGAATAAATGGGGGCCAGAGGAACTATAGTGGCATAGTGGTAGGCCATTTGTAAAATGGCTCCTTGTCACCCCACCTTCTGGTATTCTGTCTCTTGTGTAATCCCTTCCCCTGGAGTATGGAATGGACCTAATCACCCACTTCTACAGAACAGGATATAGCAAAAATCATGGGATGTCACTTCTGAGATGAGATTATAAAGACCATGACTTCCATCTTGCTCATACTTTCTCTTTCCCTGCCTCTTATTGCTTGTTCGCTCTGATAAAGCAACTTGCCATGTCACGAGATGTCTTATCCAGAAGCTTACGTGAAAAGGGCAAAAGCAGCCTTCAACCCATGGCCAGCAAGGATTCACTTGGCCCATGAAGACTTGAGTAGTGCCAATACTCATGTGAGTGAACTTGGAGACAAAATTTCCCCAGATGACCTTGGGATAACTACAAAACAGACACCTTTATTGTTGCCTCTGAGACCTCAATAAAAAGTGCCTAGATTCCTGACTAATAGGAACTATGAAATAATAATTATTGTCTTAAGTCAGTAAATTTTGGAGTAATTTGTTACACAACATTAGATAACTAATACAATAGCAAATCTTTATATAGCTGGAGAGTCATCTGTTCAAGACCCTCCCTCATTTTACACCGGAGAAAAATGACCACTGATCACATAAAATATGTTCTTTCTACATATCTTTTTTTAAAAAAGGTTTTTATTTATTTATTCACGAGAGAAAGAGAGAGAGAGAGAGGAAGAGGGAGAGGAGAAGCAGGCTCCCTGCAGAGAAGGTAGCCCAATGTGGGACTTGATCCCAGGACCCTGGGATCACGACCCGAGCTAAAGTTTGACACTCAACTGACTGAGCCATCCAGATGCCCTTAACATATCTTTTTAAAGGGGGTGCCTGGGTGGCTCAGCCATTAAGCGTCTGTGTTAGGCTCAGGTCACGATCCCAGAGTCCTGGTTTTGAGCCCCGCATCAAGTCCCTCATCGGGCTCCCTGCTCGGCAGGAAGCCTGCTTCTCCCTCTCACACTCCCCTTGCTTGTGTTCCCCCTCTGGCTGTCCCTCTCTGTCAAATAAATAAATAAAATCTTTATAAAAAAATCTTTTTAAAGATAAAACTGTTTTTGATCACATTGATATTTGCTTTATTTTTCTTTAAAATAGTGCCAAATCTTTCAAGGTGTTTAAATAAATGAATTACTGAATTGCAGGATCATAAAGCTGGAAGGGAATTTAGAAATCAGCTAGTGGTATCCACTCATTTTACAAAGGAGGAGACTAAAAATCTACTTTAGAAAATTCCTTTTTGTAATTGCCTTCTTCAGTGGTTTATGAGTTATATGAGAAAACTAGGCTCATAACTTTAGCTCACCTTATTTTTGAAACCCCAAATACCATAATCCAATTTAACCAACTACTTTATTCACTAGTCTTGACTTTTGGCAATCTCTAAAAAATCAAATCCCCCGTCAAAGGACGAAGATTTGCCATTATTGAAGATAGTCAAGGAAATTAGCTTCAGGCTCTGAAAGCAATTTCAAGAGGAGCTCTAAAACTGTTCTAAGCAATGTTAGTTCCGCTGGACTAAGTGTACATCCTGTCAGGGCGGCCTCTTTGAATGGGATAGAGTAATTTGGATCTATAATTTCGGCTGTTTCTTGAAGAGCAGAAACATATATCAAGAGTGTGGAAAATACTAGCCATCCATCCCATAACAACTACAATAACCAAGATTTGAGTAAGAGATTTAAAATCGTGCTTCAATCTTTGCTCAACAGCCTACACCTGAATGTGACCTCTTTGCATTTTGTAGTTCTCAACTATTTAGGTCGATGGTAGCCTACCATGAGTTCTGTCATTAACTCTTGATTTCTTTAACATGTTCCTTCCATATCCTGTCTAATAGCAGGACTGGATTTATAACAATCTAGATTATCATCTCAGTTCCAATGTTTTCATCCTTCTGTTCAGCTCATACTTTCTCCATGTTCACGCATCTCGACTGCCACTTAAAACGTAACCATGGGAGTTTTATGACATAGTTTCTGATTATAAATACGTTTTTATGTTGTTTGTTCACTTTATTGAGTTGTTTGTGGCCGCATGGAACACCAGTGTTGGGAAAGATTTTGTGGCTTCATCTGGTCTCAGTGTGAAGGAATTCCACATTTTGTTAAGGCTGCCATGATCAGAGACAAAGTAGCCACATATATATTGATGACCTTCTTTGGATTACTGCTTTGATTCTCACTGCAAAAGAGAATATCTGTAGGGTAGATAGTGCTTTAATAGACTGTTAGCCAATTATACCATAGAAGGAATGGAAGGTTTCCATTGTGTAGAATTAGACAGCGCATACAACCAGTAAGTGTCGGGAACACAGGATGTCACTACGAAGGAGAATGAAACAGAACTGGTGATAAGACTCCCAGACTTCACAGTTTTACCCTGGTTCAGTTTTAATTGCTTTTAAGTGTTTTTTCCAATTTGGTGTAATTGCCTCCTTTCACCATTCAGAAATATTGCAGAAACCTGAAATATTCGTATTATCACTTATGTTTCCAGGACATTGATTTAATCTCAGCTGCTTTTTTCTAAAACACGTTGACTTCCCAAGCTATCATTTGCCTGGAGGGAGGGCAGAATTTATCATGGTCATAGCATATGCTGGACAGAACTTCGGTGGAGGTATTTTGTGGTGTTACTGGATGTTGAATCCGGAAGCAACTGTGTCACCTTCTATCTGACTCACATCTGTGGTCAAACCCACAGTGTTAGATGCCCTGTCAATGCCAGCTGTTTGGATGCTACTCTCCTGTCACCTATGTCTGGGGTTCAGAGATTGTGAATTTGATAAGTCAAGATAAGTCAAATTCTTTTTTTTTTTTTTTTTTGGCCTACACTAATAACTAGGTACAAGAAGGTAAGCAATCAGAAAAGTTTGAGATCAGCTCCCACGGGTACACACTGACCCTAAAAACCTGATTCAGTTCACAATCCATGAGTGGAATCTGCTGTATAGCCCTCAGAGCGTCTCCTGTTCCATATTTCTCTCTCTGCTCTCCTCTCTCTGATCTCTTTCTCTCCCCAACCCCGCTGTTGATGTTTGTTTGCTTTTTCCTATTTTCTACCTCACTTTGCTGTAGTCATTCGGAACTAAACAGAGTGCCAACCTCTGAACCAATCTATAGTACATTGCTGTGACCTGAATCCCATTTTCTCAGTTACCAATAAATTGCAATTCATTCTTCACAGCTTCCTGACATAACCTCTGACTGGTTCACACTAAATCTTTACTATATCCCAGATATCTAAGCTGATCTAGACTCTAGTTCACTTCTATGGTAACTCGATATGTCTTTCGAGGAAGAGAGTTATCCTAGTTAGCATGACCTAATATTTTCTTAAAGTTGGAGACAATATTCAAAAATTGGGAGAAATTGGGGCGCCTGGGTGGCACAGCGGTTAAGCATCTGCCTTCGGCTCAGGGCGTGATCCCGGCGTTATGGGATCGAGTCCCACATCTGGCTCCTCCGCTATGAGCCTGCTTCTTCCTCTCCCACTCCCCCTGCTTGTGTTCCCACTCTCGCTGGCTGTCTCTATCTCTGTCAAATAAATAAATAAAATCTTTAAAAAAAAATTGGGAGAAATTATATTAATTACGGACAAAGACTTAAAACAAATCTTCAATTTCTAATGTCATTCCAGCTTGAAGAAACATGACCCTTCATTACAGAATGCCTGAACTTTACTTTTTCTTTCCTTTTATTATGAAAAAAGTTGAAAAACACCAAAGTATGCATATTTTCCCAAGTCAAGACTTTCCTTTGGTAGGTTGGGAACTTTTCTGAACCCTTGCTATTAGAAGTAATTGGATATGTGCATAAGATGAATTACAATTCAAGCCAGTCACTGCCTTCGCATACGAATTGGCTTCCATGAATATAGCAAACTCACTACTGGTAAATTCTCAAAACTCAGTTTGGCAAAGTGAGGCAGAAAAATACAACTTCTCATACCACCGGTTATTCAACATACACATTAGTTTGTGTAACTGAGTATTTGTCAGTGACACAACTCCGTTTTTTATGCTTTAACAGACTGAAGACCTCACACCACGGAAACACTACTCTTCTGTACCCCAACTGATGTGGTTTTGGAATATAGGTGAGGTTCAGTGGGGTGGAGTCTGGAGCCAACGACGAAGAAAGAATCCTTGAGACGTCTTTGGTGCAAAATGGTGGTTTATTAATGCAGGGGGACAGGACCCGTGGGCAGAAAGAGCTGCTGCCCCGGGTTGTGAGGGGTCGCTGATTATATACTATGGAGTTGGGGGAGAAAAGGAAAAAGGGAGGTTGAGAAAATACTATCACATGTTAAGGAAGACTCACAGGATACCGGAGGCCTTGCCATTGTCAAGTTCAGGTTGTTTTTCCCTCTAGTAAGGCATTAACATGAGGATAGTTGGGAACTTCCTGGAGGAACAGAACGCTCTGCCCACTTCAAGTATCTGTCTGTGAGCTGCAGGTTACAAAGACATTCAATTGTATTTACATTCCCTTCCGGAAGCTAGGTTATTGACAGAAATGCTTTGTTCTTGTAGACTGCTAAGACAGTTGTAAACTGAGGGAGACTCAAGTCTTGCAGGATTGTGATCTCTATAGGTTAACTATTTCTTTTTCCTTTAGGGCAGCCAGGAGTGCCTGAGAAATGTCACGTACATCCCATGCTGGGGGGCGGGGGAGGTTGCGGGGTGTGAGTTTCTGCTTTGTCCTCAGCTTGCCTTCTGTTCCCACATCAACAACCACAGCCCTGCCACTGCCATTACAGACTACCGCGATATTCCTCTAAAATCCTTTCCAAACAGAGAGCTTACTCTTCATTTTACATAACAATCTCATCTCCAGTGTCTGATATGGATACCAGATCGAAAATATGCTGTGAATTATCTGGGTGGAGAAAGAAGAGAAAAACACATTGTGAATGGTTTACTCCTATAACATTGAAGGAGAATCTTTATCCCCTTATTAGAAGGAACGATGCTTGGGTATAGAGAAGTGGAACTGGTAGCTTTGCATCCCTATGCCACCGGCAATAGGGTCTAAATGAGTTTACCTAACTCCCTGTTAGCTAGCTCTTTGTTTCTGCTGGAGTCTCAATTAACACGCATTTCAAAATCATCCCATGGTCAATTGTAGGAAAAACTTACAAAGACCTCTATGGCTTTTTTGTTTGTTTGTTTAAAAGTAGAACGTCATTGGCCAAAAGGATACTTTAAAATGAATGACAAATAACACCAGGAAAAGGCAGGGCGAGGTGGAGAGAAAACAAGGTGTCTTTGGGCAAGTCTGCCTAGGACTGCCTCAGTGATCACATTTCCTATAGGACATGTGAATAGCTCTTCCCATAATATCAAGAATTAGAACTATTGGAAGAAGAAAACACAAAAGGTATAGCCTGAGGGCAAATGTCAGTGTAGAGGCTCCAAGGCTGCCACTTTAGCACACTGATTATCTTACATAAAAGTTACTTAAGAGAGCCTGTGCACGAAGGACACTCAGACCCTCCTCTGTCCTCCTGAAAACAGGAAATAAACTGCCCATTTGAAAGGTACTCTCCCTGTAGGAGAGGTAAAGAGACATCCATATAGCCAGAGAGGGGGATTTCATGCCCAGGGACTTTATAAACAACCCTTGTTACTTTGTACTAATTTACTACCCTGGCCCAAATTATGCTTAGAATTCCTTACTAATCGAAGCTCCCAAAGTTACATTTACTCTGTCCTGTTAATTTCTCACAGATGTATTGTCTCTTTGTCTAAAAAGTACAAACACTGGCGCCTTGCTCATTTCGTTGGGTCTCAATTTTATTTTTTAAAATCTTTTTAAAAGATTTTATTTATTTATTTGAGAGAGGAGAGGGCACACACATGTGCGCACGTGCAACAGTGAGGGGCGGGGGGCGGGGGCAGAGGAGACGGAAGAGGGAGAAGCAGACTCTCTATTGAGCATGGTGCCCTACCTGGGGCTCAGTCTCCTGACCCTGAGATCATGACCTTGGCTGAATCAAGAGTCCACGGTTTAACTGACTGAGCCACCCAGGCATGCCTGGGGCTCAATTTTATTATTGGTTCTCCATGTACACATAACAAATCTTTGGGCTTTTTTCCCCCTTCCTGTTATTCTGTCTCATATCAGTTTAATTCCTAAACCAGCTAAAAGAACACCAGGGGAGGGAGAGGAAAGAAATTTCTCTTTCCCCAGCCTCAGTAATAGGAGGGAAAGTCTCCAGGGAGAATTGGAAACACATGGAGGTTACAGATTACAGGAAAAAATAAAATAAAAACAAGCTTGAGTCACAGAAGTAAAAGGATTAAGGCAATAAATAGCATAAAAATTTAAAACAAGGGTGGGAAACTGAAAGGTAAAGCAAACTTGTAAGGATTTTCACTAAAGGTAGCAAAGTTCTAGTAAAAATGGTTGTATCTAGAGATGCCTGGGTGGAGCAGCTAGTTAAGGGTCCAACTCTTGGTTTCAGCTTGGGGCGTGATCTCAGGGTGGTGGGACCGAGCCCTGGCTCCAGCTCTGCCCTCAGCACGGACGGAGTCTGCTTGGGTTTGTCTCTCCCCTCTCCCTCTGCCCCCAACCCCCCCACCCCGTGCGCGTGCACACACTCTGTCTAAAATAAATAGATCTTTAAAAAATGGTTATATCTAGACATTGAAATAGATATTCTGTCTTAATCACAATGGGAATACAAATACAGATAGAAGCTCTCCTGGAGATGACGGATGGCTCATGTGGTGGAATAAATTAGGATTTTGTAGAGAAACAAAGAGAAAAGTTGATCCGGAAGACAGAAGAAAAAGCCTTAACTGAGATCCTTGTGAAAATCTCCAACTGGAGTCTGAGAACCTTGTCACCAACATACGACACAAATTTTTTTCTCAAGAGAACAGATAAAGCAGATATTCAACTATGCTTACGCGAGCCTTTTGAAATATGTGCTGAATCTTTGCCCCAAGGGAGCATGAGTAACACCCAGGGCCCTCCTGCCTAATGGCTTTGCTTAGGGAGCCTCTGTGCTCATTCTCTTGATACGCAAGTCTTACCAGTGAAGAAGCAATGTGTACCTTTTTATTCCCAAATAAGACGAAAGGGAATTGCAAGTGGATCTTCTCAAACCCACATATTCTGTGTGGGGAAAAGTAGGAAAAACGGGCCCCAACCCTCTTTGTGCTGGAAGCATCACAGGAAATCTTGTGTAGAGGAGTGGCTGGAGCTCCTCAGGAGATGCAGATTCCTTGTGACAACAGGGATGTTCAAGTTTTGTGCCACCTCACTGCTATGGGCCTCAAAGCAGAAGTCAGTGCTGTGGGTACGTGCTGATGTTTTTGCTACTGGTTTTTTAATGTGAATAATGTCTAGTAATCTTATCATCGTTCATCCCTTTGTTTCCTTTCCCATTATTTTTATCTGAAATTCTTTTAGTTCTTTAATATATAAATTTATGTATGGCAAAGACAGTACCATTTATATTGTCCAAGTCAGTGTCAGTAATGTCTCATTTGTTTCACTGAAAGATTTAAAAAATGATTATAGGTTGGGGGTGCCTGGGTGGCTTAGTTGTTAAGCATCTGCTTTTGGCTCAGGGCGTGATCCCAGAGTCCTGGGATCGAGCCCCACATCAGGCTGCTCCACTGGGAGCCTGCTTCTTCCTCTCCCACTCCCCCTGCTTGTGTTCCCTCTCTCGCTGGCTGTCTCTCTCTCTGTCAAATAAATAAAATCTTTAAAAAAAATGATTATAGGATGGGTCCCTGAACAACTGTCTCTCATAATTATTTTTTTTTTTTAAAGATTTTATTTATTTATTTGACAGAGATAGAGACAGCCAGCGAGAGAGGGAACACAAGCAGGGGGAGTGGGAGAGGAAGAAGCAGGCCCACAGCAGAGGAGCCTGATGTGGGGCTCGATCCCACAACCGGGATCACGCCCTGAGCTGAAGGCAGACGCCCAACCGCTGTGCCACCCAGGCGCCCCTCTCATAATTATTTTTATGTGTGGACTTTATTAAGTCCTAATGCAACCAGTCAGTACTTCCGGGGGCCCAGCCACCAACAACTGCCTGGCTCCTATTTCTTGCTTTTACCACTTGAGAGGGATTGAGAGATGTTTCCTCTTACCTTAGTTCTGGTTTTAAAGAAAATCTCAGGTGGGTGTAATGTCTGCTTTTTTTACAGCATTTTGGATATAAGTTTATTTTGGTAATTTTGTGTTCTTTTTCTTAAGGAGGACTCTCAAACCGTATAAAGCTTCGGGACCACGAAGCCTATTCAGCGTCTGACTGAGTCGAAGCTGTCACTGACCACTCTGAGGTGGTACGCAGCACTAGACTGGAGAGTTAGAGCAGTTCAAATGAGTCAATGGCCTGACTGGTGTGGCAGTTCATAGGAAATATAGTTATACTTTGTTGTTGACTCACCCTTCCCATAAAGTTGTAATAAAAAGATTCGAAGTGCTATTTAGACTAGCATGGGAAATTTTCTCAAACGTTGGCAGATCTTAGAACATTATGTCATCCCAGTGTAAAGAATTATTGCCAAGATAGTTTGGGGGAGGGTGGTGGGCACAGGGAAGAGGTGGTAGAGATTCAGTGCATGATTTATTAACTTACAGAATAAAAATATGTTTTAATGTTTATTTTAATTCAATTAACATTTCCCATGAAAAATGCTCAAGTTTTTTTTTCAAATAAATTAAAATTTTTAAACAATTTTATTTATTTGAGAGAGAGAGTAAGCGAGAGAGAGAGAGAGAGAGAACACAAGCACAGGAAGAGCAGAGCGGGAGGGAGAAGCTGACTCCTTGCTGAGCAGGGAGCCTGATGAAGGGCTCCATTCTGGATGCTGGGATCACAGCCTGAGCCAAAGGCAGACACTCAACCAACTGAGCCACCCAAGTGCCCCAAGCATTTTTTCAAAAGTCTAATTTATTTAAATAATCTCTACATCCAACATGGGGTTTGAGCTCAAAATCCCAAGGTCAAGAGTGAGATGCTCGTGCAACTGAGCCAGCCAGGTCCTCCTATTTTGTTTAAAAATCCCAATTTTAAGAGCCTTAACCAGGCATTGTTTGTAGCAGAAACACCTAATACAGGGACTAAGGACAGCCTGGTTAATATAATATAGCTTAAGGGAAAATGAAAGGAGGTAGAGTTTCAGAATTAACCTATCAATCGTGAGGGTCTCCTCACTAAGCCTTTAAAACTGTTGTAGAGAAAACAACTGGCAAACACTTCACTCCCCACACTAGAGAGAAATGGCTAAAGTTTAGGAATTAATCATACTTGGGAGTCACACTGAAAAAAAACGAGTTGATATTAAAGAGTAATGTACGCCCAGGGTGCCTGGGTGGCGCAGTGAGTTGAGTATCCGACTCTTGATTTAGGCTCAAGGTGGTAAGATTGAGCTCCACGTCAGCCTCCGCCGTGCTCAGGGGGAGAGTGCTTGAGATTCTCTCGCTCCCTCTGCCTCTGCCTCTCCCCCCACTCACACTATCTCTCTCTAAAAATAAATAAATCTTTCAAAAAATTGGACATTTCACATGTAAATTCAGATCTCTGAAGAGAGAGATGACAAGACTCTATTCCTGCAAAACAGTTACTGTGCCCTCTGCAAAGGCACGCAAGCTCGTTCTACTTCGCGATAATCTCCATTTTTAAAAAAGATTTTATTTTTTTAAGTAATCTCTACACCCAACACGGGGCTGGAATTCACAACCCCGAGACTGAGAGTCGCACGCTCCACTGACTGAGCCCGCCAGGAGCCCCTATAATCTCCATTTTTGCCCATTTGCATCAAGCCCACTTCACTCATTCATATTACCTGCTTGCAGTCTGAACGCATCAATTCGTGATCCTTGCTCCTCCGCAGCACATACTGATAAAAATACTGGGGGAAATGCGACAAGGAGGCTCCAGCTTCAGCATGACCAACAGATCAGAGCCACTTCTCCCTCTTCTGTCCTTGAGACGTGGGTATCCACCTGCGTTGCTGATTATTTTGCAGAATGCTGGGGCTGCTACTGCATTTCAAGCATTAGCTGGAGGGTGTTTCTTTCAGGGGAGGTGGGGAATGGGATCAGGAGGAGGTGGGTAGGCATTCAGGCTGGTGCCTGGCAACTGGAGGTGTGTGCAGGAAGGGATGCTCCCTGGGGCCATGGGAGCTAAATGAGGTGTGGAGAAACCCATGAGGGGAACTCCTCGGCAGGATACAATGCTTAGGTGTCTTCCCTTTTAGTGCTCAGGTATCCTCTTTCGCCATCCATATTATACTTCTCTTCTGAAACTGTGTTAGTCTTTTAGTGAAGAAATTTGCATTTGGCTAAACATCTAGTGTCTTAATCTTTAAGAGATTAACGTTGATGAGTTAATAAAAGGAAAGGAGGCTTCCCTGTTCCACGAATCTCTGGTGCCAGGGAAGAGGGTAGTTCTGATTACCGAGGGCTATGCAACAAGCCCCTTCAAAACTTAAGCCATGAAGTAACCATATTATTTTGCTTGCACATCTGCCAGTTGCGGCAGGATCTCCGCAGGGATATGCACGGGGCTGAGGGCTGGAGCAGCCGCCCATCTAGGTCCCTCTCCCCGTGCAGTGTCAGGGTCTCTCCACCTGGCCTTCCCAGGAAGTTTCCCTAGCAAGGCGGCCTCAGGGACGTCAGAATTTTTATATACCCGCTGAGCACTTGAACGTGAATGTGCTGCTTCTTATGTCCTCACCTTGGAAATTTTTAAATGTCATTTCTACAACATCCCTTGCATAGATAAATCTCTAGGACCAGCACAGACTTAAGAGCTGAGGAATTCGACTATTCCCCTCAATGGGAGAAGCAGCAAAGACTCCGTGAACATATTCGATCTGCCACTGCGGCTTTCCGAGCGGACTGGCTACGCATGACACAGATCTCAGGCGGTCATTAGTGCCGCAGATGGGGAACTCCATGGCGGAGCTGGATCCCAAGGGGGATGATCCTGTTCAACACAGGGGGACTATTCAGGGGGACCCATTCCAGCGGAGACCGCCGGATCACACCCTTGGATTGCTCCTCAACAAAGACAGAATGCTGCCATTGCGAAGGCGAAGGGAGTGAGGCAGAGTGGGTTTTTGTGAGATTGTTGAATAGAAAGCAGTAAGTCAGTTGGAATAATGTCAACATCTCATGTATTTTGATGACACTTAACTCGTTATCTCAACATATGATGTAATGCTGAAGAAAACGGAAAAAGATTTCAGAGCAACCAAAGTCTAGATGTTAAAGTGTATTTACTTATTCATAAGAGGGCCATTCCAGGCTTGACTCAGAGAGCTCACTCTCTGTTTCATCACAAACAATCAGAACAAATGCAGTTTGTGGTATTTTAGCTGATAACACATTCTAAGTGCTGGTAGATTGGTGGGGGCGGGGATGGGAAATGCTGCTAGAGGTAAATTCACTGACAACAAAAGTCAGCTGTTAAGCCTGAATAGCTTCCAAACCCTGGCATCTTTCTCCCCCTTTCCACGCTCTCTTCCTTACCTGGGGCCACTGGTCTTTCCCTACAGACTCACCTTCATTCTCACTTCCCAAGGTCAATAGAAACTTAAACTCCTGAAGAACGACTTTCTGAGGCTCAGCATTGAGTTATCTTTGTTGTGGAACTGACCCTGCAGTTTTGTCTCTGTTCTAATAACTGGGAGCCCCTCCTTCCTGAGCCCCACACTTCTATTCTTCTACCTGGGCTTTAGTCTAGACCCTGGTTTTCAGGGTGTTATGTTGATATGTGATCTCCAAATCCTTCCTGGATTGGGGTCCTGCCCTCCTAGAGCTACGCACAGTCCATGCATCCCTGTTTAGTGGGTAGGACTTTGCCCTCTGAAGACCACTTCCAATGCCAACTTCCTGTCAGCTGGGCTACTAAGCATTGCCAGTCCAAGCCCCCAAAGTCAAGTCTTCCTCATGTTAGGATGCCCTGATGCTTCACTGTGAAACTCTGTTGCTGCCTGTACAGGCCACAGCTGAAGAATGGAGAGGAGGACCAAATCTTGACGCTCTGTTGTCAGCACTGTCTACTGTCTGAGTGCACTCACCCCTCTCTAGCGGCAGGTCCAGGGCCAGATGGTGTAGATGCTATTTGTTTCCCTGCCTGCCCCCTCATCCTCTAAATGCTTGGCCGCTGGCCATGCCCTCTTGATGCGCTACATATGAGCTCCACACCCCCAAAATAAAGGAGCAAAAATAAATGTCTATAAAACAAATGCAAAATCAAAAAGAGTATGGACTTATTTTGTTAACAAAGACCCCAAGAATGACAACACTAACTCACATTTATTGGGTCCTTCCTATGTGTCAGCCACTCTTCTAAGCCCTTTACATGTATGAACTCCTTTCCTCCTCACAACAACTTGGTCAAGTAGTGCTATTTTTTTTTTTTAAAGATTTTATTTATTTATTTGACAGAGTCAGCCAGTGAGAGAGGGAACACAAGCAAGGGGAGTGGGAGAGGAAGAAGCAGGCTTCCAGCGGAGGAGCCTGATGTGGGGCTCGATCCCATGACGCCGGGATCACGCCCTGAGCCGAAGGCAGATGCTTAACAACTGTGCTACCCAGGCGCCCCGAGTAGTGCTATTATTATTCTCCTTTTGTGGATGAGGACACTAAGGCACTAACGTGTAAGTAACTACAGATGGTCTCTGATTTATGATGGTTGGACTTACAATTTTCCAACTGTATGGTACTGTAAAGGCTGTATGCATTCAGTAAAAGCTGTGCTTCAAATTTCGAATTGGGATCTTTTCTTGGACTAGTGATAAGCAGCACGATCCTCTTTTGTGATGCCCGGCAGCAGCCTTGAGCTGCAGCTCATAGGGTAAACACCCGATACACTTACAACTCTATGTACCCACGCAGCTATTTTGGTTTCCACTTTTAGTACAGTATTCAATAAATTACATGAGATATTCAGCACTATATTATCAAACAGGCTT
Source organism: Ailuropoda melanoleuca (assembly GCF_002007445.2). Taxonomy (NCBI): domain Eukaryota; kingdom Metazoa; phylum Chordata; class Mammalia; order Carnivora; family Ursidae; genus Ailuropoda; species Ailuropoda melanoleuca. The sequence goes on from NC_048219.1 coordinate 177,528,214, forward strand.
TGCATTAGATAATTTTGTCCAACTGTAGGCTAATATAGTCTTCTGAGCACATTGAAGGTAGGCTAGGCTAAGCTATGATGTTCTGTACGTTAAGTGTTTTAAATGCACTTTGACTTACGGCATTTTCAATTTACCATGGTTTATCGGGATATAACCCCAATGGAAATTGGGAAAGATCTGTAGTCCGGGTTGTATGGCTGGGTAAGTGGGAGGACTAAGTTTCAAACCTGATCAAACCTGATCTTGCCCCAGAATCCTCACTTTTACTCATTTTCATAAGGTTTCAAAAGATGTAGTGTGTCCTAGACCAAGATGATAACCCAGACCCATAATGATTGTCCTGAGTCATCAAAAATATTCACTTCTACTCTAGAGAGTAGAAAATTGTGTAAGACACTTCAAAGAATTATCTCAAAATTGATTTAAAAATAATGGTACCCTACAAGGTGTCAGCTTCTTCTATCAGGAAAACTAACTTGTGGAGAACCATAACAATGAGTTGTTACTGTTTTATAGCTATTCCTTTTTTCATCAGATTCATTTATTTATTTATTTATTTATTTTAAAGATGTAAACAATTTTTTTTTTATTTATTAGAGAGAGAGTGTGAGAACAGAGCAGGGGGGCGGGGAGGGGTTGGAGGGAGGAAGAGCAGAGGGAAAGGGAGAGGCAGTTCTTCCTGATGAGCAGGGAGCCTAATGCAGGGCTGGATCCCAGGACCCTGGGATCATGACCTGAGCTAAAGGCAGATGCTTAACTAATTAAGCCAGGTGCCCCTCCTTTCTCATCATATTTATTTAATACTTGAAATATACCTCATCTTTAATTTAGACCTAAATCTTTATAGGATGTAGGTGCATATATTAATGTATTTCTGGAGTTACACCAGAAATGATTTTATTTATGGTGTAACATATTTTGATGCTAAGTAATTTTTGGATCATATAACTCTTTCCAGAGTTAAGATGGACAATAATCAAAAGTGGTGCATTAGAATCCCATTTGAAAGACAACAGACTCCAAACTAAAAATAATTGATCCTTTTTCCCCTCTGTAATACATCTGTAGAACTTAGATAATAGCTATCAATTCCATTTTTCTAAAACTTTGGCCAGGTGACTAAATATACTTTACTCCTGACACCGTATTTCTTTAAAAATGAATTCCAATTACGTCAAATTAAGGCACAGTTAGTTACAGGTCATGATTTAATTGCATCAATCTAAGTTTATTGCCAAATTATCTTGTTAGCATCCAGAGCCTTTAGGCCACTGAGAGTCTAAACAAAACATGCTGTCATAAATCTTTCCTGAGAAAGGGCAGATAGGGGTATTAAAAACACATAAAAATTAAAAAACAAAAAAAGAAGAAGAAGGAGAAGAAAGAAACCATCTAGACATTTAACTTCTTCTTCTTAAGAAATGCCCAACATTGGTCATGGTTGAAAGGCAAGGCATTGTATCCTGGCATCACTGGAGAATTGTAGTGAGACCTTTTTTTCCCCCCGTTTTTTATTTTTATTTTTTTAATTATGTTCAGTTAACCAACATATAATACATCATTAGTTTTTGATGTAATGTTCAACGATTCATATTTTTTTAAAGATTTTTTTTTATTTATTCATTTGAGAGAGAGAGAAAAGACAAGCAAGGGGACAGGCAGAGAGAAAGGGAAAAGTAGACTCCCTACTGCGCCTGACGTGGGGATTGATCCCAGGACCTGGAGATCATGACCTGAACCGAAGGCAGACACTTAACCATCTGAGCTACCCAGATGCCCCTGTAGTGTGACCTTCACCTGACAATGATTGTCAGGAGTTCAGGAAGTAGGTCCCAGATATTGATGTATTTAAAACTTCCCCAGTTAATTTTTTTTTTTTTTTTGAGAGAGCGAGCCAGTGTGGGGGGGCATAAGCCAGGTTGGGGGGGTGGGGTGGACAGAGGGAGGGGGAGAGAGAGAGAATCTTAAGCAGGTTCCATGCCCAGTGCAGAGCCCTATACAGGGCTCAATCTCATAACCCTGAGATCATGACCAGAGCCGAAATCAAGAATCAGACATTTAACTGACTGAGTCACCCAGGCAGGGTCTCCAGTTAATTCTAATGTGCAGCAAGCTCGAGAACACGGATCTAGGCTAAGGGCTGGTAAAGTGTGGCTGCTGGCCTGGCCAATTGTAAATACAGTTTTACTGGAACATAACTGTACCCTTTCATAAATATATTGTCTATGACTGCTTTGGGCTACAAGGGCAGAAACGAGTAGTTGAGACAGACTATATACCCTTAAAAGCCTAAGATACTTACTATTTGGCTCTTTAAGAAGAATGTTGCCAACCTGTGCTGTATGTTAATGAAATACCATGGTATTTGTGGGATCCATTACAAAATGAAAATGTAAAACCCCTAATTCAAAAAGCAGCGGCAGTAGTGCCATTAGATGTAATGAAATATAAATGTTTTTCCTTTATTCTGTGTCTTTCAACCTTTCAAGGTGTTTTTATTTGCTATTTATTTATTTTTTTTAAGATTTTATTTTTAAGTAATCTCCACACCCAATGCAGCGCTCGACCTCATAGCACCAAGATCAAGAGTCGCATGTTCTGCTGGCTGAGCCGGCCAGGTGCCCCTGCTATTTAATGCTCTAAATAAAGAAAAGCCTAAATCACAAATTATTAGAAGAAATTTTACTGTTCATGTTTCTATACTGCTATGACAGTTTTAAATGTAAAAATAAGAGTGGTGAACTCAAACACAGAATCATCAAAATTACACAATTTGTATTTTATCGCTTGTCCATGCATAAGGAGAAATGTTGCACAGAATCAACTCAACTGTTTGTATTTCACTCATGGACCCTTTACCTGTCTCATCTTCAGTCTTGGCAAGACGCTCCTCCAACCTGCTGCAGAGCACCTTCCTCGGGGCACCTGTCACACAACGCTCTCGATGTTAACATGCTTTGTTTCTCCTTGCGCCTACACTGCGAGTTCTTTCAAGTCAATGAAACTCTTATGCAGCTTGGTTTCACTAATGCCTAGCAAATAGTAAATGTTCAATTCCTGTTTAGTGAGCGAGTATGTAAATGACTAAAATTAATGAACGGCAAACTGCATTGCTCAGTGACTAATTCCCAAATTCATCAGAATTATCAGTTATGTTTTTCGAAGATTCTCGAAGAGAGACAGTCTAGAGCCATCTTCTGTAAATCCATTTCTTGTGCTTTCTCAACTTGACAGTTTTCTCTTACTGTCCAATGGTAAGGGTTTTTTTTTATTTTTTATTTTTATTATTATTTTTTATTTGTTTATGACTCTTTCATGGGCACTGAGCAGGACTTGTGTTGGCCCTGGTGGAGGGCAAAGATTCAGACAGACTTGGGGTCAAGCTTGTTTCTAGCAGTTACTTTTGTAAGAATGTTCTGGTGAGTGACTTATTCTTGGATGAGCCACCTTCCTCAAAGAGTTATGGCAAGGATTATGTCAGACACATAATAACTAGGACAGTAGACTTTCAAAAAATGGTAGTCCATTCCTCTCCCCTCCCCATTTAAGTATCTTCTACATATTCAGTAAAGCAATTGCCTTGTCTCTGAGATAAATAACTTTGTCATTATATCCTAACTCAAGAAAAGATCATTAATGGTCCAGTTTAATTTGGAACTATATCAAATATCTTTTTTTCACTTTCTGTGTGTGGTGTTGGTTACATGGTTTAATATATTCCCCCATGACACCTAAATTATACACTTAAATATGTTGAATTTTATTTAACATAAATTTTACCTCAATGTTCCTGACAATATAAAATAATAAAGATATTCTGGGGTGTCTGGGGGGCACAGCGGTTAAGCATTTGCCTTCGGCTCAGGGCATGATCCCGGCATTGTGGGATCGGGCCCCACATTGGGCTCCTCTGCTATGAGCCTGTTTCTTCCTCTCCCACTCCCCCTGCTTGTGTTCCCTCTCTTGCTGGCTGTCTCTATCTCTGTCAAATAAATAAATAAAATATTTAAAAAAAAATAAAGATATTCTAACCTCATGTCTGTTTCACTTCTGTTATCTACGTTTTTCTTCATTCAGAGTCCCAAACCTCTCCTCCCTCCTGGATCGCTTCATGTCAATCTCTGAAGTTCATATTCTCTGTATTAGTGTGTTAGGGCCACCATCACAAAATACCACAGATTAGGTGGCTTAAACAATAGAAATTTGTTTTCTTACAGTTCTGACAGTTTGAACTGCGAGATAAAGGCTTGGTTCCTCCCAAGGCCTCACTCCTTGGCTTGCAGATGGCCTCCTTGCGGTGTCCTGCATGGCCTTTTCTCTGTTCAGGCATCCCTGGTGGCTCTCCTCTTATAAGAACAACAGTCATATTGGATGTGGGCTGCACCTTCCTGTGCTCTAACTTAATCACCTCTTGGAACATGCTATCTCCAACGACAGTCACATGAATGAAGGTCTACCCATATGCCCTCATTTAAACTTATTACCTCTTTAAAGACCATATCTCCAAATATCTTCACATTCTGAGAAACTGGGGACTGAGACTTCAACATATGCATCTTTGAGGAAAACACAAGATAGCCCATAACACTCTCCTCTTCACCAAATCCCCTAGTTAAAACTTCCTTGTTTTAACTAGAACCTGACTCACTACAGCAAAGTACTTAGCATATTCTTTTCTTCCAAATGGGAAATATTTTATTATTTTCATTTAGTGAATTCTTTTTTTTTTTTTTTTTTTTTTTTTTTTTTTTTTTTTTTTTTTTTTTTTTTTTTTTTTTTAACCCCCAAAA